>NC_133330.1:110958173-111303146 GCF_042186555.1 Aquarana catesbeiana | reverse complement strand
TTTTGAAGGCCATAAAATGCCAAGATGGCACAACCCCCCCAAATGACCCAATTTTGGAAAGTAGACACCCCAAGCTATTTGCTGAGAGGCATGGTGAGTATTTTGCAGCTCTCATTTGTTTTTGAAACTGAAGAAAGAAAAGAAAAATGTTTTTTTTTTTTTTCTTTTTTCAATTTTCAAAACTTTGTGACAAAAAGCGAGGTCTGCAAAATACTCACCATACCTCTCAGCAAATAGCTTGGGGTGTCTACTTTCCAAAATGGGGTCATTTGGGGAGGGGTTGTGCCATCTGGGCATTACATGGCCTCCGAAACTGTGGCAGTGAGGAGTGAAATCAAAAATTTAAACCCTGAAGGCGGTGCTTGGTTTTTGGGGTCCCGTATGCGGCTAGGCTCCCAAAAAGTCTCACACGTGGTATCCCCATGCTCAGGAGAAGCAACAGAATGTATTTTGAGGTGTAATTTCACATATTCCCATGGCATGTTTGAGCAATATATCATTTAGTGACAACTTTGTGCAAAAAAAAAATTGTCTTTTTCCCGCAACTTGTGTCACAATATAAAATATTCCATGGACTCGACATGCCTCTCAGCAAATAGCTTGGGGTGTCTACTTTCCAAAATGGGGTCATTTGGGGGGGGGTTGAACTGTCCTGGCATTTTATGCACAACATTTAGAAGCTTATGTCACACATCACCCACTCTTCTAACCACTTGAAGACAAAGCCCTTTCTGACACTATTTGTTTACATGAAAAAATAATTTTTTTTTGCAAGAAAATTACTTTGAACCCCCAAACATTATATATTTTTTTAAAGCAAAGGCCCTACAGATTAAAATGGTGGGTGTTTCTTTTTTTTTTCACACAGTATTTGCGCAGCGATTTTTCAAACGCATTTTTTGGGGAAAAAACACACTTTTTTAAATTTTAATGCACTAAAACACACTATATTGCCAAAATGTTTGATGAGATAAAAAAGATGATCTTAGGCCAAGTACATGGATACCAAACATGACATACTTTAAAATTGCGCACAAACGTGCAGTGGCGACAAACTACATACATTTTTAAAAGCCTTCAAAAGCCTTTACAGGTTACCACTTTAGATTTACAGAGGAGGTCTACTGCTAAAATTACTGCCCTCAATCTGACCTTTGTGGTGATACCTCACATGCATGGTGCAATTGCTGTTTACATTTGACGCCACACCAACGCTTGCGTTCGCCTTTGTGCGAGAGCAGGGGGGGACAGGGGTGCTTTTTTTTTTTCTTTATTATTGTTTTGCTTTTTTACTTTATTTTTAAACTGTTCCTTTCATTTTTTATTTTTTTTTATAATTTTTATTGTTATGTCAGGGAATGTTAATATCCCCTATGATAGCAATAGGTAGTGACAGGTACTCTTCTTTGAAAAAAATGGGGTCTATTAGACCCTAGATCTCTCTTCTGCATTGAAAGCATCTGACCACACCAAGATCAGTGTGATAAAATGCTTTCCCAATTTCCCAATGGCGCTGTTTACATCCAGCGAAATCTAAGTCTTGAAATGCTCGTAGCTTCCGGTTTCTTAGGCCATAGAGATGATTGGAGCCATTCTGGTCTCTGATCAGCTCTATGGTAAGCTGGTGGAATCACCGACTGCATTCTCAGGTTCCCTGTTGGGACAGGAGAGCCAGAGAAAAACATGGTAGACGGTGGGAGGGGGGGACATTCCCTCCCACTGCTTGTAAAAGTAGTCTAGAGGCTAATTAGCCGCTAGGATTGCTTTTAAATGAAAGCCGACCGCTGGCTGAAAAGAATGATGCCAAGATGATACCTAAACCTGCAGGCATCATTCTGGTATAACCACTCAAAGTCCAGCAACATACCAGTACGTTGCTGGTCCTTGTTGGGCATATATTGTAAATTTTTTTTTCATGCAGCCTGTGGGCTGAACGAAAAAAAGAGATTGATTGGTGGGTATGCCCACCATTAGAATACCTCCCTTCATCCACCCACTTCTAATGATGGGCATACATGCACCATATATATATATATATGCCGAAGCATGGGGGCATCCGCCCCAAAAGTTAGGAGCAAATCGCTCATCCGCCCCTGCTGCCCCCATGCTTCGGCATATATCACCTCCGCTGGAGTCACGGCTTTATATATCATGGGAGCAAAGGGCTGTTGCTGTTAAGATAAATAAATCTGCGCTGCAGCTGAATGGTGTACCTGAAGACAAAAAAATGGTTAACAATAAAACACAGTGAACAGTAAAGTATAAAAAATTGCATACCTGAAAAGCAAACATGATAAAACATAATAACAATAAAACATTGCAGAATAGAATACAGTAAAATAGAGCAGAACAATAAAGTGAGAATAGAGAGAGAGAGAACAATAAAACGACTACTATTTTTGTTTTTTTTAGTTTATATATTTTTTTGTGTTTTTTTTTTTTTTTTTTACGCTTTTTTTGTAACTGTAACTTTTATAACTGTAACCGGTTCCAGGTTCAGGTCTCTCAAAATGCGATGGCATCTTGGGAGACCCATTGAAAGTGTGCCTAGTCTGTTCAATGCTGTACCCTACACTAATACTCAACTAGTGTATGGTAGCGTTCAAAACATTCACCAATGCAAAGACCAGGATTGTCAGGAAAGGAGGGACAATAATAGCGGGTGTCACGCCTATATCCGCACTTGCTGCAGACACAATATCTTTTTTGGGGGGGTTCGTTGGGTAGGGGTACTCGGGAGGACAGAAAGAAAATGCCTCTCATGCAGCTGACTGCATTTGGTTGGGGATGTGAATGGGGGAAGT
Organism: Aquarana catesbeiana; assembly: GCF_042186555.1. Classification (NCBI taxonomy): domain Eukaryota; kingdom Metazoa; phylum Chordata; class Amphibia; order Anura; family Ranidae; genus Aquarana; species Aquarana catesbeiana. The sequence goes on along the minus strand of NC_133330.1, from coordinate 111,300,342 downwards.
ACGGGTGCTGCAGAAGTGGTGGGTTCCTGTGACAGACTCACCCAGGACAGAGGCTATTAGAGGGGACTGAATGTGAGCCTCTTGCCAACAGATTATGGGCCCTGGATTTTAAGGGAACAATACTCTGCAAGGTGAATTAGAAACCCAGTCTGATCTGTACTAATCAGACTCAGAATCGTGTATATATGTATATATTGTATGTGGTCTCATTCTGTTGTGGACTCTTTCCTGTGGTCATTTGGGATGTGTGTCCCTGTAGAGGGAGTGGGGATTCCTCCAGCAGCCCCCGGTGATAAGACCGATTCATAATGCTGGGACAAATACTGTTAGGAGATGCTGATGTCAATTCCAGCCACCTGTCTGTCTGTTACCTGCTAGAATGTGTATTGTAAATAAGTCTAGTATGGGATCTAAGAGTCATTAGATCCCCCTTGTTATTTGTGTTAATTAACTCTGCTATTGTGTGAAGAAGAGTTCGGTGTTGATTTGTGATAATGTTGATTGGGTTTTCTGTGCTACAAAATGGCCAGTCTGGCCTAAAGGTCATGACTGAGTCATCTAGGCTGTCTAACGGGATTAGTTCATTAGCCCATGTTAATTAGGTTTCTGGTCACAGGTGCATGTTCAGAGTAATATGAGCAGGAGGTATACACCTCCTCTTTTACTGTAAAAAAGAGCCTATATTCCTTTCAATAAAAGAGATCCCTGTTTAAACTTACATACAACCTGCCTGGTGTTTGTTCTGAGCTATCACAACTGGATTCGAACGGCACATAGCTGTAGTTCAAATCCCGGAGCATCGGATGACTGAACCATCAGATGTTGCGATCTGCAATCTGATTCTATAGCAGCAGAGGAGTGTCGGGAGAGTGGAACCGAGCGAGCAGGGGCTCGTTACATTGGTTGGCAGCTGTGGGATTTGCTCTCCAGTTACTGGGACACTCCAAACCAGCCTGCAGGAGAGCCACTCTGAAAGATTTACTTGAGAGCCGGGAGGGACCGGTGGGATCGTGCTTCCTTGCCGTGAACACATCCAAACCATCACCTGGATCCAAGGTCCAGATAGCAGGAGAGTAGAGGTACAGATACCAGCCACCATGGAAGAGGAATTCAGAAGGAGTTTGCGAGAGATGCAGATACAGCACAGAGGACCAGTATCAGAGCAGGTCCTGCTAGGATGGTTTGATTCTATCCACTGCGAACTCTGGAAGGAAGCGTTAGCCTGTGAGCAGTGAAACCAGGGAAAAGTTCTCCCCTCCATCCGTGTAAGGTACTGGTCGCCGTATGAAGTGCGAATGCTGTTATTGGGGAAACAGCCGAACCAGGAGTGGTCAGCTGAGTTGCGGTTGGACGAGAGCTACAGAGCCCTCCAGTGGTATGTAGCCCAAGTGTGCTCATGGACAGCGGATGACAGCCCCACGGAAGGCTTTGACTACGATGGCCTGGGATTGTTGTACTGGAGGCTGTCCGGGGACCCTGACTTTGGGAGTGATCGGGAGTGGCGTTTGGAGGAAATAATAGAGCACAGAGAGCGAAGACTGAATGTCTCGGAAGTGCACTGGGCACAGGAAGATTTGGAGTCTCTGGCCGTTCAGGAATGGGAGCTTGAGATGGCCTACAGACAGCTGCTAGACTCTGCTCAGCAGCAGGGTGGGGCTCCCTTTGCCTGGGACTATCAGGAAATACCAGTTGACAACTCTGAAATCCTGGCTGAAGAGTTGACAATGTGGCAGAGTAACAGTGTGCTTTGCCAACCTGCCCCCGCAGCTATGGAGGCGGAGGTCTTATGGCGGATGCAGCAAGTGCTGACTGACCTTGATGAACCTGTTTCTGCATTGGATGATCTTGGATGGAGGAATGTGCCTGTCCAGCAGAATGCCAGAGAATCGGCAGTGGAAAATCTGGAGATCGCTATCCCCAAAGCTGAAGTGCTGACAACGGGGCAGAGCTCTGCTAACCTCTGCCCAGCACTGATAGCATCTTCTGGATTCCAGGGACAGGAGATGGTGAACCTTTATCCCCAGACACCAGTTGCAGAGACAGGGGATTTGATAGACTTTTCTGCTGAGGAAGAACAACCTGGTGAGCCTCCAGCAGAAGAAGAGCTGTTATTAGGGCCAAACTTCACTGTGCTCTGCCCAGCACCAACAATGGCTTCAGCCTTCTTGAGAGAAGAGGTAGACGGCCTTTCTCCCACAACACTGACAGGGACATGTGATTTTCTGCCAGCAGCATCTATGGAGTTACAACAAATTTCTCCAGCTGAAGATCTGGTAACTGAACAGAGGGTCCAACTCCTCTGCCCCACACTTTTAGCAATTCCAGAGACTGGGGATTTAATAGACGTTTCTGTAGAGGAGGAACCACCTAGCAAACCCCCAGCAGAAGTGCTGGCAACCGGACAGAGGGTCCAAGACCTCTGCCCCACACCTGTGGCAGTTTTGGAGGCTCAAAGTGAGAAGGTGGCAATCCCTTCCCAACAGCAGATACAGGGGGAGAAGAGAGAGAAGGTGTGTGTTGTCCCTCCCCAACAGTTGGCCAGGGTGGAGGAAGCGGCCTTTCCTCTCCAGCAATGATCCGTGCACCTGGGAGACAGTACCACAGACATGTCGTCCCAGCAGCCAGATGAGGGAATGAAACAGGAAGCAGCTGGCTCACCTCCCCAATGGCAGCTGCACAGTTTGGGAGTGGAGGAATCCAGCCTCCTGCCCCAACAGTTAGCCAGAGCAGAGGGTGTGAAGTCCCCACCAGAAGTGCTGGCAACAGGGCAGAGTGCTACCAACCTCTGCCCAGCACCGGCAACAACTGTGGAGATCCAGGGAGCCGGGACAGTCGGCCCCTCTCTCCGGCGACAAGCTGATGTAGTGGAGCTGCTACTCCCAGCTGAATTGCTGGCAACAGGGCAGAGCGCTGCTGGCCTCTGCCTCGCACCTACAGTTTCTTCTCAGCTTCAGGGAATTGGGACAGTGGGCCCCTCTGTCCAGAAACAGGCCAAGCCATGGAATGGTAAACACCACCCAGCTGAAGCGCTGACAGCCAGACAGAGAGTAAATGACCTCTGCCCCACACCTACTGAGATCACTATTCCTTGCAGCCAAGAAAGGAGATCATGCAGGAAGACTATGTGAGTTCACTCTGCCTGACTAACGCATGTCCAGACCAGGTGGAGGTCTGGGACCTTGTTAGTCAACCTTTGATGGGGGAGAAATGTGACAGACTCACCCAGGACAGAGGCTATTGGAGGGGACTGAATGTGAGCCTCTTGCGAACAGATTATGGGCCCTGGATTTTAAGGGAACAATACTCTGCAAGGTGAATTAGAAACCCAGTCTGATCTGTACTAATCAGACTCAATCGTGTATATATGTATATATTGTATGTGGTCTCATTCTGTTGTGGATTCTTTGCTGTGGTCATTTGGGATGTGTGTCCCTGTAGAGGGGGGGGATTCCTCCAGCAGCCCCCCTGCTGATAAGACTGATTCATAATGCTGGGACAAATACTGTTAGGAGATGCTGATGTCAATTCCAGCCACCTGTCTGTCTGTTGCCTGCTAGAATGTGTATTGCAAATAAGTCTAGTATGGGATCTAAGAGTCATTAGATCCCCATTGTTGTTTGTGTTAATTAACTCTGCTATTGTGTGAAGAAGAGTTCGGTGTTGATTTGTGATAATGTTGATTGGGTTTTCTGTGCTACAAGACGGCCAGTCTGGCCTAAAGGTCATGACTGAGTCATCTAGGCTGTCTAACGGGATTAGTTCATTAGCCCATGTTAATTAGGTTTCTGGTCACAGGTGTATGTTCAGAGTAATATGAGCAGGAGGTATACACCTCCTCTTTTACTGTATAAAAGAGCCTGTATTCCTTTCAATAAAAGAGATCCCTGTTTGAACTTACATACAGCCTGCCTGGTGTTTGTTCTGAGCTATCACAACTGGATTCGAACGGCACATAGCTGTAGTTCAAATCCCGGAGCATCGGCTGACTGAACCATCAGACGTTGCGATCTGCAATCTGATTCTATAGCAGCAGAGGAGTGTCAGGAGAGTGGAACTGAGCGAGCAGGGGCTTGTTACAGTTCCCAATTAGGGAACGCAGCAGGATGGGCACTATGCACACAACGGGCCTGTGTTTGTCTTCTTCTTGGTGGCAGCAGGACACTACTTGTGCTTGCCACCTCACCAGCTTGAACTGCACTTATGGGACTCGCCACTTCACCAAGTGTTACTGCAGTGCTGGTTTGACTATGACCGGGGTGTACTAGGCCGCTGGTGCTTGCCAGTGCGCCAAAACGCTACCAAAAAAACTGTTAGCGATCGCAGGGATCAGGCCTGACTCTGCGAATGCTGCACTTATGTGTTTAGTGTTTTGTAAGTGACAGTGATCGACCAATACTGCACTTGGGTGGGCTGGGCCGGGCGGAGGGGCAAAACGCAGGTGCTAGCAGGTATCTGGGCTGATCCCGATAACACTGCATTTTTTGGAACCCTAAACTGCTGGGGACGCTAGTATAGATCTGATCGGAGCAGATATTGATCCGTTCAGATACTATACCACTAAGGGAAGTGTACGGTGCGTGCGTGGGTGTTAGCGCTACTGGCACTAACCTGACGCTGCCTGGGGCTGGTGCTTGCCAGTTCACCGAACGGCTCCAAAAAAACTGTTAGCGATCGCAGGGATCAGGCCTGACCCTGCGAACGCTGCAGTTATGCGTTTAGTGTTTTGTAAGCGACAGTGATCGATCGATACTGCACTTGGGTGGGCTGGGCAGAGGGGCAAAACGCAGGTGCTAGCAGGTATCTGGGCTGATCCCGCTACCACTACGTTTTTGGGAACCCTAAACTTCTGGGGACACTAGTATAGATCTGATGGGATCAGATATTGATCCGTTCAGATACTATACCACTAAGGGAGGTGTATGCTGCGTGCGTGGGTGTTAGCAGTACTGGCGCTAAACTGATGCTGCCTGGGGTGAGGCAGACCCTATCTGACCCTAAAACCCAAGTTATATCACCGCCAGGCGATCAGGGGGCTAAACCTTTATTAGGTAATAAACGGCGGGTGCCCTGACACTATAAAAAATAAACTAACTAACCAGCGTCACCCTTAACAGTTATACGGTGATCACTGGTGAAAGGGTTAACTAGGGGGCAATCAAGGGGTTAAAACCTTTATTAGGTAGTATATGGGGCTCCTTGACGCTATAAAACGCTGACGGCAAACCTATATATTTACCTCCCTAACTAGCGTCACCAGTGACACTAATACAGCGATCAGAAAAACGATCGCTTAGCGACACTGGCGACGGGGGGAGATCAAGGGGTTTCACTGTGACGGGGGGGGGGTGATTAGGGGGTGATCAGGGGGTGATTGCGGGGTAATGGGGGGTGTAAAGTGTGCCTGGTGTGATTTACTGTAAGTGTGAGTGTTGTGCACTTACTCAGATGTCTTCTCTCCTCTGCGCCGGAACGGAAAATACCGAGCTGAGGAGAGATGACATCACTTCCTCTGCCGCTGTTTACTATACAGCAGCAGAGGAAGATTCTCATTCTTTGGGAGCAATGGCGAGGGGGTGGCCACGAATGAGTGGTCTCCCCCTCAGCCTGGATCGCTCCCCTAACGATGCCAACCGCCTCGGGCACCAGGGGGGGGGGGGGCACGTGCCCCAGGTATGTGATTTTGCCTGCCCGTGCCATTCTGCCTCAGTATATCTGCGTTAGGCGGTCGGCAAGTGGTTAATGTACACACAGCACCCCATATTGACAGAAAAACACAGAATTGATGACATTTTTGCAGATTTATTGAAAGAGAAAAACTGAAATATCACATGGTCCTAAGTATTCAGACCCTTTGCTCAGTATTTAGTAGAAGCACCCTTTTGATCTAATACAGCCATGAGTCTTTTTGGGAAAGATGCAACAAGTTTTTCACACCTGCATGTGGGGATCCTCTGCCATTCCTCCTTGCAGATCCTCTCCAGTTCTGTCAGGTTGGATGGTAAACGTTGGTGGACAGCCATTTTTAGGTCTCTCCAGAGATGCTCAATTGGGTTTAAGTCAGGGCTCTGGCTGGGCCATTCAAGAACAGTCACGAAGTTGTTGTGAAGCCACTCCCTCGTTATTTTAGCTGTGTGCTTAGGGTCATTGTCTTGTTGGAAGGTAAACCTTTGGCCCAGAATGAGGTCCTGAGCACTCTGGAGAAGGTTTTCGTCCAGGATATCCCTGTACTTGGCTGCATTCATCTTTCCCTCGATTGCAACCAGTCGTCCTGTCCCTGCAGCTGAAAAACACCCCCACAGCATCATGCTGCCACCACCATGCTTCACTGTTGGGACTGTATTGGACAGGTGATGAGCAGTGCCTGGTTTTCTCCACACATACCGCTTAGAATTAAGGCCAAAAAGTTCTATCTTGGTATCAACAGACCAGAGAATCTTATTTCTCACCATCTTGGAGTCCTTCAGGTGTTTTTTTAGCAAACTCCATGCGGGCTTTCATGTGTCTTGCACTGAGGAGAGGCTTCTGCCGGGCCACTCTGCCATAAAGCCCCGACTGGTGGAGGGCTGCAGTGATGGTTGACTTTCTACAACTTTCTCCCATCTCCAGACTGCATCTCTGGAGCTCAGCCACAGTGATCTTTGGGTTCTTCTTTACCTCTCTCACCAAGGCTCTTCTCCCCCGATAGCTCAGTTTAGCCGGACGACCAACTCTAGGAAGGGTTCTGGTTGTCCCAAATGTCTTCCATTTAAGGATTATGGAGGCCACTGTGCTCTTAGGAACCTTAAGTGCAGCAGAAATTTTTTTGTAACCTTGGCCAAATCTGTGCCTTGCCACAATTCTGTCTCTGAGCTCTTCAGGCAGTTCCTTTGACCTCATGATTCTCATTTGCTCTGACATGCACTGTGAGCTGTAAGGTCTTATATAGACAGGTGTGTGGCTTTCCTAATCAAGTCCAATCAGTATAATCAAACACAGCTGGACTCAAATGAAGGTGTAGAACCATCTCAAGGTTGATCAGAAGAAATGGACAGCACCTGAGTTAAATATATGAGTGTCACAGCAAAGGGTCTGAATACTTAGGATCATGTGATATTTCAGTTTTTCTTTTTTAATAAATCTGCAAAAATGTCAACAATTCTGTGTTTTTCTGTCAATATGGGGTGTTGTGTGTACATTAATGAGGGAAAAAATGAACTTAAATGATTTTAGCAAATGGCTGCAATATAACAAAGAGTGAAAAATTTAAGGGGGTCTGAATACTTTCTGTCCCCACTGTATATATACACGAGACTGACTGTATATATATATATTAAATACACTGCAGCTAACTGAATAATCTGCCTGTCTGCTCTAAATGACACTCTCTCTCTCTGTCCACGCCAACAACACACTACACGAGGCCGATGTGCAGGCGGCCTTATATAGTGTGGGGCGTGGACTTAGTCCCCCTGAGCCATGATTGGCAAAGGCACCCTGCCTTTGGCCAATTATGGCTCTCTTAGCTGAGGTCGCTGTGATTGGCCAAAGCATGTAGGTCATGGTGCGTGCTCTGGCCAATCATCATACAGCAATGCACTGTGCTCCTGCAGTGCATTATGGGCCATTACGCGCAGCTTGAATTTGTCGCGAACGGCCCATAATGTTCGGTTTTCAACGAACGGGCGAACAGCCAATGTTCGAGTCGAACTCATGTAGGACCCGAACAAAAAGCTCATCCCTAGTTTAATGTTGTGTTTTTATGGAAAATTCATAAATAAACACCTTTCAAAAAAAAAGAATTACAACAGACGCAAGCACATGGGGCTGGGGAGCTCACATGGACCACCAGGCAGCGCAAGGAAAATGGGATCAGTCCTGGGCCATAAAGTCTTCCTGTCAGGATCACTTAAGTGCTCCTGCTCCTCATTCCAGCATTCCGGGTTTTGGCTATTGCATTCTCCCTGTCTGTTTCCACCTGCAAGGTGATTGATGTGGTCAGTCACCTGTTATAAGCAAACCAAACGCTCAGTCTCTTGCTTGTGATAGTGAGTAATACCTGTGTTGTTCCTGATCAAACTCCCTGTCTGTCTGCCCTGCTTTGCTAGTTTGGATTTCCCTGTGTACGAGTTTGGACCAGATTATTGGACTATTCCTTGAACTCAGCCTGCCTTTTTACCTGGACTGTTATAGAACCATGCTATCTGTCTGCTAACTGCAAGTATCTCTTTGCTTTGCTCAGTTTGCATTTGCCCTGGTGTGGTGGCAAGGCACTATAGCAGTGTGTATAAGTCCTGGGGGCAACCAACTACCGGTAGACCTGCTTGCCTTAAGGGAAAAGGGGCTGCTATAGGTGAAGCACACAGTAGCCAGCCATAGTGTCTGACCACCTGCATTGGGGTAGACACTTCCAATGCAAGAGAACTGAGAGCCATCTGGGAAGCCCTAAGCAACTTTGCATGCAGCATAAAGGGAAGACACGTATTAATCCTTTCAGACAATATCGCCGCAGTATCCCATATCAACAAACAAGGAGGCACCTGCAGAGCAATCCTCAGAGAAATAGCGGAGTTAATATTTGCCTGGGAAGAGGAGAACGTTCTTTTCCCTTGCAGCAATACACATCAAAGGGAAGTTAAATTCATTAGCAGATTTTCTGAGCAGGGAGCAGATCGCACATACGGAGTGGAGTCTGAACCATGATGTATTCTCGCTAATCGCTCAAAACTGAGATAGACCTTTTTGCTTCCCCAAAAAATGCGAAAGTAGGAAAATTCTTCTCAATAAACAGGAATCCAAGCAGTTTAGGGTTGGATGTGTTCGCTCACCGCTGGTCAGGGAAGCTATTGTAAGCATTTCCCCTTTTCAGGCTCATTCCGAAAGTCTTACAGAAGATCCAAACAACAGATGCAAAGGTTATAGTGCTAACTCTCTTCTGGCCGAAGAGAGCATGGTTTCCTGTGCTCCAGAACCTCTCAATCGCAGACTCCTGGAAACTTCCAGTAAGAGAGGACTTACTAGTTCAAGGGGAAATGTTTCATCCGCTACCAGGCCGGTTTTCTCTGACCACCTGGCTACTGAGGAGCAATTGCTAAAGAACAAAAGTCTGTCCCAGAAAGTAATTTGTACTATATTGGATAGTAGGAAAAAGTCCACCAATCTAATTTTGCCAAAATTTGGAAGAAGTTCTGCTACTGGCGGAAGGATAAAGGCAGGATCTTTGGGTCCATAATCCCACCCAATACTCTTAAGGTGCAGGTAGCGGCATTATCCAACTATTTGGACGTGAAAATAGCAGACAACACTTTGATAAACAGGTTCATCAAGGCAGTCTTTAAGAAAAGACATCCTCAACAAAGGAGATTTCCCCCTTGGGATTTATCGGCAGTACTACAGAGTTTTATAAAAGAACCATTTGAACCTCTAGAAGAAAGCTCTCTAAAACTCCTAACATACAAAACTGTTCTCTTGGTGGCCCTGGTGTCAGCCAGGAGGGTGGGTGAATTACAAGCATTGTCAATTGCTGAACCTTACTGCCTCATTTTTCCCGACAGAATCATTTTATCCAAGGTTCCTACCAAAAGTGTCCACCGATTTTCAGAGGTCTGAGGACATATTAATTTCGTCTTTCTGTGAGCAAGCATGCAATTTAAAAGAAGAAAATTTTCACAAATTGGATGTCAGGAGATGCCTCTTATGCTACATCGAAAAAACTAATGGAGATCTGTACCAAATCTGTGCTGTAGGTCGTAGGAAAGGACAAGGAGCCTCAAAAGCTACTATAGCTAGGTGGATGAGGTCTGCTATTGAGGAAACCTATTCCATAGCAGAACTGCAGGTGCCACCACCAACCTAAGTTATTACCTGTTAACTTGATTTCAAGGTATCTCCCAAGATGGCCTTGTTCCCACCCTGTGATTATGTAATTATAATAATGATTATTAGAGGTGTAGGTTATAGGCCTTCAGTTGTTTATTACTGAGGGACCCCTGTCCTCTTATACTAATGTGAATTTGTGTTTCCTGTTCTAGGTGGGAGGAGCCACTCTCTCATAAGGCCGTCCTGGAAGATTTCTGGAAATCAAGTTAACAGGTAATAACTTAGTTTTCTCCACTTGATGACTGATTTCACGGTGTTCCATGGTATATATAATGTCTTGGAAATTCTTTTGTACCGTTCTCCTGACTGATACCATTTAACAAGCCAGCGCAGAAGATATTCCAGAGGGTAGTATTGGGGGCATTAGTGGTAGGTTAACCAAAGCACAAAAACACAAGGTGAGTATAGTAGCAAGTCCTAGTTGCAATCTCGAAACACCCAATACAAGGACAATATGCGACCGGTCTAAACTATGTGGCATGTTCACCAATGCCAGGAGCATGGCGGACAAGATGGGTGAACTAGAGATACTGTTGTACAAGGAGGATTTGGATTTTGTGGGAATTTCAGAGACCTGGTTCAACAGCTCTCATGATTGGCTGGCAAACATTCAAGGGTATACCCTATACCGCAAGAATAGAGAGGGTAAAAAAGGGGGAGGGGTATGCCTATATATCAAGAATAATGTACAAGCGAATGTGAGAGATGACATCACTGAGGGAGCTAGAGAGGAGGTGGAATCCTTATGGGTAGAGCTCCAAAGGGATGAAGCTAAGGGGAAAATAATACTGGGAGTATGCTATAGGCCCCCTAACCTGAGGGAGGAAGTGGAGACGGATCTCCTATCACAAATTGGATTAGCAGCAAGGATGGGAAGTGTTATCATAATGGGGGATTTTAATTATCCAGACATAGACTGGGCGGAGGGAACCGCGCATTCATTTAAAGCTCGCCAGTTCCTTAATGTCTTGCAGGACAATTTTATGGGTCAGATAGTAGACGCACCAACTAGAAATAAAACATTACTGGATCTACTGATTACCAACAATACAGACCTGATCACGGATGTGGAAATACGGGGCAATTTAGGTAACAGCGATCACAGGTCAATTAGTTTCAGTATAAATCACACAAATAGGAAACATAAAGGGAACACAAAGACACTGAATTTCAAAAGAGCCAACTTCCCTAAACTACAAACCTTGCTAAAAGGCATAAATTGGGATAAAATATTAGGAACAAAGAATACGGAGGAGAGATGGGTTTGCTTTAAGAGCATATTAAATAAGGGCATTAGCCAATGTATCCCATTGGGTAATAAATTTAAAAGAGCAAACAAAAATCCTGGATGGCTTAACTCCAATGTAAAAATGCATATAAAAGCAAAGGAGAAGGCCTTCAAAAAATACATGGTTGAGGGATCATCCTCAGCATTCAGACTTTATAAAGAATGCAACAAGAAATGTAAGGGTGCAATTAGGACGGCTAAGATAGAACATGAAAGACACATAGCGGAGGAGAGCAAAAAAAATCCCAAGAAATTCTTTAAGTATGTAAACAGTAAAAAAGAGAGGACAGACCATATTGGCCCCATAAAGAATGAGGAAGGACATCTGGTTACAAAGGATGGGGAGATGGCGAAGGTATTGAATTTATTCTTCTCCTCAGTCTTCACGAGTGAATCGGGGGGCTTCAGTAACCAAAACTGCAGTGTTTATCCTCATGACACAACATAGGAAGCACCTCCATGGTTAACAGAGGACAGAATTAAAATTAGACTTGAGAAACTTAACATTAATAAATCACCGGGACCAGGTGGCTTGCATCCGAGGGTACTTAGGGAACTCAGTCAAGTGACTATGTAACAATGAGATCCCTCTGATGCTTTGGAAGCCCTTTGCGGACCATGGCTGTTGCTGTAGGATGCCTCTAAGAAAATGTTGGGAAAGACCTACTAGAGCAGCTAAACTTTATTTGGGGTTAATCAGAGGCACTTTAAATGATAGCAGGTGTGTACTGACTCCTATTTAACATGAGTTTGAATATGATTGCTTAATTCTGAACACAGCTACATCCCCAGTTATAAGATGGTGTGCATCAAGAACAGTAGGGTGTCGTCCGAGATCAATCTCCCTTAGATAGTCACACAGTTCCTCATCTGTGCCTGCCTTTTGAGAGCTATAAAGCTTTTGATAGTATGAGGCAAAACAAGCATTGATATGAGTGGGATCAGTCAATGCCCAAGTAGGATCACAATTTCTGTAGATGGACACAGGCGAGGACTGTTCCCTAGCCAACCAAGCCAACATGCGGCCATTCTCCCCTTGCAGAAAAAATGCACTGAGATTGATGTAACAGATGAGTCTTAGTAGCAGAGGAACGGAGAAGAAGGACATCCCGGAGAGTAGCCTGAAAGAAAGTATATACCCGGGGGTCTCCTGTTTGAGAATACTCCAACTCCAGTGAGGTGACCTTTTCTTCTACCTGTTGAAGATCTGCCCCCAACTCCCATCACACGTGTCAGATACGAGACCAGTACTGTATCATATCAGATCTACATGGTTCAGAAACCCTCAAGTCGGATAAGCAAAATCAGGAAAGACACCACAGTGCATCAACACACTAGACACACTAGACAAAGTCTATGCTGGAAAACGTTTTATAGGTTTCCAAGTGGCAAGTATATGTCCGCTGAAGGGGATAGAGCCATCTCCACACATCAGTAAAATTAGAGGCCTCTGCCCAGACAGCCAATTCGGAGGGAGCGCCAACCACTGGGGAGAGTCTGTCCATGCCAGTGTCCAGGACCATATTGAAGTCACCAAAAATTAGAACATTGTCAGTAGAGTAGGTCACAACTTTAGCCACCAACTGATTGAGTAGTCTAGTGGAGACGGGAGGAGGCAGGTATAAGCCTACCAAAACATTCTCCTGCCTGTCCAATATGGCATGTAATATAATATATCGGCCGTCCGGGTCCAACTTCAGCACCAATAGTCTAAAGGGAAGGGATTTGTGGAACAAAATACTGACCCCACGGGATTAATTTATGTATGAGAAACGATAGTGATGACCCACCCAGTGTTTCTTAAGGCTCAGGAGTCTACTCCCCACCAGGTGGGTCTCTTGTAAAATACAAATTTGGGAGCAGTGGGATTTCAGCAATGGGAAAGCTTGTGATCTCTTCACTGGAGAGTTTAAACCCCTGGTATTCCAGAACATTACCACAAGGGGATAGGAGAGGGAATTGGGACTATATGATACTTAAGGAATAGTAGAAAAAAGTAAAGATGATGTAGAGGTAAAAAATTTACAAAATTTATTCAAGCAAAGTTAAAAAAACTTTAAAAGAGGAAAAACATTTTACAAAAATTATTAAAATATAGATACTGTGTATAAATACACAGTAGTGCCAATATAGCTATACATAAAAAGTAGACCCATTACGTGTTGGATAATGCTGAAATAAGTGGACACAGAGACCCAAACGCATTTCAACAAATTGTCTTCTTCAGGGGATGAAGATGTCCACTTGAGAAAGATATCTGAAGAAAACACAAACAAAGTAATATCCCAAAATACAAATGAACAACATTTTTTTGTTCATTTGTATTGGGTCTACTACGCTTGAATACATTTTGTAACTTTTTACCTCTATATCAGCTTTATTTTTTTCTACCATTCCTTGGGTATCGTATAGTCCCAATTCCCTCTGGTATCCCCTTGTAGGCTTTCTGTATTGTATTGCAGGAATAGATACCCCCCTCACCTTTTGGTCCAGGAACCTAGCTGCATTCATTAAAACAGTGCAGTATGTATCCACATTACAACTGGATAAAAAGTGGATCGACCAGATCTAAACCAAATCGGTGGTAACTTTTAGACACGTTTTTAATCTTGGAATTGGCTTATGTGGCATCGTTCCACCTAATGGCTGGGGCTTCCCCCAATGACATGTAAATACCTGATTAAGAAAGGGGGAGAAAGCCTACTTGAGAAGTAATGAATTGCTCACAGTAAAGTGGAAGGACAAACCTGATGTTTTCATCCTGTCTTCTAATCACGCAGACACGACAGTTCAAATTACAATGGTGTCTGGTGTTGAGAAGCCTGTGTCATAAACCAGATGTGACCAGAACTGTGTGACTGCAACAGAGTGAACCAGACATAAATAGGTGAAAGTAAGTAAGTTTATTAAAGTACATGCATATAAATGTGAACACACCACCAATACAAACAGAGTGAACAAATCAAACAACCAAACAGTGATAATAAACCAACCAGCATATATAGCAAAAGGGAGTACCAGAATCGTAGTCAAGCCAGGCCAGGGTCATAAACAGGAGATCAGCAGATGGGGGGCCAGGAGTAAACAGACAGGGAACAAGATGGAAGGGATCAGGCTGCAGGGCAAGGATCCAGGGATACAGGAACAGATACAAACAGGTTTAAGGATAAAGGATACAGGATCAGGATAACAGATAAATAGGCTGCAGGTCAGGGCACAAGGACAACACCAGGGCAAGGTGTGTGTGCACTTGCTGGGTATTTATACTCATCTCAATCAGAGAGATCAGCAGATGGGGGGCCAGGAGTAAACAGACAGGGAACAAGATGGAAGGGATCAGGCTGCAGGGCAAGGATCCAGGGATACAGGAACAGATACAAACAGGTTTAAGGATAAAGGATACAGGATCAGGATAACAGATAAATAGGCTGCAGGTCAGGGCACAAGGACAACACCAGGGCAAGGTGTGTGTGCACTTGCTGGGTATTTATACTCATCTCAATCAGACTCAGGTGATGCCTGATTGCAGGAGATGATGTCGGCCCCACACTGCCAGGAATCAACCGCTTGTGGACGCCAGTACTGCGGCCCAAAGATCACATAATACTACCAACAGGGGAAAGCTCCCCTGGCAGTTCCAGACTGCCAGGAGACACCTGCTGGTGGACCACAGTACTTCATGCCAAATATCAGGCAGTGTCATCAGGGGATGGAACCTTCCCTGAAAGCCTGTCTGTGTCCAGGACTACAACCTTAACATGGGAGGGGTGGACCAGATGATGAAGCTGTACTTAGTTTCCCGTAAAGCCAGACACTGGTACAAAAAAGTGCCTGTATATGTCTTTCAATTGGCTCTGTACAATGCTTTTGTACTTTACAAAGCGTCATGAAGAAGTGGATCCTTCCTAAAATTTCAGGAAGAGATCATCATGGCCCTTTTGTATCCAGAAAGTGCTGTGGCTCAAACTCCCAATCCAGATGCAGTGAGCCGGCTGCATGAGAGGCATTTTCTGGATGCCATTCTGGGTACCCCGATCCAAAAGTCACCCCAAAAAAGATGTGTCTGCAGCAGACACGGAATACGAAGAGAAACATGCTTTTCCTGTTCCTCCTGTCCTGGCCAACCTGGTCTCTGCCTCAAGGACTGCTTTTGTCGCTACCACACACTAGTGGAGTATTCATGTAGGGTACAGCACGGCACAGTCTAGGTTACACATTCACACACAAGGGTCTCAAAAGATGTTAGATAGTCAGGAAACTAGCTATAACATTGAGACCCTAGCCTGGAAAATTTACAGTTTATAAGTTACAAAAAAGTAAAAAAAAAAAAAAAACATAAACAATTAGGCCAGACTTGTTGGTTGGAGGCTAGACAGTGGGGACCTAGAGTGGAGAGTGTGAACAAGTTTTGCTTTTAACTGCTGGTGATTGCTGTGTTGCATTTTAGGTTATTTTTGGGGCTTTTCCTTGCAGCTTTTTAACACCTTTTTCTGGCACTTTTCTTTATCGTACATCATGGTACACAGAGCCTTAAGTAATTACTTAACAGGTTATGGGCCACCTTTAGGTATTGACACTGGTATACACAATACAGGAAGTTGACTCCCCTATATAACCCCTCCTTCTTCCAGGAGTACCTCTCTTTTTTCGCCAGTGTCTAAGGTGTTGGTCACCAGTGAAGATGTGCTCTGAGGAATTCCAGGAGGGATCCAGGCTGGATTTAAAAACCTCCACTACCGGATTCATCCCTGCCACTGCGACCACAGGATGGTACCCGGGCCTCGCATAGCGAGGTTTTGCCTGTAACTCTTCTCTTTGAGATTTGGACCCTAGGAACCAGGACTCTTTTTGGTCTAGCTACATTACCTAAAGTTGTCCTGAGGGGTGCTATACAGGTCCAAAGGAGTGGAACCACTATTAAAAGGGACCCTCTCTTTGAAGGTTTAACTACGCTGCTGGCCGTGATGGGTGAAGTCTGGATCTGTCTGTTTTCAGCAGTATCTTGCAGCGAGGAAAAGGTAAGAGAAAAGCTTAGGAGCTGCAAAGTCCACCTATGACTTTTCTTTCAATATGTAATATTGTAATGCCTTAAAGCTCCTCTAGCGGGAGTAAGAATGCATATACCCTGTCAATCTGTGCTAACTTACAGCGTGTGTCCTAACAGCTGGAGGGGGTTCTCCTCTCCCCCCAACTGGGGAAACTGAGTGGCTGGGGGTACATGATATTACATTTCTAAACAGTTTTGTGAAATGCTAGTGTGACAAACACTAAAGACTGCCAAACTGTATCGCCACATGGCAGCTGCAGCTTCCCTCCTCCTTCTGGTCTGTGTCTCAGACCCAAAGCCGTCCACGCACGCGCTGAGATTTTTACATATGAAAGAAGAAGGAGGAGGGAGGATCAGGGAAGGGGCGTGGCTAAAGCGGTCAGGCACCGTGTGCAAACTCAGCGTCCTCGTGAAAGCACATGGCGCAGAGACAATCAGGTTTACACCTGAGGGCTTAAAAGCTGATGCTCTGAGAACTAAAAGTGTCTACCAGAGCAGCTGAAGCAAGGTTGCCACAGGACACAGGAGTGCTGGAGCACGTGAGGGGTGTACACAGGCATTTTCAGTACAGGAAAAGACATTATTGTTTAGCATCAGATTAATCTATGCTGCCATTGTTTTTCCTACTATTGCTCAGCAAATAGAACAGTTCTTATGCCCCGTACACACGGTCGGACATTGATCGGACATTCCGACAACAAAATCCATGGATGTTGGCTCAAACCTGTCTCGCATACACACGGTCACACAAAGTTGTCGGAAAATCCGATCGTCTTGAACGTGGTGACGTAAAACACGTACGTAGGGACTATAAACGGGGCAGTAGCCAATAGCTTTCATCTCTTAATTTATTCTGAGCATGCGTGGCACTTTGTGTGTCGGATTCTGTTGTCGGAAAATTTTATAGCAAGCTCTTAAACTTTGTGTGTCGGAAATTCCTATGGAAAATGTGTGATGGAGCCTACAGACGGTCGGAATTTCCGACAACAAGGTCCTATCACACATTTTCCAGCGGAAAATCCTATTGTGTGTACAGGGCATAAGAGTGCCTCTGCTTTTGTGCTTAGCACTATGGCTTCCAAAATTACTACTAAGGCACCAAAGGTTCCACCCCCAGGCTCTGGGAACTCCAGTCATGCCTCCACACTGTCATCCTCTCCGGAGATACCAGATATGGCAAGCCAGGGTGAGTCTTTGGAACCAATTGGTGGTGCAGCTGCTTCTCACACTTCAGCTCCTGTATATGTGACTGAAGATGCATTTTCCTCTGCCCTGCTGGGCTTAGAAGGAAGATTAGCGGCTTTAATCACATCCTCCATCCAGGGCGATAGGAAGTGTGCTAGATCCCTCTCCCCCACTCCAAACCTTTACCAAGGGAACAGTGGGGACAGGATGAGGTATTACCCTCAGACGATCGAGAGGGGAACAACAAGCTGATTATTCCTCTGTGGAGGAAACTATAGTTGATGAATCAGCCTCACAATCTGAGGTACAAATCCTTATGGAAATGGTTTACTCCACTTTCATGCTACCCCTAACAGAGTTAGCTGAAAGTCCGGTTTCCTCCTTGGGTTCTTTGAGACCTTTACAACCTTTGCATGCATTTCCGGTCCATGCATTACTAGAAAAGCTCATTTATGCTGAATGGGATCATCCAGAAAAGCATTTTCTCCCTTCAAAGAGATTCTCAGTTCTCTATCCCATGGAGGAGAAATTCACCAAAAGATAGAAGGTTCCAACAATTGATGCTGAGATTTCCAGTGTGAATAAGAGTCTAACTTGTCCAGTAGACAATGCACAAATGCTTAAAGATCCAACAGATAAGAAGTTGGAATTCCTGTTAAAATCCTCTTTCTCCTTGGCAGGGACCGTTACTCAGCCTGCAGTCGCAGCAATAGGCATTTGTCAGTCCTTAAAGGACCAATTCACAGAGGCTCTTAAAGAGCTCCCTGCACAACAGGCCCGTGAGTTGGCCGAACTACCAAAAGCATTATGTTTTGCCATAGATGCTATGAAGGATTCTATTCACCAGGCGTCCCGCCTTGTGCTTGTGCTAGTACATATGCGTAGAACCCTTTGGTTAAAAGATTGGTCAGCCGAAGCACCTTGCAAAAAGCTTCTGACTAGTTTCTCTTTTCATGGGGAGTGACTATTTGGTGATGATTTGGATAAATATATATTCAGACGATTTCTAGTGGAAAGAGTACTCTTTTGCCAGTCAAAAGAATGTATAAACATCCTTCATTTAAATAGACTTCTCCTGCGCCAGGGGCATCCGCCTCTAGGCAGTGGCGACGGCCTCCGCCATCAGACTCTAGGGGAAAACCTCAGGGTCAGACCCAGACACAAAAGAAGACCTGGGGCCTCAAATCTGCATGGCAGAATACTAAAGCCTCATCATGAAGAGGTGTCCCCCCTCACCAGAGTGGGGGGAAGACTTCTGGAATACTCTGGCAAAGGGAAATTCAGGACAGATGGGTTCTCTCCACGGTGTCTCTAGGATACAAACTAGAATTTTGGGAGTTTCCAACGTCTCGTTTTCTGAGATCAAACGTTCCCAAGGACCAAGGGAAAAGGCAATCCCTGTTTCAAGCATTAGACCGATTATTGGCTCAGGGGGTGATCATACAGATCCCCACAGAAGAGCAAGGTTTGGGGTTTTATTCAAACCTGTTTACAGTACCAAAACCAAATGGGGGTGTCAGACCCATTCTGGATCTAAGGAATCTAAATCAGTTCCCGAAGATCCGCTCCTTTCGCATGGAGTCGATCAAGTCAGTAGTTTCCATCCAACAAGGAAGAGAACTTCTGGCATCCATTGACATCAGAGATGCATATCTGCATGTCCCTATATTTTCTGCTCACCAGAGGTTTCTGCAGTTCAAAGTAGAACATCAGCACTTTCAGTTTGTAGCCTTGCCCTTCGGGCTAGCTACAGCACCCTGGGTGTTAACAAAGGTGCTGGCCCCACCTCAAGCCAGGCTAAGGGCACAGGGCATAACAGTCTTGGCGTACCTAGACGATCTATTGTTAACAGACCAGTCAGTGGCTCGCTTGGAGCAAAGTGTACGCTTTACAATCAATTACCTGGAAAGTCTGGGTTGGATTCTCAACCTAGAGAAGTCTTTCTTAAAACTGCTAAGAAAGCTGGAGTATTTGGGCCTGATCATAGACACAGCCAAGAAAAGGGTGTTCTTGCCTCCGGCAAAGATCAGCTCCATACAAGAGCTGGTGCGGATAGTCAGGTCAAAAAGAGATCCTTTAACCACTTCCCGCCCGCTCTATAGCGGATTGATGTCCGGGAAGTGGTTCGGTTATCCTGACTGGGCGTCATATGATGTCCAGTAGGATAACATGCCGCCGCGCACCCCCGGGGGCGCGCATCGCAGCGATCGGTGGAGCGGTGTGTCAGCCTGACACGCCACTACACCGATCTTGGTAAAGAGCCTCCGGTGGAGGCTCTTTACCACGTGATCAGCCGTGTCCAATCGTGGCTGATCACGCTGTCAATGGGAAGAGCCGTTGATCGGCTTTTCCTCACTCGCGTCTGACAGACGCGAGTAGAGGAGAGCCGATCGGCGGTTCTCCTGACAGGGGCGTCTGCGCTGATTGTTTATCAGCGCAGCCCCCCTCAGATCACCACACTGGACCACCAGGGATCGCCACTAGGACCACCAGGGAAGGGGCAACATGTGGATGGCCAGGTATGTACCCCATGGCCATCCACATGTGCCCAATGTGCCCAATCTGTGCCAATCAGTGCCCACAAATGGGCACTGATTGGCACCATTATGTTCCAGATCTGCCCCCAATATGTTTTATCAGCGCCACCTGTCATTGCCCATCTGTGCCAATCAGTGCCCACCTATCAGTGCCCATCAGTGCCACACATCAGTGCCACCCATAAGTACCCATCAGTGCCACCCATATGTACCAACCAATGCCTCCTACGAGTGCCCATCAGTGCTGCCTATGAGTGCCCATCAGTGCCGCATACCAGTGCCACCTATCAGTGCCCATCAGTGCTGCCTATCAGTGCCCATCATCAGTGCCCGTCAGTGCCACCTCATCAGTGCCACCTCATTGGTGCCACCTCATCGGTGCCCATCAGTGCCACCGTATCAGTGCCCGTCAGTGCAGCCATATCAGTGCCCATCATTGAAGGAGAAAACGTACTTATTTACAAAAAATTTTAACAGAAACAAAGAAAAACCTTGTTTTTTTTCGAAATTTTCGGTCTTTTTTTATTTGTTGCGCAAAAAATAAAAACCGCAGAGGTGATCAAATACCACCAAAAGAAAGCTCTATTTGTGGGAACAAAAGGATAAAAAATTTGTTTGGGTACAGTGTAGCATGACCGCACAATTGTCATTCAAATTGCGACAGCGCTGAAAGCTGAAAATTGGTCTGGGCGGGAAGGTGTCTAAGTGCCTGGTATTGAAGTGGTTAAATCGCCTTTGCATGAGGTTGTTAGGAAAGATGGTAGCTTCATTAGAAGTAGTTCCCTATGCACAGTTCCATTCGAGACTGTTACAAAACAGTATCCTGTCTGCTTGGAACAAAATGATCCAAGCTTTGGACTTGCCAATGCAGCTGTCCCCAAAAGTGTCCCAAAGCCTTAGTTGGTGGTTACTAACCCAGAATGTGCTGAAAGGGAAATCCTTCAGACCAATTATCTGGAAAGTAGTAACGACAGATGCCAGCCTTTCAGGCTGGGGAGCAGTACTAGAGAAGACGACTGTCCAGGGACAGTGGTCAAGGACCGAAAAGGCCTTGCCCATTAACATCCTAGAGATTCGAGCAGTACGTCTGGCTCTGAAAACCTGGACTTCCAGGTTAAAGAATTGTCCTGTCAGGATCCAATCCAACAATTCCATGGCTGTGGCCTATATCAATCACCAAGGGGGCACCAAGAGTCTCTCAGCTCAGAGAGAGGTGAACCATATTCTAACTTGGGCAGAAAAGAATGTCCCATGCCTATCGGCAGTTTTCATTCTGGGAGTAGAGAGTTGGCAGGCAGACTACTTAAGTCGCCAGTAGTTATTCCTGGGGGAATGGTCTCTTCACCCCGACGTTTTTCGGGCTGTTTGCCAAAAATGGGGGACTCCGGACGTAGATCTTCTAGCGTCCAGATTCAACATGAAGTTAGTCAACTTTGTGTCTAGGACAAGGGATCAATTTGCATGCGGAACAGATGCACTGGTAACCCCGTCAGATCAGTTCTCACTGATCTATGTATTCCCCCCTATTCAGTTGCTGCCACGACTGGAAAGAAAGCCGGTAATTTTGGTAGCACCAGCATGGCCCAGAAGGTCATGGTACGCAGAAATTGTGAAAATGGCAGTGGAGGGTCCATGGCCCCTCCCACTAAGGCCAGACCTGCTCTCACAGGGGCCGATATTCCATCCTAATTTACAAACGCTAAATTTAACGGCCTAGCTATTGAAACCCACATTCTAAAGAAACGCCTGCCCAGAACAAGAGCCGCACCGTGTACATCTTGTTGCATGTATGCGTTCCTCAATCATCCTATCGAGGGTGAATACTGCTGTGCAAAATGTAAGCACATTGTTTCCCTGGAAGCCCAGGTTCTGAATCTGGGGAAGCAACTGTCAGCACTGAGAAGTCCCTCCATACTAAAGGAGCGCTAGGAACGTACACGGCAGGTGGCGGCAGGGGCCAGCACAGAGGTGGGTGGCGACAAAGAGGTGTAGGTACTAGGAAAGTGTAGCTGGGTGACAGTCAGGAAGGGTAGAGGGGGAAGTGCCAGGGAAGCCGATCCAGGGTTGGAGCATCCCAATAAGTATGCTCCATTGAGTGACATTGGTGAAACCAGTCAGGGACCAGCACTGCTGGAGCTGAGGGACTCTCCTAGCTGCTGGGGGAAGAACTCCTCCAGTGAGAGTGGAGGGAAGCGAAGGGAAAGGAAAGACAGATTATGGTGGTAGGGGACTCAATTCTTAAAAGGACAGAGAGGGCAATCTGTAACAAAGACCTGAAGCACCAAACTGTATGTTGTCTACCAGGCACACAGGTTCGGCACATCTCAGATATGGTGGACAGATTACTGGGAGGGGCTAAGGAAGACCCAGCTGTCATGGTGCACGTTGGCACCAGTGACAAAGTCAGAGGCAGATGGAGTGTCCTAAAGAACGATTTTAGGGACTTGGGAGCTAAATTGAGGAAAAGGACCTCCAAGGTAGTATTTTCAGGAATACTACCGATACATCGAGCCACACCAGAAAGGCAGAGGGAGATTAGGGAAGTAAGCAAGTGGCTGAGGAGCTGGTGTAGTAAGGAGGGGTTTGGGTTCCTGGAGGACTGGGCCAACTTCTCAGTTGATAACCAGTACTATAGAAGGGGTGGACTGCACCTAAAGGAGGAGGGTGCCTTCATCAGCTGGACATGAAGATGGCCAAAAAGTTATGCCGCGTACACACAATTGGAATTTTGGCCTGCAAAAGACCGATGAGAGTTTTTCATCGGAAAATGCGACCATGTGTATGCTTCTTCGGTTTTTTGCTGGCCGAATTCCAGCCAGCAAAAGATTGAGAGCATGCTCTCAATTTTTCGGTTGGGAAAAGTTCCTATCCGAAAATCCGATCGTCTGTGGCAATCCCGACGCGCAAAATTCCTACGCATGCTTGGAAACAATTCGACGCATGCTCGGAAGCAGTGAACTTCATTTTCTAAGCTTGTTGTAGTGTTGTACGTCACCGCGTTCCTGACGGCGTAATTTCAGCAAACTTTTGCGTGACCATGTGTATGCAAAGCAAAGTTGAGCGGAATCCCGTCGGAAAAGCCATCATATCTTTTTGAGAAAAGCGGTCATGTGTACGCGGCATTAGAGGGGTTTTTAAACTAGGCGACGGGGGGGGGGTTCAGAGGTAGGGATAGTCAGCGCAGAACATATTCCAAAGGGTAGTATTGGGGGCATTTGTGGTAGGTTGACCAAAGCACATAAGCCCAAGATAAGTGTAGTAGCAAGCTCGGAACACCCAATAAGAGAATAATATGCGACCAGTCTAAACGACGTGGCAAGGTCACCAATGCCAGGAGCCTGGTGGACAAGATGAGTGAACTAGAGATACTGTTGTACGAGGAGGATGAAGCTAAGGGGGAAATAATACTGGGAGCATGCTATAGGCCCCCTAACCCGAGGGAGGAAGGGGAGACAGATCTCCTATCACAATTTGGATTAGCAGCAAGGATGGGAAGTGTTATCATAATGGGGGATTTTAATTATCCAGACATAGACTGGGCAGAGGGAACCACGCATTCATCTAAGGCTGGCCAGTTCCTAAATGTCTTGCAGGACAATTTTATGGGTCAGATGGTAGATGCACAAACTAGAAATAAAGCGTTACTGGATCTACTGAATACCAACAATACAGACCTGATCGCGGATGTGGAAATATGGGGCAATTTAGGTAAGCGATCACAGGTCAATTGGCTTCAGTATAAATCACACAAATAGGAAACATAAGGGGAATACAAAGACACTGAATTTCAAAAGAGCCAACTTCCCTAAACTACGAACCTTGCTAGAAGGCATAAATTGGGATAAAATCTTAGGAACAAAGAACACGGAGGAGAGATGAGTTTGCTTTAAGATCATATTAAATAAGGGCATTAGCCAATGCATTTCATTGGGTAATAAATTTAAAAGAGCGAATAAAAGTCCTGGATGGCTTAACTCCAATGTAAAAATGCGTATAAAAGCAAAGGAGAAAGCCTTCAAAAAATACAAGGTTGAGGGATCATCACCAGCATTCAGACTTTATAAAGAATGCAACAAGAAATGTAAGGGTGCAATAAGGACGGCTAAGATAGAACGTGAAAGACACATAGCGGAGGAGAGCAAAAAAAATCCCAAGAAGTTCTTTAAGTATGTAAACAGTAAAAAAGGGAGGGCAGAACATATTGGCCCCATAAAGAATGAGGAAGGACATCTGGTTACAAAGGATAGGGTGATGGCGAAGGTATTGAATTTATTTTCTCCTCAGTCTTCACGAGGGAATTGAGGGGCTTCAGTAACCAAAACTGCAGTGTTTATCCTCATGACATATCACAGGAAGCACCTCCATGGTTAACAGAGGACAGAATTAAAATTAAACTTGGGAAACTTTAACATAACATTAATAAATCACCGGGACCAGATGGCTTGCACCCGAGGGTACTTAGGGAACTCAGTCAAGTAATTGCCAGACCATTGTTCCTAATTTTTACTGACAGTCTACTGACTGGAATGGTACCAACTGATTGGAGAAAAGCCAATGTAGCACCAATGTTTAAAAAGGGCCCAAAATACATCCCTTTGATTTACAGACCAGTTAGCCTAACAGCAATAGTATGTAAACTCTTGGAGGGGATGATAAGGGACTATATACAAGATTTTAGTAATGAGAACAGTATCATTAGCAGTAATCAGCATGGATTCATGAAGAATCGTTCTTGCCAAACCAATCTATTAACCTTTTAGAAGGAGGCGAGTTGCCATCTAGATAAAAAAAGGCCTGTAGATGTGGTGTATTTGGATTTTGCAAAAGCATTTGACACAGTACCCCATAAACGTTTACTGTACAAAATAAGGTCCGTTGGCATGGACCATAGGGTGAGTACATGGATTGAAAACGGGCTACAAGGCGAGTTCAAAGGGTGGTGATAAATGGGGAGTACTCGGAATGGTCAGGGGTGGGTAGTGGGGTCCCCCAGGGTTCTGTGCTGGGACCAATCCTGTTTAATTTGTTCATAAATGACCTGGAGGATGGGGTAAACAGTTCAATCTCTGTATTTGTGGACGATACTAAGCTAAGCAGGGCAATAACTTCTCCGCAGGATGTGGAAACCTTGCAAAAAGATCTGAACAAATTAATGGGGTGGACAACTACATTGCAATTGCGGTTCAATGTAGAAAAACGTAAAATAATGCATTTGGGTGGCAAAAATAAGAATGCAATCTATACACTGGGGGGAGAACCTCTGGGGGAATCTAGGATGGAAAAGGACCTGGGGGTCCTAGTAGGCTCAGCAATGGAATGCAATGCCAAGCTGCTGCTAACAAAACAAACAGAATATTGGCATGCATTAAAAAGGGGATTAATTCCAGAGATAAAACGATAATTCTCAAGCTCTACAAGACTCTGCTCCAGCCGCACCTAGAATATGCTGTCCAGTTCTGGGCACCAGTCCTCAGGGAGGATGTACTGGAAATGGAGCGAGTAAAAAGAAGGGCAACAAAGCTAATAAAGGGTCTGCAGGATGTTAGTTATGAGGAAAGGTTGTGAGCACTGAATTTATTCTCTCTGGAGAAGAGACGCTTGAGAGGGGATATGATTTCAATTTACAAATACCATACTAAAAACTTATTGGCAGAAGAGAGTTTAACAAGACACATGGCCACTCATTAAAATTAGAAGAAAAGAGGGTTAACCTTAAACTCCTGTGACAGCAGGCAGGTAAAATCACCTGGTTGCATCCAGGATGGAAAATATATATGCCCTAGGTTCAGGCTTTATGCTGACTTATACCACTAGGGGGAGTGCTGGGAGTCCTGCAGGGGAAGAGTTAATGAGCCCAGTAAGTGGGCTCATTAAGACCTATACAAAAAACCCTAGAATGCTTAGGGAGATGCTCCATTCTGGTACCAGTTCTGTGTGTGTAGACTGGGGAGTGTGGTATCTGTCCTCTGCGGTGAGTTAACGCCTGTGTGGCAAACTTCTAAAAGAGAGATAGGGACTGGGGCAGCACAAGGCTGCACCCAGTTGTTAGATAGGGAATCTACGTGTGTAGTAAGCGGTCAAACTGACCAGGATTTCTTTTCATGTTTCTTTTTGTTTTGCTGTTATATTTGTCACTGCATATAGCATAAATAAACCGCACCTTTGTTTTTCTTCACCTGCAACGCTGTCTGCTGTGCCTGATTTTGTGTGGTGAACCCATCCAGGGGGTCACACACACCCGCTGCCGAGTTAACCCCTCACACTCCGTAGAGGGTTCTTTACTGTAAGAGCGGCAAGGATGTGGAATTCCCTTCCACAGGCGTTGGTCTCAGCGGTGGGGCATCGATAGTTTCAAGAAACTATTAGATAAGCACCTGAATGACCGCAACATACAGGGATATACAATGTAATACTGACGTATAATCACACACAAAGGTTGAACTTGATGGACTTGTGTCTTTTTTCGACCTCACCTACTATGTAACTATGTAATTACAAAATTATAAAAATAATTAATTAGTCACAAAAATTATTGTTTTAATGAGTTAATGTTCTGTTTTACTGTGTTTTAATGTTAACCATTGTTTGATCTTCAGGAATGCCATTTAGCTGCAGCACTGATATGTTTATTCTGACAGCAACAGGGTGTTGCTCTCAGAATATATACATCAGCACTTGTAGCATTTCTGGAGGAGACTTCTCATCCGAAGTTAAAAAAAAAAAGAACGTATATGCCCAAGCATGAGGGGCCTGAGGTGGTCAGTGTGCGGATTGAATTTGAGGAATCTGTTAGTTCTTTTTTTCTTTCAGCTCATGGGCTGAACGGAAAAAAAAAGAACATTGCATGTATGCCCATCATTGGAAGTGGGTGGATGCAGGGTGGTATATGCTAATGGTGGGCATACCACACACTTTTTCTAGCAGAGATTCTTTCATCCACATTGATTGATGTGAATGGAGGAATCTGTTGGGTTCTTTATTTTTGTTCAGCCCACAGGCTGCATGAAAAAAAAAGAACATTACATATATGCCGTCTGGTACGTCGCTGGACTTTGAGTGGTTATACCAGGATAAGGCCTGCAGGTGCAGGATTCATCTTGTTATCGTTTTTTTTGGCCACCAGTCACCTTTCATGTAAAAGCAATCCTAGTGGCTAATTAGCCGCTAGATTGCTTTTACAAGGAGTGGGAGGGAATGTCCCCCTCCCGCCGCTTTCCACGGTTTTCTCTGGCTCTTCCATCCCACCAGGGAACCCGAAAATGCAGCCGGCGGTTCTGCCAGCTGACCATTGAGCTGATCGGAGGCCAGAACTGCTCCAATCATCTCTATGGTCTAAGAAACCGGAAGCATTTCATCACTTCGGTTTCATCGGATATAAACCGTGCTATTTTAAATTGGGAAAGAATCTGATCACACGGATCTTGGTGTGATCAGATGCTTTAAGGTTAGAGAAGAGATCTAGAGTCTAATAGACCCCAGATTTCTCAGAAAAGAGTACCTGCCTACTACCTATTGTTATTACTGGGTATATTTATATTTCCTGTGATAACAATAAAAGTGATCAAAAAAATGAAAAGTGTAAAAAAAAAAAAAGCAAAAAAAAAAAAAAAAATAGGATTTTTATAACAGCTTACCTGTAAAATCCTTTTCTTTGAAGTACATCACGGGACACAGAGCCATAGTAGTTACTATGTGGGTTATAGGCCACCTTCAGGTGATGGACACTGGCACACCCTAAGACTGGAAGTCCACTCCCTATATAACCCCTCCCACTACTGGGAGTACTTCAGTTTTTGTAGCTAAGCAATTCATGTGTATACCAGAAAGAAGGGAGGGACCTCTGTGTCCCATGATGTACTTCAAAGAAAAGGATTTTACAGGTAAGCTGTTATAAAAATCCTATTTTCTTATCGTACATCACAGGACACAGAGCCATAGTAATTACTATGTGGGATGTCCCGTAGCAATGCCAACTGAAGGGAGGGAGGCACAACAAAAGTAGGGCACCATGAGATCAGAGGACTTATACTACTGCTTGCAGCACACTGCGCTCAAAGGCGATATCCTCATGACCTTTTACATCTACTTGATAGAATCTGGTAAATGTATGGACTGAAGACCAAGTTGCGGCCTTGCAGATTTGAGCCATGGAGGCTTGGTGATGCACTGTCCAGGAATTACTAACAGCCCTAGTGGAGTGTGCTTTAATATGAAAAGGTGGAACTTTCCTCTTTAGACCATAAGCTTGAACAATCACTTGTCGAATCCATTTAGAAATAGTAGATTTTGATGCTGCCTGTCCTCTTTTAGGACCTTCAGGCAACACAAACAAAACATCCATTTTTTTAATCTGAGCAGTCGACCTTTAAGTAGACCTTGACTGCTCTCACCACATCAAGAGAATGTAGTGATTTTTCTTCCATAGAACAGGGTTATGGAAAAAAATTAAGGTAGAACAACATCCTGGTTTAGATAAAAACCTGACACTACCTTTGTTAGAAAGTTAGGATGAGGACACAATACTACCTTATCCTTGTGAATAATAATATGGCTCTTTACAAGAAAGAGCAGCCAACTCTGATACCCTTCTTGCAGAGGATATGGTTACCAGAAAAACTAGTTTCCTTGTCAAAAGGACCAAGGGAATATGCCGTATTGGCTCAAAAAGTCTGTTTTTGTAATGCCGACAGAACTAAATTCGAGTCCCAAAGGTTCAGGGGTGACCTAACTGGAAGATTAAGCCGCGTTACCTCCTGAAAAAAACTATGAACCAAAGAATGCGAAGCAAGTGGTCGTTGAAACAATACCGATAAGGCCGAGACCTGGCCTTTGAAAGTACTCAAGGCCAGCTTCATTTCTGACCCCATCTGCAGAAAGTCAAGGATTCTACCTATGACATACCCCCCTGGGGTGCCAACCCCTGGATTCAACCCAGGAGACATATGCCTTCCAGACTCTATAATATGTGATTCTGGAGGCTGGCTTCCTTGCATTAACCAAGGTAGATACCACTGAACTTGACAGCCCACGTTTCTTCAGAATGTGGGACTCAATAGCCAAACCGTTGAATTTAGTGTTTGTAAGGTAGGATGTAATACCGGACCTTGCGAGAGAAGGTCTGGACATGGTGGTGGTAGGGTCCATGGGACCCCTACTGCCATCCTTATGATCTCGGCATACCAAGATCTCCTGGGCCACACTGCGGACCACAAGAATCATCGACTTCCCTTCCTGCTTGATCCTGCAAAGAAGTCGTGGATGCAGGCAGAATAGGAGGGAATGCATAAATCAATGAGAACTGATTCCACGGGAATAGCAAGGAATTTGTTCCGCATGCTAGCGGATCCTTGTCGATTTGTTTGTTACATCTGGGATCCCCCATCTTTGACATATTGACAGGAAGATATCGGGGTGAAGGAACCATTCTCTCGGGAACAACTGCTGGTGACTCAAGTAGTCCGCCTGCCAATTTTGTATTCCTAGAATGAAGACTGCCGATAGGCAAAGTACATTGTTTTCTGCCCAAGATAGGATATGATTCACCTCTCTCTGGGCTGCACAACAACTTCTTGTGCCCCCTTGGTGATTGATTTAGGCCATTGCTGTGTCATTGTTGGATTGGATCCTGGCAGGACAATTCCGTAAACTGAACGTTCAGGCCCTCAGGACCAAGTGCTCTGCCCGAATCTCTAGAATATTAGCGGGCAAGGCCATTTCTGATCTGGGCCACTTCTCTTGGACAGTTGCCTCTTTCAGGACTGCTCCCCAACCCAAAAAAGGTTGGTATATGTTTTTACCCCTTTCCAGGTAACTGAAGGAAGGATTTTCCCCTTTGCAGATTTTTGGTTATTAACCATACACTGAGACTCCGGTGCACCTTTGGAGTCAGACACATTGGGAAATCTAGAGCTTGAACCCTTTTGTTCCAAGCCGATAGGATACTGTTTTGCAGCCTCATGCAAGGCTGAATAGAAGAATTCATCTTGCTTCGACCACCTGAATCAGTTCCTTTATGATCTTGACTGGGGCAAGAATACCCTTTTCTGGGTGTAACTATGATCAGGCCCAAGTATTTTAGCCTTCTTCATGGTTTTAAGGAAGATTTCTCTAGGTTGAGAATCCAAGCTAGATATTCCAGGTAGTTGAATGTAGTGAACGTACTTTGGTCTAAGCAGGCTACCGACTGGTCTATCAAGAGCAGATTGTCTAGGTAAACTATAATCACTATACCTTGGGCCCTTAATCTGGCTAGAGGAGGGGCCAGAACCTTTGTAAACACTCAAGGTGCAGTAGCTGACCGAAAAGCAGAGCTACACACTGAAAATGAATATTTTCTACCTTGAAAAGTTAACTGCTACACCTGGCAATCCCTGCTTGCATCTGCTGCTGCCACCTCATTTTTCATGCAACCCTAAGGCTTGTCTGGGCTTCATTAATCAGTGTTTAATCCACTTTGAACTTTCCAGCCACCATTTTCCAACTGATCGCACCAAAGTCGCATATATCATCTCTCTCCTTTCTGGTGATGCTCTAGTTTGGGCCTCCCCACTCTGGGAATCACACAATTCTATCACCTCCGACCTCCAGGCCTTTTTGGATGCATTCCGGAAAACTTTTGATGAGCCTGGCAGAGAACCTTCTGCTGCTGGGGCCCTCCTTCGTCTTTGTCAGCAAGGAATGACAGTCGGCCAATACGCAGTTCAATTCCATATTCTGGCCGCTGAACTCAAATGGAATAATGAGGCTCTTACTGCTACCTTCTGGCAAAGCCTATCTGAGTGTGTAAAGGATGAACTCGCTGGACGCACCATTCCTACCACATTGGTTGATTTAATCGCATTGAGCATTGAATTAGACATTCGCTTCCAGGAGCGGGCCCTGGAAAGATCCAGATCCAGTCTTCCCCCTGCTGGCCGTCCAGCACAGGTAGTCCAAAGACCTGTGGAATCCTCTCCGTCTTCAACCTTTCACACGTTGGAAGAACCTATGCAGCTTGGGTGAACTCACCTCACTAAAGAGGAACGTGCTCAGCGCATGGGATTGGGCTTGTGCCTTTATTGTGATGATAAAGGACATCTTTTGAACTCCAGGGTCTAGGTTACTCGGAGGGAGGTGATCTAGACCGATCCTTTAATTTTGTCCACTTCTCTAGTTTCACCCTGCCCGTGGCTATCCACTGGGCTCAAAATGCCTATCAACTCTATCCCAGAGACACAAGCCATGTCTGAATACATTCAGGAAAATCTGCAAAAGGGTTTCATCAGGAGATCCAACTCACCTGCCGGAGCCGGGTTTTTCGTTGTAGGGAAAAAAGATGGTTCACTCCGTCTATGTGTCGACTACAGGGGCCTTAACACCATGAAGAACCGATAACCTCTTCCTTTAATTTCCGAACTCTTTGAAAGACTGCAGTGTTCTAGTGTTTTTACCAAATTGGATCTTAGAGAGGCCTACAATTTAATAAGAATCCGCAAAGGAGACGAGTGGAAGACCGCCTTTAACACCAGGGACGGACATTATGAATATCTTGTGATGCCCTTTGGCTTGTGCAATGCCCCAGCTGTCTTCAAAAACTTGGTTAATGAGATCTTCCTCAACCTTCTGTATGTCTGTGTTATTGTACATCTGGATGATATTCTTATTTTCTCACCAGACTTACTCACTCATTGTCTTCATTTGAAAGCTGTGCTTCAGCAACTACGGGACAATTGTCTATATGCTAAATTGGAGAAGTGTCTATTTGAACAAACACAAGTTCCATTCCTGGGCTACATAATCTCGTATCAGGGCCTCCTCATGGACCCAGCCAAACTTCGAGCCATCTTTAAGTGGCCCCAGCCCTCTGGTCTTAAAGCCACCCAACGCTTTTTGGGCTTCACCAATTACTATCGCCAATTCATTCTTAATTACTCCACCTTGGTAGCTCCTATTACAGCTCTCACCCGGGGTGTCAATGCCCGGATCTGGTCCCCTGAAGCCTTTAAAGCTTTCCACAAACTCAAGGCAGCCTTCTTCTCCACCCCAATTCTCCTACGTCCGGACATTATGAAACCCTTTTCTCTGGAGGTTGATGCCTCTTCAGTAGGAGTCATTGCCGTCCTACGCCAAACTCAGAAGGGCAAGTCTCAGCCTTGCGGATTCTTTTCCAAGCAGTTCGGTTGAACCCACACCAAGCTCGCTGGGCCCTCTTCTTCGCCCGCTTCAATTTCAACATTACCTTTCATGCTGGGGTCAAAAACCTTCGTGCCGATGCCTTGTCCAGGTCGTTTGATGTCAATGATTCTGAGAATCACCTTGATCCTGGTTCCATCATCCCCCTGCATTATATTCTAGCCACTACTCAGCTACGGTCTACGCAGCCTCCTCCAGGTAAAACTTTTGCAGTTCCCGCACTTCGTCTCAAACTCCTTGCTTGGGCACATGACTCCAAGTTTTCTGGACATCCTGGCATACCTCGTACTTGTGACCTTCTTCAGCATCATTACTGGTGGCCTTCTCTTCATAAGGATGTCAAGGAGTACGTTCAAGCTTGTACGGTTTGTGTACTATCCAAATCTTCCTGCTGGGTTGCTTCTGCCCTTACCAGTTCCTGATATACCTTGGCGTTGTAATTCCATGGATTTTATCTCGGATCTTCCCCCCTCAACAGGTTCTACAGTCATCTGGGTAGTGGTGGATCGGTTCTCCAAAATGTGTCACTTGATTCCTCTCCCAAGCCTTCCTTCTGTTCCCAGTCTTGCCACAACTTTCATTAAGGAGATCTTTCGTCTTCATGGGATGCCTTCACATATCGTCTCTGACAGAGGAGTTCAATTTACTGCTCAGTTTTGGAGAGCCTTGGCCAGCTCCTTTGGGATTAAATTGGATTTTTCTTTCATCCCCAGTCCAATGGGCAAATGGAACGTGTCAATCAAAATGTAGAACGTTTTCTCTGTACCTTCATCTCAGCCCACCAAGATGACTGGGTGGACCTTTTGCCCTTGGCAGAGTTTGCCTTAAACCATCACTCCAATGCCAGTTCTGGAAAATCTCTCTTCTTCACAGTTTACAGGCAGCATCCATCTGTTTCCTTTCCTGTTCCCATTTCTCCTCTTGTACCAGCAGCAGCTGAAACCCAAAGATCCTTCAACTCAATCTGGAAAGAAGTCTCTGAGAATCTTCATCTAGCTGCTTCCAGGCATAAAACGGCAGCAGATCATCATAGCTGTCCGGCTAATAAGTTCCTGCCTGGCGATAGAGTTTGGCTCTCTACCAAGCACATCCGACTCCGGGTGCCCTCAATGAAATTTGCCCCTCGCTTCATTGGTCCATTTCCAATTCTCCGTCAGATCAATCCAGTTGCTTTCAAGCTCCGTCTGCCCTCTCATCTCAGGATCCCAACTCCTTCCATGTCTCCCTGCTCAGGCCACTGGTCCTCAATCGCTTCTCTCGCCCTTCTTCTCACCCCGCTGTGGCTGATACCATGGATCAGATCGGATTGATTGGAAGGGCTATGGTCCGGAGGAGAGGTCTTGGGTTCCTGCTACCGATGTCTCAGTCCCACTCTTGACCAGATTCCATTGGAAATTTCCCTCCAAGCCAGCCCCCAGACATATAGGGAGACCTTGTAAGCGGGGGAGGGGGGTTACTGTCACAGATCGGCTGCAGTGCTGATCTGTGTCTTACCTGTTACTGCTGTAGGTCGGCTGGTTCCTGTTGTTCCACAGCTTGTATTCAGCTCTTGCTGCACTCAGCAGTTATGGGTGTTGCAGGCTTCACCTGTTGTCTTTTTATATACTTCCTTCCTGCTACTTCCTGTCCAGCCTCCCATGTGCTTCTCTATTTAAATTCCACTCAAACCAGTTTTTGATTGCTTGAGCAACACTTGTTTCTGAGCTCCCTTCGTGTAACCTGCTTTAACCTGACCTCTCGTGAACTGATCTCTTGTGTACCGACTCGACTAGTTCTCCTGATTATGTTGTCTGCTGCCCGCCCTGACCTTGGCTCGCTATCCAACTCTCCTTTGCTTCATCCATCCATCCATCCATCCATCCGTGTCTGACAGTGTCTTCTGGTACTTCCCTAGTGAGCTGGGTGAACCCGGGGGTCGTAACCTGGGGTCAGCACGCAATTAAGCCCAAACCCTTGTGAGGGGGTCCCTGGCAGAATACCGGCTGGCCCTTAGACTCCACGCCCTGGGGGATCCCATGTCACCTGCTCGCCTGTGTGTTCACAGCAGTAGTACCTTGACAAACAGCCGTTTCAGCGCAAAAAGGAAGACTAGCCAGGAGCTTCTTGCATGGCACTTAGCAAAGGGTGCGAGGCCTGAAGGATAGAATCTCTCACAGTAACTATTGCAAACATAAAGCTGCTAGTAGCTTGCCAGATCCTGGGCCTGCTGAACAGGATAATCTTGAGCACCTGTTTAAACTGGTCTCTCAACGATTAACCAATTACTGTCAGCGCAGGCTGAGACACTCAACCTGCCACAGAAAAAAAGTGTTTTTTAATGGAAATGGAATTCCAACTTTTTATCCGTTGGATCCCTAAGCATTTGAGCATTGTCTGCCGGACAAGTCAAACTTTTATTCATAGAGGATATAGAAGCATCAATTGCTGGTATACCCCACTTTTAGTGAATTTTTTTCCTCCATAGGATAAAGTGTGAAAAACTTTTTAGGAGGGAAAAAATGCTTATCTGGGTGATCCCACTCAGATACGAAAAGCTTTTCCAGCAATGAATGGACAGGAAAGGCATGCACAGCTTGAGGAGGCTTTAGCGAACCCAAACACTCAGTTAAGGGTACATAAATGTGGAGCAGACTATTCAGTAAGAAATTGCACCATGAATCTTACAGATTGTGAAGCTGATCCCCCTGCATTTGACCCCTCAGAAGAGGAGTCATCAGCCACTTAATGGTCCCCTGAGGGAATTCATCTTCTTCCACCCCCAGTTCATCAGTTTGTGGGTCCTGGGTAATGGAAGAGAACCTGTCGCATTTTGTCCCACACTGGGATGCGATTAAAGCCGCTAACCTTTTTTCCAATCCTATTATGGCTGAGGAAAAAAGACCTTTTAATAATATAGACAGGGGCTGCAGTGTTGAAATCAGTTACAAACATTTCATGGCCCCGATGCTCACTCTGACCAGCCACCCCCTCTCAGGGGAGGATGCCATTGTAGAGATGAGTAGGCTTTCCAGAGCTTGAGAGAGAGACTCTTTTAGCCCTTTTTGGGGGTGTTACAACCCCCCCCTCTGACCTTAGCCCGATGCACAAAAGCAGAGGTACTACCAGAAGAAATCACATCCAGTGCTTGAGCAATAGACCAGCCACTGCTACTGCTATTAATGCTCAGCCTTTTTGCTATTGTGTCCCTTCGACATCTGCAGACAGCAAAAATTGAGCTTTTAAACATACTCCCACGCTGGACATTGGAGGACACCAACGCCACGCTAAGCCCTGCCCCTTCCATCACATCGCGCCCCCTCTCTTTTCAAAAGAGGGTTTTCCCGCGCGAGCGCAGGCCTCTGATCCGACGGGATCGACGTGTGTGTGTGTGTGTGTGTGTGTGGGGATGGTGAGGAGGAGACCTCAAACAAGCCACCGTGCAGGAGCGGTGAATAAACAGAGCGGCATTGCCAATCGTTTTTGGCTTCCCCTATGCAGGAAGAGGGGGAGAGCTTTGTCCAGGTGGGGGGTGTTTCGTTGAAGTAAATCCCCCCCGATCTAACCAGAGGTCTGAGCTGCTCGCCGGTGGGGAGGCCTGCTGCTTCTGCTGACACAGCGTGATCTGTGGTGACTCTTAGGCATGACAACATTTACTTTTTTAAAGGAGACATTTCATAAGAAAATTAAAAAATTCCTAAGAAACCTCCACTTGCCTTTTCCGCCGCAGGATTTTCTGTGGTAAAAACCAACAGAGCCAATCTTCACCTCTCACGGTGGGCTCCGTTATAAAACCTTCAGGAACCGTGAACCCTCGAGGAACCCACACTCCTGGACCCATGAAGTACCCCGCCAGTAAAAACTTTATGGCTGAAAAAAACCAAAGCTCTGGATCCCGGGGTCCAACTCTCTAAAAAGAGAAGCGTTACGGGCTAAACTTCGTTTCTTCCGCCACAAGGCCCAGATACCATTCAATTCGGCCTGAAGAGACACTTTGAATGGATCCGGCTGCATAGCTTGCCCCAGCAAGGATTGCTCCAGTGGAGCTCAGCGCAGCACATCTTTACTTGTGACCAACACCTTAGACACTGGCGAAAAAACTGAGGTACTCCCAGTAGTGGGAGGGGTTATATAGGGAGTGGACTTCCTGTCTTAGGGTGTCCCAGTGTCCATCATTTGAAGGTGGCCTATAACCCACATAGTAATTACTATGGCTCTGTGTCCCATGATGTACAATAAGAAGTAAACAATTTAAAGCACCCCCGTCCCCCTATGCTCACACGCAATAGTGAACGCAAGCATCGGTCTTGTGTCGGTATGTAAACAACCATGTCAGGTATCATCACAAATGTCAGATCGAGGGCAGAAATTCTAACACTGGATCTCCTGTGTAATTCTAAAGTGGTAACTTGTAAAGGCTTTTAAAGCGTCGCCTATGGATATTAAAAATGTGCGTAATTTGTTGCCGTTACACGGGCGTGCACAATTTTGAAGCATGTCATTTCTGGTATCTACCGTATTTACTTGGCATAAGATTATCCTTTATATTTTACCAAACAATTGGGCAATATATTGTGTTTGTGTGCATTAAAATTCAAAAAAGTGTATTTGTTCCAAAAAATTTGCATTTGAAAAACTGGGGTTCAAAGTAATTTTCTAGCAAAAGATGCTTTTTTCATGTAAACAAAAAGGGTCGGAAAAGGCTTGGTCTTCAAGTTGTTAGAAGACTGGGTGATACTTTTAATTGAGTCTGATCGCTATAGCTTACTTTCAACCTTTAAAATCAATGTTCAAAAATCGGAAATATTAAATATTACGTTGTCAACCACACGCATACAGGTTCTTCAACCAACGTTTTCCTTCCCTTGGGCTTCTTCATTTTTGACATATTTCGGAGTCAAATTGACCTTCCCAATAGACAAAGTTTTTCAAGTTAATTTTCCACCGTTATTACGGGAACTCTCCTCCGATTTGGAAAGATGGAACTAACCTATACATGGATGGGTAGGAATGCTATCCTTAAAATGAATATTCTTTCAAGAATAATGTACCTTTTTCAGACTTTGCCAATAGCTATCCCAGAGTCCTTTTGAAATCACTACGCAGTGCTTTTATTAGATTTATTTGGGCAAAAAAATAGGCTTTTTTAAAAACAGCTTACCTGTAAAATCCTTTTCTTGAGATTACATCACGGGACACAGAGCTCTATTCATTACATCATGGGTTAGATAGCCACCTACCCTCCCATATGGAGAGTACCTCAGTTTTGTAGCAAAGCAAAAAGTAGCCCGATACATATATACATAAATCCCGAAGAGGGGCGGGGAGCTCTGTGTCCCGTGATGTAATCTCAAGAAAAGGATTTTACAGGTAAGCTGTTTTAAAAAAATCCTATTTTCTTGTTCATACATCACGGGACACAGAGCTCTATTCATTACATCATGGGACGTCCCAGAGCAATGCCCAAATTACGGGGAGGGAGACACAGATCAGAAAAAAGACCGCCATTGGACGTGAGGACCTACACTGCTGCCTGCAGTACACTGCACCTGAAAGCGGTATCCTCATGCCCTCTTACAGCCACCTGATAAAATCTAGTGAATGTATGGACCGAAGACCAAGTTTCAGCTTTGCAGATCTGAGCCATGGAGGCCCGGGGATGCACTGCCCATGAAGCACTTACTGCTCTAGTCGAGTGCGCCTCAACATGAAAAGGAGGAATCTTCTTTTCCAAACCATAAGCCTGAACAATAACTTGTTGAATCCACCTAGCTATACTCGACACTGCCTGGCCCTTTCTGGGACCGTCTGGCAGTACAAACAGAAAGTCAGTCTTCCGCATCTGAGCAGTCGTGTGCAGATAGATTTTGACTGCTCTGACAACATCTAGAGAGTGTAACAACATTTCCTCCGAGAGCAGGTCTGGTCGCAGTGGGAGCACCCATAGCCTTCCGACTGCCATCCTCACGACCTCTGCATACCAGGACCTCCTGGGCGAAGTCGGGGCTACTAGGATTACTGGTTTCCCTTCTGTCTTGTCCCTGCAAAGTAACCGAGCAAGAAGCGGAACTGGAAGGAACGCATAGATCAGAGAAAACTGATCCCACGGAACTATCAAGGCATCTGAACCTTGTGCTAGCAGGTCCTTTGTTCTTGATACAAAGATGTCCAGTTTGTTGTTGAACCTGGAGGCTAGTAGGTCTACATCCGGGGTACCCCATCTCTGGCATATTGCCTGAAATATGGTGGGGTGTAGCGACCATTCTCCTGGGTCCAGCTGCTGGCGGCTTAGAAAATCCGCTTTCCAATTTTCCACTCCTGGAATAAAGACTGCAGATAGACAAGCAACATGTTTCTTTGCTCAAGTGAGAATGTGATTCACCTCCTTCTGGGTACTCAGACTCCTGGTGGCCCCTTGGTGATTGATATAGGTGACTGCTGTGGCATTGTTGGACTGAACTCAGCCAGTTCAGTCTTGTAGCCTGTCTGTCCAGGTCTTCAGGGCCAGATGGACTGCCCAAAGTACTAGAATGTTGATGGGTAAAGACCCTTCGGTTCTGGACCATTTGCCTTGGATCGAAGCTTCTTCCTGAACTGCTCCCCAGCCTGAAAGGCTGGCATCTGTAGTTACGACCATGCCCAAATATTCCAGCCTTTTTAGGGGCTGTAATAGTGATTTTTTCAGGTTGAGGACCCAGCAGAGGTACTCCAAGTATCTTACTGTGCTGGGCACATTGTGCTTCAAGCATGCCATGGACTGTTCTACCAGTAGTAGATCGTCTAGATAAGCTATTACTGCTATGCCCCGATCCCTTCGTTTTGCCAGGGGTGGAGCTAGAACCTTTGTAAATACTCGAGGCGCCGTGGTTAGATCGAAAGGGGGGGCCACAAACTGGAAGTGGCGTTGCTCTACCGCAAACCTTAAGAAAATTGGCACATGTAGATATGCATATTTGATGTCTATTGATGCCAGGAATTCTCCCTCCTGAAGGGTGGAAACAACTGAGCGGATAGACTCCATGCGCCGAATGTTTAAGAACTGATTTAGGTCCTTTAGATCCAGAATGGGTCTGACATCTCCGTTTGGCTTCGGGACTGTAAAGAGGTTTGAGTAAAACCTTGAGCCTTGCTCCTCTGGAGCCGCCTCTATGATCACCCCCTGAGATAACAGGCGATGCAAAGCCAGAAACAAGGGTCTCCTTTTCTCTGGGTCCTAGGGAACACTTGACCAAAGAAGACGGGATGGTGAAAATTCCCGAAATTCCAGCTTGTACTCGAGAGATACAGTGGAGGATAGCCACTTGTCCTGAACCTCTTTCTGCCAAACGCCCGCAAAACACTGAAGCCTTCCCCCCACTCGGCCGAGCGGGGAAGCCCCTTCACAAGGAGGCTTTGGGATTCTGTTTAGCAGATCTTTGACCCCAAGGCTTCTTTTGCCCATGGGCTTGGCCTTGGACCTTTCCTCTTGTACTGGACTGGGAAGGCTGTCGCCTAGAGGTTGAGGTACTCGGGGCTGGGGAAAAAGAACGTTTAAAAGAAGGACGTTTATCTTCTTTTTAACCGGCAATAAGGTGGTCTTGCCACCAGAAATCTTCTGGATATATTTATCCAGATCATCCCCAAACAAGCATTCCCCATGAAATGGGAACCCAGCTAAATATCTTTTGCATGAGGCTTCAGCTGCCCAATGTTTAAGCCAAAGGGACCTACGCATGTGTACCAGCAGGAGTGTAAGGTGGGATGCTTGCTGGACAGAATCCATAATAGCACCTACTGCAAAACAGAAGGCCCTCGGAAGAGCTGCATAGTCTTG
Organism: Aquarana catesbeiana; assembly: GCF_042186555.1. NCBI lineage: Eukaryota > Metazoa > Chordata > Amphibia > Anura > Ranidae > Aquarana > Aquarana catesbeiana. Next base: position 111,260,470 of record NC_133330.1, on the reverse strand, counting down.
AACTTGCTCAACAGGAAGAGAATTAACTACCTGCTTCACCTGCTCCTTCAAATATTGGCACATACCAACCGCTGCAACCACAGGTTGGACCACAGCGCCAGCGAAGGCAAAGGAGGATTTAAGTAATGATTCCAGCTTCTTGTCAGTTGGATCTTTAAACCCCTGAACATTGTCCACAAGACAAGTTATTATTTTATTCACGCAAGAAACAGCATCTATTGCTGGCACACTCCATTTCTTGGTGAATTTTTCCTCCATTGGGTAGAGCAGGGAGAATTTCCTAGGAGGAGAAAAGGATTTATCTGGGTGAGTCCAGCCATCATACATTAACTTTTCCATTAATGGATGGATGGGAAAGGAAAATGCAGCCTGTGGAGACTTCCGAGACCCCAAGGATGAAACAGGAGACAGCTGGTTCAGTACAGGGCAAATTGTATGTGGTACACACCATCTCTGTATAATATTGCACCTGTAGCTTGAGAGCCTGCGGGGTAGAAGAGAGCTTCTTCTCATCCCCTGATTCATCCGACTGCTCATGATCCCTGTCCCCAGACAGTGTTGTATCATCAACATCAGACTGGTGATCATCTGATAGGGAACCCAGAGCAGAGTAAGGAGGCTATCTCCTAAGGATGCTGTGATAAAAGCAGTAATCCTTTGTTCTAAACCACCCAATGCTGCCTCCATAGCATCTTCAGTTACATATGCAGGGGCTGCAATATTGGGAGAGGCAGCAATGCTTGACAGCGGCGATTGCTCACCCTGCCTGGCTGCCTCCAGTCTCTCAGGGGGGATGTTACCCTGCAGGCACGTCTAGAGTCCCCTGACCCTGACGGTGACTTCTTGGTGCTCTTTTAACCTGCCCCTGAAACCCTTTTGCGGGTAGACATAGTCTAAACCTAACAAAGCAGAGGTACTAAAATCAATTGCATACACTGTTGTACCTAGCTTACAATAATAGTGTTTGCTTAGACTGCACAACCTGATGCTAAGTAGGTGTCTTAGGTGTGCCTGTGTCCGATCCACATGAGATGCTCATGTGCCCTAGCTCTGTGTCCTGCCGCTTACAGACCCCTGGCGACCTGGGCTCTTTAAAACAAGCGCCTCATGCCTGCGTAGTGAATTGCCGTGCACGGCACTCGCAACCACGCCCACCTCCTTCCCCGCCGTTTTTGACGTAAAAGCACACCCCTGTGCGCGAGCGTAGGGCTAATATGGCGGCGGCCGGGGGCGAGGGGGGAAAAGGAGAAGACCGGGAGGCTACGCAGGACCCCAAGACTAAGTGGGATCCCCTTTATCATTTAAGTGACAGAGCCTGCAGCGGAAGAGGTGAGCGACTCATAGAGCAGCTTCACTGAGCTGTATTTCCTGGAAGCATGTAAGTAACACCAGGTATGCCTCTTACTCCCTCTAGTGGCGGAAAACATGTAAGACATGCAACAACTCAAAGAAGCTAATCCTTAAGGTGTTCACCTAGGATTGCTTCACTTACCTTATCCCCGCCACAGGATACTGCTGAGAACAGCCAGACCCAACCTTCACCCATCACGACGGGTAGTGTTATGCCAACCTTCAGGGTTCTGGGTTCCTACTTACAGGAGCCTCTTCCCTGGACCTATAGAAGACTCTGCCAGAAAAACTTTGTTCATCTTCAATATATGTGCTCAAAGGTACTGGATCCCAGAGCCCAGTCCTCAGAGAGAGACATTATAAGCAAAACCTTGTTTCTTCTTCCACGAGGCCCGGGTACCATCCATCTTAGGCGATATAAATTGGCCCGAGGTATGGATCCAGTTGTGTAGCTCCTAGAACCCCGCAGGGACCTTCAAACAGAGCTTTTCTTCTAAGCACATCTTGCATCGTGACCAAACACCTTAGACACTGGCGAAAAAACTGAGGTACTCTCCATATGGGAGGGGTTATATAGGGGGGGAACGCTCCTTACAATTAGAGTTGCCAGCACCTGAAGGTGGCTATCTAACTCATAATATAATGAATAGAGCTCTGTGTCCCGTGATGTGTGAACAAGAAAGCATCCCCGTCTATCCTTTAATTTATTGGCTATGTCAAAAACCCAGGGGGTATGGCTTTTCCAGATCCGATAAGATACTACAAAGCACCACATCTTGCCAGGGTACTTGCCTGGTGTAGGGACGAGGGACATAAAATCTGGGTATCGATTGAACAATCATGTACGGAGATCCCACTCCGATGCCTTCCAGATCCGATAAGATACTACAAAGCAGCACACCTTGCCAGGGTACTTGCCCGGTGTAGGGACGAGGGACATAAAATCTGGGTATCGATTGAACAATCATGTACGAAGATCCCACTCTGATGCCTTCCTTGGCTATGGCTAAGAACATTGGGAACCTTAAGACACCACTCCCTGATAGGGACAACTCTAAAAGTAATGGAACAGAGCCATCTTTTTTCAAAATTCGATGGGAAAATTACTTGACTCTATCCAGTTTTGAAAAACCCGTTATTCCCCCCGGCTATACAGAAAGTCGTCTTAAACAAACTATGCGACGGGTAAATTACAACTAGGAGACTTTCTTGAAGCATCAAGGTTGAAGACCTGGGTGGAAATACAGTCGCTGTTTAGTCCGTCATTGGATCCATGGTGGATGTAACAGCTTACTCATTTCCTTACCTCCCTTAATAGGGGGGAGCGATCAGACCGCTTAAACACACCTCTGGAAAATTTATGTTTGATAGAAAAGCCTTCTGTCCATGGGGTATCTGAGGTATACAAAATACTAATAGATCCCTCTGAAGACTTTGATTCCAAGATTCCTTTTGAAATGGGAAAGAGATTTAGATATTACATTTTCCAAGGAACAATGGAGCTATATCTTATATTTTGCCCGTTATTCCTCAACAGCTATTTAATACCAAGAGCTATGCTATAAAATTCTGACAAGGTGGTACAAAGTTTCATCATTATTACAAAAAATGTATCTGGAGAGGAGGAACACTTGCTGGCGGTGTGGAGAGTCAGAGGGCAATATGCTTCATATCTTTTGGTCGTGTCAGAAGTTAGTGGATTTCAGGTCTAAAGTGCGAGACACTATAGGACAGTTAACAGATAATGACTTGGAATCTGACCCAGCAAGATATCTTCTTCACCTTTCTGACCTTTAAAAATGTAAATATCGTAACTCGCTGGTCGCTCATCTTTTGAATGTGACAAAGGCCTGTATCCGGCTGTTTGGAGACAGGAGTCACCCTCTTCGATCTCATTATGGTTAAAAAAAATAGCAGATATATATGCCATCGAAAAAGGTACTGCAACCATGCAAGGTAAGGAGGAGAAATTTAATAAAAAATGGAAACCATGGTCTCTTCTTGTATGTACCAGGGAATACGGCTGTGTGCTTGGGGAGCAGGTAGGGTGTTAGGGGGAAGGAAGAGAGCGAGATAATTTAATTATTCTTGTAGAAAAGTTTTTTTTTCTCTCCCCCCCTCTCCTTATCCTTTTCCTTGGTAAATAGTACTTGTCTATAAGTGAGAAGTGAAGACAGGAAAAATGTATACATGAATGATAGAATGGATATATTAGAGAGAGGAGGGATCAATTTTTTTCCCCCCTTCCCTATATAATATAATTTTTTTTTCTTTCTTGTGTCTTTATGTTAGAGAATAAGCCACGTATATCTATGGAAAATCGAATTACTGTGTGTCAAGTTATATTTTGTGATACGCAAGCAACAAAATGTCTTATATGTTAAATTAAAAAAAAAAAAAATAAAATATAGAATTAAAAAAAAAGTAGACTGAGTGATGTGTAGCATAGGATTTTAATGTTGGGAATAAAATGCCAGGACAGTTCAAACTGCATTTTAAGTTTTTGGAAAATGACTTTTTTTTTTTTTTACTCAGTTATTTTAATAAGATATTTTTCACACATTAACACCCCAAAACACATTCTGCTACTTCTCCTGAGTATGAGGATACCACATGTGAGAGATTTTTTGGCAGTCTAGCCACGTACAAGACCCCAATATCCAATAAGCAACTTGAGGATTTTAAAGGAAGTTATTTTCTCATTATACTTCCTGGCTACCTATTACAGTTTCAGAGGTCCTGAATTGCCAGGATAGTACAAAAAACCCTCAAATGACCCCTTTTTCACCCCAAGCTATTTGCTGAGAGTCATGTTGAGTCCATGAAATATTTATTTTTTTGCCACGAGATCTAGAAAATTACTTTTTTTTTTACACAAAGTTGTCACTTAAATGATATATTGCTCACACATGCCATGGGTATATGTGGAATCACACCCCAAAACACATTCTGCTACTTCTCCTGAGTATGAGGATACCACATGTGAGAAACTTTTTGTCAGTCTAGCCACGTACAGGACCCCGAAAACCATAATGCACCTTCAGTTTTTTAAAGGGCGTTATTTCCTCATTACACTTCCTGACTTCCTATCACAGTTTCATAAATGCTAGGATTGTACAAAACACCCCTAAACTACCCCTTTTTGGAAAGTAGACACTCCAAGGTGTTCTGATCATTATAAGGTATATATTTACTGATCGTACTGTTGCTTTAAATTGGCATCTATTATTAACAGGAAGTGTAGTATATTACACCCACTTCCTGCCCAGCAGACATTATCAGATAATCTTACTACAGTGAAGGAAGCATGTTAAAGACCTCCACTATTTCTTAATACTGGCCTTGGAAGCATAAGTCTGTAAGTAGGCTGTCATTAGTTTTCAATTAATTAGTATATGTTCTACTAATTCAACTACATTTCATCTGTTTGTTTAGTAGGATGTTTCTGTCAGGAAGTTCATTCAGCTAGGCCACATTTTTGCTAGCTAGTGCCTTAACAGTATTGTAGCATGCCTGTTACTATTTGCATTTGTGATGTAATGTTAAATGCTAATGTATATTTTTATAATTTGTGTTTTGCAGTTTTACAAAAAAACTTATTCTCAGTAAAGATTACAACTATTAGCCCTTCCTCCTGAGTCTTTATTGGGAAGCTGATAGCTGTCTGCCAAGCCTTGTACTTTGAACACATTGTGAGGGCAGAACAGTAAAAAGAGTTTTAACACAGCAGGCCTAGTCAAAAGAAGAGTGGATTCATTCTGCTCATCATCAGCTAACCTCTACAGCCATAGACATTACAAAGAAGTAATCTGTTTCATCATGCAGCACACAGACAAGGATACTATACCAGTCATCCCTCAGCATACACAAGCAGAGGAAAGCATACACAATATGCCAACCAACAGGTCACGCTGCACAAGCTCCAGAGTCTCTAGTCAGTCAGATCAGACATCAGCTAGTGCTAAATCTGCCAGGTCCAAGCGCACTAGCTCTAGACATTCAAGCTGCTCTAACCTGTCATCCACCAGTGCTACAGCTGCCAGGGCCCATGCAAAAGCAGAAGCCACGCGTGCACTGGCTTCCTATGCAATACGTGAAGCTGCAATGATAAGAGAACAGGGCTGCATAGATGAAGAACATCATATGATTAAAGCTAAAAGTAAAGCTGAAGCACTTAGAAGAAAAGCAGAGGTGAATGCATCTTTACATATTATCAAGCAAGAAAAAACAGCTTCAGCAGCCTTAGTTGAAGCCGAGGTGCTCATGAGAGCTGCCGAAGAACAGTACAGAGAGCACTCTGTGATAGATACCCAGATGACACCACTCAGTGCAATCCAACGCACCTGTAAGTATGTACAATTGCATGCAAACATGGACACTGATCAACAGTCTAATGATGCATTAGAATCATCAAGGGTCCCGCTAGCAGCAGGCAACTTTGATATCGCTCGATGCTACAAGACTGAACCAGAACTTTACTATAACAAGCCAAGTAGTTACATACTCAGAGACCAATCTGTTGGTCCTTCAGGAAATCAAACGAATGGTGACATAATCCCTCCACGGGAAAATAAAAATCTGGCCTATAGCAGAAAGACTTGCAGTAAACGAGAACAACCACACGACTATAGTGGATTTAACCAAGCATCCCAACCATCTTACCAGCCACAGACATGCCCTGTGTTTGTTCCCAGAAAATGCCCACCTGAGGCAGCAGGAGCCACAGATGTGACAAAATACTTGATACGCAGTGAAATGGTGAGCTCTGGTCTCCTGAAGTTTGATGACCGTCCAGAAAACTATTGTGCCTGGAAGTCATCTTTTCTAAGCAGCACCCAAGACTTAAATCTGAAAGACAGGGAAAAGCTTGATCTACTCTCCAAATGGCTCGGACCAGAGTCCACTGAGCAAGCCAAAAGAATCAGGTCAGTACATGTTCAAGATGCGACAGCAGGGCTTACAATGGTATGGCAGAGATTGGGAGACTGCTATGGGTCACCCAAAGTAATTGAAGATGCACTTCTGAAGAAAATTGAAAATTATCCAAAAATAACAAAGACAATCAGAAGCTGAGAGAGCTTGGTGACATACTTTAAAGCTGGAGGCGGCAAAGGCTGGTGGATACCTGCGAAGCCTCTCATATTTGGATACAGCACGTGGACTGAAACCAGTAATTGAGAAGCTTCCTTACAGCTTACAAGAAAGATGGATCACGCAAGCATCAAAATACAAGGAAGATCATCAGGTAGCATTTCCATCTTTCTCCTTCCTCGCCAAATTCATTGTGAATCAAGCTAAAATACGCAATGACCCAAGCTTCGCCTTTTTGAACATGGGAGGCTCCAGTTCTGTAAAGACAGAGAAACAACCTTCAGTGCACAATAAAGAACGCAGAGCAACAGTGTCTGTACAGAAGACAGAAGTACCGACTGAGTTTGAGGCCAACCAGGTTAAAAGCTCAGGAATGCAAATTGAGGACCCAGATAAGCAGTGTCCACTACATAAAAAGCCTCATCCACTGAGAAAATGTCACAGTTTCAGATGCAAGACAATAGAGGAGCGCAAATCTTATCTTAAGGACAAGCGCATTTGTTTCAGATGCTGTGGTTCAACTCAACATCTTGCTAAAGACTGTGTGAAGACAATTCGATGCAAAGAATGCAATAATGACAACCATCTGTCTGCTTTACACCCAGGACCAGCACCATAGAAAACGGTAACCAGTAACCCAAGAAGATCATGGTGGGGAGCAAAAAGAGAGTGCATTACCAGCAATAACCTCAAAGTGCACTGGGATCTGCACAAACACATTTAGCTCTAGATCATGCTCCAAGATATGTTTAGTCAAGGTGTATCCTGCAGGCCTCAGAGAGAAGGCAATCAGAATGTATGCAGTCTTAGATGAACAAAGTAACAGATCTTTGGCAAGAACAGAGTTCTTTGACCTCTTCGGTGACAGAGGAAGTCCAACTTCGTATACTTTGAAGACATGTTCAGGAGTTGTGGAGACATCAGGGAGAAGAGCAAACAACTACATCATCGAGTCATTAGATGGGAAAACGTAGCTGACTCTGCCCACTCTCATAGAATGTGATATGATACCAGATGATAGATCAGAGATACCCACACCTGAAATTGCATGTCACTACCCTCATCTGATGCAAATATCAGACAAGATTCCAGTACTGGACCCAGGTGCTGCAATGATCCTTCTACTTGGAAGAGACATACTGAGAGTGCACAAGGTCAGAGAGCAATACAATGGGCCACACACTGCACCATTTCCACAGCGTATTGACCTTGGATGGGTCATCATTGGTGATGTATGTCTGGATGGAGCTCACAAGCCGGCAAAAGTGAATGTCTACAAAACAAACATGTTGCAAAATGGCCGCACATCATGTCTTAGCCCCTGTACCAACAGGATACAGATTAAAGAGAGACTAGCCAACCCAATACAACAGCAGAAAGTTCACGCGAGATGATGACAAACCAGCACCATCTGTTGAAGATAGCCTCTTCCTTGAGATCATGGACAGAGAAGTCTTTATAGATGAGTCAAACAGCTGGGTAGCTCCACTACCTTTCCGTTCACCCCGACGTCACCTTCCTAACAACAAAGGACAAGCAGTGAAGCGTCTTACCTCATTGCGACGCACTCTAGACAGAAAGACAGATATGAAGGAACACTTCCATGATTTCATGCAGAAGATCTTCGACAGTGGTCAAGCTGAAATAGCACCACCATTGGAAGAAAAACAAGAATGTTGGTACTTACCAATATTTGGAGTGTATCATCCTCAGAAACCAGGACAGATACGAGTAGTATTTGACTCCAGTGCAAAGTAAGAAGGCCTTTCCCTAAACGATGTCCTCCTCAGTGGACCTGGCCTAAATAATACACTCCTTGGAGTCCTCACCAGGTTCCGAAAAGAACGCGTTGCAATAACAGCAGATGTACAACAAATGTTCTACTGTTTCCTTGTCCGCAAAGATCACAGAGACTACCTGAGGTTCCTGTGGTATGAAAACAATGACTTTAACAAAGATGTTACAGAATACAGGATGAAAGTACATGTGTTCGGGAACAGCCCCTCTCCAGCTGTAGCTATCTACAACCTGAGACGAGCAGCACAGGAAGGTGAAGAAGAGCATGGAACAGATGCCAAACAGTTTGTCATGAGAAATTTTTATGTAGACGATAGACTTGCTTCTTTCTCCAGCAACGAAGAGGCTATCGACATCCTGAAAAGAACAAGAGAGATGTTAGCAGAATCTAACGTAAGGTTACACAAAATAGCATCCAATAGCAGGAAAGTCATGGAAGCGTTTCCCTCAGAGGAGCGTGCAAAAGACCTCAAGGACCTGGATCTAGGAGCAGATTCGCTGCCCCTTCAAAGAAGTTTAGGGCTCAGTTGGGATCTCAAAACCAACAGCTTTACATTTAGAGTATCCAGAGAAGAGAAGCCATTCACGAGAAGAGGTGTCTTGTCCATGGTCAACAGCCTTTACGACCTCTAGGATTTGTAGCCCCCATAACCATGCAAGGCAAGGCTCTTATGAGAGAAATTACTACTGAACATGAACAAAGTGAGTGGGATACGCCTCTACCTGAGGAGAAAGAAATGCAGTGGAAGTTGTGGAAGGACTCATTAATAGAGCTTGAACAACTTATCATCCAAAGGTCATATGTCCCTGTTTCTTTGTCTGCCACAAGCGAAGAGAATTGTGTGTATTCTCAGACGCATCCACTATGGCTATAGCAGCTGTAGCCTACCTTAGAGGAATGGACTTTGAAGGACAAAGTTATGTTGGGTTTATCATGGGAAAGTCCAAACTAGCTCCACGTCCTGCTCACACTGTTCCACGTTTGGAGCTTTGTGCTGCTGTCTTAGCAGTGGAGATGGCAAACTTGATTATTGCTGAGCTTGACATTGAAATTCATGCAGTGAAGTTTTACACAGACAGCAAGATTGTGTTAGGATATATTCACAATGCTTCGAGAAAATTCTACATGTACGTGTCAAACAGAGTGATACGCATCAGAAAGTCCAGAACAGTGGCACTACATCAGTACGGATAAAAGTCCAGCCGATCATGGGACTAGACCGGTTCTAGCGGCTGCCCTTAAGCACACTAACTGGTTTTCAGGACCATCTTTTTTGACTAGATCATAAATCGAAGAGACCACTCAGTTTGAGACATTTTAACTTGTAGAACCAGATAACGACAAAGAAGTACGTGCACAAGTAACAGCGTTTAGTACCATAACTACTAGAGGTAACCTTGGCGCACACAGGTTTGAAAAATTCTCCAGCTGGAAGCCACTCATTCGAGCTCTAAGAAAGCTTATTCACCTAGCCAAATCCTTCTGTAGAGCTGCAAACACTGACAAGTGTAATAGCAATCATCTTATGCAAGCCAAAATCATCATCATTAGATGTGTTCAGCAAGAAGTTTTCAAAGAAGACATCAAGTGCCTTCTTAAAGGAGAAGAGATCTCCAAACACAGTCCGCTCAAAAAACTGAACCTGATATTTGATGAAGATGGAGTGATAAGAGTTGGAGGTCGCTCGTCAGCAGTTGATATGACGGTCGAAGAGAAACATCTTTCATAATGCCCAAGAATCATCACATTTCATTTCTGTTAGTAAGACACTATCATGAACAAGTTGCACATCAGGGTCGCCACTTCACTGAGGGAGCAGTTCAGTCAGCTGGATTATGGATCATAGGGAAAAGTAAACGACTACTCTCCAGTGTCATCCACAAATGTGTAATTTGCAGAAAAATCAGAGGGAAATTTGAAGAGCAAAAGATGTCAGACTTACCTGCTGATAGACTTGCTTCAAACCCACCCTTTACTCATGTTGGCCTAGATGTCTTTGGTCCTTGGAATATCTCCTCACATCGGACCAGAGGAAGCAGTGCAGAAAGTAAACGTTGGGCTGTTCTGTTCTCTTGCATGAGTACAAGAGCAGTACACATTGAAGTGATTGAGTCTCTGTCTACCTCTAGCTTTATCAATGCTTTGAGGAGATTTTTCTCTATCCGAGGACCTGTGAAGCAACTCCGCTCAGATCGGGGCACAAATTTTACTGGGGCCTGTAAGGAGTTAAGGATCCTTACAGAAGACTTTGAGACGAGTGCTTATCTTCAAGATCAAAGATGCACTTGGACCTTCAATCCTCCTCATGCGTCACACATGGGAGGAGCTTGGGAGAGGATGATTGGAGTGGCTCGTCGCATTCTGGATGCCATGTTTCTGAAGGTTGGCTCTACTTGCCTTACACATGAAGTTCTCATCACACTTATGTCTGAAGTCATGGCTATCATGAACGCTCGACCCTTAGTTCCAGTGTCTACTGATCCAGAAATGCCGGTAGTCTTGACACCTGCAATGCTTTTGACCCAGAAGATGGAAACAGTGACAGCCCCCACAGGAGACTTTGGTCTCAAAGACCTTTACGCCAAGCAATGGAAGCAAGTTCAGAGTCTTGCAGACATCTTCTGGAATAGATGGAAACAAGAGTACCTGGTGACGCTCCAGTCACGCAGAAAATGGCAAGTTGACAAGCCTAACCTGCAAGTCGGAGATGTTGTCCTACTAAAAGACGCTCAGACGAATGGCCAGTTGGACTCATTGTTGAGACTGTACCTAGTAATGATAGTAAGGTTAAAAAGGTCAAAGTTAAAGTCGTTTGTTTTACTTCTTAAAAAGGAAACATAGTGGTATAATGTTCATTATGCCAGGTGGGGAGTGTTCTGATCATTATAAGGTATATATTTACTGATCGTACTGTTGCTTTAAATTGGCATCCATTATTAACAGGAAGTGTAGTATATTACACCCACTTCCTGCCCAGCAGACATTATCAGATAATCTTTCTACAGTGAAGGAAGCATGTAAAAGACCTCCAATATTTCTTAATACTGGCCTTGGAAGCATAAGTCTGTAAGTAGGCTGTCATTAGTTTTCAATTAATTAGTATATGTTCTACTAATTCAACTACATTTCATCTGTTTGTTTAGTAGGATGTTTCTGTCAGGAAGTTCGTTCAGCTAGGCCACATTTTTGCTAGCTAGTGCCTTAACAGTACTGTAGCATGCCTGTTACTATTTGCATTTGTGATGTAATGTTAAATGCTCATATACATGTGAAAAATAAAAACCAGCACATCCAAAATGACTAAAGGTGATAGCCCATAAAACATTGACACAACAAAAATTGAATGAAAAATAATAATAGTATGATGAAGTAATGGTGAAAACAAGTCTCACATGGAAAACTAAAGCAGATATTTCAACACGTGAAAAAAACCTTTGAAAATACTAGAGATGTTCAAAATTAAAAAATATACAATAAGGATATGTGTAATAAAAGTGTCAAACACAAGAGGGGAAAATAAATCCAAAATAAGTGTACAAGTAAAAACCCAGTAGCAAATAGTGTAAAAATTTCAAAACTGAAAAGTCCAGATACAATGTGAATTGAAATCCAAAGGAAGTGTGGATAATTTCCCAAATGCCTGGTGGGACTACTGTTATGGTAGTCATCTCTAGCTGGTAAAGAGCCTCATATCTCACTTGGGTGTGAATACTCTGGATGTTGGACTTACTTTTACCACACTTCCTTTGGATTTCAATTCTCTAGAACATCTCTAGTGTTTTCAAAGGTTTTTTTCACGTGTTGAGATATCTGCTTTAGTTTTCCATGTGAGACTTGTTTTTACCATTACTTCATCATACTATTATTATTTTTCATTCAATTTTTGTTGTGTCAATGTTTTATGGGCTATCACCTTTAGTAATTTTTGATGTGCTGGTTTTTATTTTTCACACGTATATGAGCCTTTTTGGTGATTTCTTTTCATTTCACATTATTGTTTTAGCGCTGCACTTTTTATTTTGGTTTATTTGAGTTTAGTATTGGACTTTTTGTGCTGGCGGCTTTTACACTTTACCATTCAATTTATTCCTTTTTTCAGCGCAGCGTTTAACCCTTGGGTTTTTTATTATAATGTTAAATGCTAATGCATATTTTTATAATTTGTGTTTTGCAGTTTTACAAAAAAATTATTCTCAGTAAAGATTACAACTATTAGCCCTTCCTCCTGAGTCTTTATTGGGAAGCTGTTAGCTGTCTGCCAAGCCTTGTACTTTGAACACATTGTGAGGGCAGAACAAAGGTATGTGCTAAGAGGCATGGTAAGTATTTTGCAGATCTCATTTGTTGCCACAAGTTTTGGAAAATGAAGAAAGAAAATTAAAATGTATTTTTTCTTTTCTTATTTTTCAAAACCTTGTGACAAAAATTGAGATCTGCATACTCACAATGCCTCTTATCAAATTCCTTGGGGTGTCTACTTCCCGGGGTAATTTGGGGGGTGTTTGTCATATCCTGGCATTTCAGGGCCTCCGAAACTGTGATGGGTAGTGAGGAAGTGTAATGACATACCTCCCAACTGTCCCAGATTCGCCGGGACTGTCCCGGTATTTGATCCAAGTCCTGGCGAATCAGGGCTTTGTTCCGGAGTGGAACCAAGTGCTGGAACAGTGGACGCCCTAGCACAGGCACCAGTAACACCTGCTCTGCGGCTTGTGTGGGGTGTCTCAGGTCCTGCACTGCTCTGTATATGTGACAGGCAGCCGGGAGTGAGAGATGCCAGCTGCCGCACACATACACAGTGCACTGCAGAATGGCTTGCAGCTCCTCCTTGGCTGTGATAGAGACATGAGGGGGAGGCAGGAGAAGTCATGTCATGCCCGGATCTATAGGAGTAGTGGAGTGGGCTGCCCTGCCACCTTTCAGTTATAACCAGTACCCCCCCAGATTTCACCTGTGCCCCCCCAGGCCAGCCCCCATACAGTGGCGTATCATCCATACGTCCATGGTGTTCACTGCAGACGGGCCCAAGGGGGGCCCACTGTGCTCTGACCCACACTGCACCCATGGATGGTCCGTCCCTGGTTGACAATCAGGGATGATCGGTGCGGTGGTGGCCCGGTGTCATTTACCGGCCCCTTCCTGTTCTGAATGAGCAAAGTTGGTGATAACTGCCTCTGTCTATTCATAACTGAAGCATTGTAAACTGTGTTTACAATGCTTCAGTTTATGAATGAACAGAATCCTCTGTCTCCTGTTTATTCATTGAGGCTGAGGCTGCAGAAAGGGACTGGGGAATCTCTGTCCTCAGCCCCTTTCTCTGTCTCAAAGGGGAAATGTCAGGGATCTGTTAAGACCAGTGATATCTCACCAAAGCCCCCCAACAAGGCTTATAAAAAATAAAAATAATTGTTTAACCTCCCTGGCGGTATGATTATTTCGGATTTTAGGTGCTGAAAGCGGTACAATTATTTTGCATGGAAATTTGGCGTTTTATATTGTAGGTCTGTAAATCTTAACAATAACACACTTAAATTTGTCCAAACCAGAGTCTAGTAGATATCCCGGGTATGATAAAGTTTGAAACACAAAAACATAAATTATAATATAATAAATAAAAATAAATAATAAAAAAAAAAAAAAAAAAATAGTAATAAAATAAATTTTCCCACAATTCACTATTGCTCAATTCTGCAAGTGTTCTAATTTACTATCGCTGTTTTCTAGCTGGTCTAAAGCCACTTTTGACGTAAAGGGACACTTTTTGGTTGCTATGGACAATCTCCAGTTTCCAGGCAGAAAGAACAGTGTATATCATGTAAAACTGCATGCAGGGCATAGGACAAAGCATGGGGACAAAAGGGATGTGAAATCATTTCATACAGTACTGTAATCTGTAAGATTACAGTACTGTATGTGTTATAATTTTTACTTCTTTTTTCATTTGCCGCCAGGCTCCGCCCCCGTGCGTCGCGCCGCTCGCAGGGAACGGAGCCTGGCACAGAGAGGCTTCGGAGGAGGACGGAGCCCTCGGACACTGCAGGTGACATCGCAGGATCCCGGGGACAAGGTAAGTAACGCCGCCCCAGGATCCTGCAATGCGAACCCGAGTGTGGCTCGGGGTTACCGCTAATGGGACTGAATTTTAACCCCGAGCCACACTCGGGAGAACCGCCAGGGAGGCTACAACAGTTAAAAAAATGGTAAAAAAATTAAATAAATATAAAAACTACTGACACCATCCACTGCCCCAACCCCCCCCCCCCCCCAAAAAAAAAGCATTGTGAAAAAAAAATACAAAAAATAAATTGTAAAAATGTATAGAAAAATAAAATTGTGAAAAATAATAAAAATAGAAAAATTCTGACACTGTGCTTTGCTCTACTGACACCGTCCACTGCCCTACTGACACTATCCACAGGCCCCCAAGAAGCATTTTGAAAAAATGAAAAAAACAAAAAAACATGTAATTGTAAAAAAATAAAATAAAATAATAATAAAAATAAAGAACTACTGACACCGTCCACTGCCCTACTGATACTATTCTGCACATACCACCCACCGCCATACACTTTGCACTGTACATTCCCTATTTAACACTACCACATTCTACACTATGTAAGTCTCCTCAGACTCTATTTAACCACACCTCCTTTAACCACGTAAGGACCGCCTCACGCCGATGTACGTCGGCAAGGCGGCACGGGCAAGCAGAATCACGTACATGTACGTGATCTGCCTCCCGCGGGTGGGGGGTCCGATCGGACCCCCCCCCCGGTGCCCGAAGCGGTCCGTTTTTGACCAGCGGCGATTGGAGGTGAGGGGGAGACCGTCCGTTCGTGGCCCCCCCTCGCGATCGCCGCTGGCCAATCGGATCATTCCTCTGCTGCTGTATGCTAAACAGCAGCAAAGAAAATTATGTCATCTCTCCTCGGCTCGGCATTTTCCATTCCGGCGCAGAGGAGAGAAGTGTTCAATGTGAGTGCACCAAACACACACACACAGTAGAACATGCCAGGCACACAAAACACCCCCCTTTACACCCCGATCACCCCCTAATCACCCCTCCCCCCCGTCACACTGACACCAAGCAGTTTTTTTTTTTTCTGATTACTGCATGGTGTCAGTTTGTGACAGTTAGTGTGTTAGGGCAGTTAGGGTTAGCCCCCTTTATGTCTAGGGTACCCCCCTAATAAAGTTTTAACCCCTTGATCACCCCCTGTCGCCAGTGTCGCTAAGCGATCATTTTTCTGATCGTTGTACTAGTGTCGCTGGTGACGCTAGTTAGGGAGGTAAATATTTAGGTTCGCCGTCAGCGTTTTATAGCGACCGGGACCCCCATATACTACCTAATAAATGTTTTAACCCCTTGATTGCCCCCTAGTTAACCCTTTCACCACTGATCACCGTATAACTGTTACGAGTGACGCTGGTTAGTTCCTTTATTTTTTATAGTGTCAGGGCACCCGCCGTTTATTACCGAATAAAGGTTTAGCCCCCTGATTGCCCGGCGGTGATATGCGTCACCCCAGGCAGCATCAGATTAGCGCCAGTACCGCTAACACCCATGCACGCAGCATACGCCTCCCTTATTGGTATAGTATCTGAACGGATCAATATCTGATCCGATCAGATCTATACTAGCGTACCCAGCAGTTTAGGGTTCCCAAAAACGCAGTGTTAGCGGGATCAGCCCAGATACCTGCTAGCACCTGCATTTTGCCCCTCCGCCCGGCCCAGCCCAGCTCACCCAAGTGCAGTATCGATTGATCACTGTCACTTACAAAACACTAAACACATAACTGCAGCGTTCGCAGAGTCAGGCCTGATCCCTGCGATCGCTAACAGTTTTTTTGGTAGCGTTTTGGTGAACTGGCAAGCATCAGCCCCAGGCAGCGTCAGGTTAGCGCCAGTACCGCTAACACCCACGCATGCACCGTACACCTCCCTTAGTGGTATAGTATCTGAACGGATCAATATCTGATCCGATCAGATCTATACTAGCTTCCCCAGCAGTTTAGGGTTCCCAAAAACGCAGTGTTAGCGGGATCAGCCCAGATACCTGCTAGCACCTGCGTTTTGCCCCTCCGCCCAGCCCAGCCCACCCCACCCAAGTGCAGTATCGATTGATCACTGACACTTACAAAACACTAAACGCATAACTGCAGCGTTCGCAGAGTCAGGCCTGATCCCTGCGATCGCTAACAGTTTTTTTGGTAGCGTTTTGGTGAACTGGCAAGCACCAGTGGCCTAGTACACCCCGGTCGTAGTCAAACCAGCACTGCAGTAACACTTGGTGACGTGGCAAGTCCCATAAGTGCAGTTCAAGCTGGTGAGGTGGCAAGCTGCCACCAAGAAGAAGACAAACACAGGCCTGTCGTGCCCATAATGCCCTTCCTGCTGCATTCGCCAATCCTAATTGGGAACCCACCACTTCTGCAGCGCCCGTACTTCCCCCATTCACATCCCCAACCAAATGCAGTCGGCTGCATGAGAGGCATTTTCTTTATGTCCTCCCGAGTACCCCTACCCAAGGAACCCCCCCAAAAAAGATGTTGTGTCTACAGCAAGCGCGGATATAGGCGTGACACCCGCTATTATTGTCCCTCCTGTCCTGACAATCCTGGTCTTTGCATTGGTGAATGTTTTGAATGCTACCATACACTAGTTGAGTATTAGCGTAGCGTACAGCATTGCACAGACTAGGCGCACTTTCACAGGGTCTCCCAAGATGCCATCGCATTTTGAGAGACCCGAACCTGGAACCGGTTACAGTTATAAAAGTTAGTTACAAAAAAAAGTGTAAAAAAAAAAAATATATATATATATATATATATATATATATATATATATATATATATATATATATATATAAAATTAAAAAAAAATAGTTGTCATTTTTTTGGTGGGCTCCACCCTTTATTTATCATTATTTTTTTCTATTATGCACATACTGCCTGCACGTCCACATAGTGCTATATTACCCATAGTGGTTTAGATCACCATCCTATACCTCAGTAAAGACAAGAGTTGATACCCAGTACACCTAGATATTATAATTTATTGTAGGATTAGCGCAGCACCATCCCCATTTGTCAGTTGTTAGTCACACCAGGGTTTAAGGCTGGACCCCATTCGGTGCAAGCTGCTTTTCCCTATCTAAAACCACCTATAACACCACTGCTTGGTAGCACAGGAATAATACTCCCTATATTGATTGTTTATCCAACCTTTGCAACCATGGATGTGTTTGCCTATATGGATAAAAGAAAAGTAAACCTTGAAGAGGTGTTTAATGCCTCTAATACTAATATCACAAAAAATCTAGACCTGGAGAGCCTAATGAGGAGGCTCGGACACAACATGGAAAAAAAGGTGAGTCTCTGGTGGGACACATGCACCTTTGAAACTTATCTTAAAGAAAACTTAGTCCCAAGAAGATTAAGATGGGACGTACCTCCCAATGATGGCCTTACAGACCAAGAATCAAACGAAGAATGGTTCAAATTCTTCAATGATAAGGGACTGGAACTTTTAAGATTCTTATTAGAAAGGAAACAGAGAAAAATGAAAATCATCGACCAAAATATTTCTCAATTAAAAGAAGAGTTGGAAGTGTATAAAGAAACAACAGAATTTAAAACTCTAACCACACAGCTGAACAAAGATCTTATCAAGAAAGATAGAGAGGTACAACAAAGGAAGAGCAAAAAGTACACTAGAGACATAAAAGATTTCAGAAATGACCAGGTATTCAAATGGCAGAATCTCATTGGTAGAGGAGATAACGCATCCACTTACGCAACACCAGAAAAAAGTGTGAGGGTTGATCCCCACCATACTGTAGAATCACCCAATATGCAATCCAGGAATTATCAAGATGCAACTACTCCGAGACA
Organism: Aquarana catesbeiana; assembly: GCF_042186555.1. Lineage (NCBI taxonomy): Eukaryota > Metazoa > Chordata > Amphibia > Anura > Ranidae > Aquarana > Aquarana catesbeiana. The sequence goes on along the minus strand of NC_133330.1, from coordinate 111,242,335 downwards.
ACACGACCCGGATAGGAGAAATACTTACCATCAGCCATCTACCCCATATCGAGGGGATAGAAAACCGCAGTCGAATCGAACTCCACAGAATGGAGGAAGAAAACCCTATTGGAAAAACAACAGGTAATCATTCAACAACTGGCAGAAACAACCGTACGATCAGAGAGACTATAGAGGACCACCCCAAGGACATAGAGACCAAAGAAGACCACCGTATGAATATAGGGAGAATAGGGAACCACCATATGAATATTATGGGCCAAGAGGAAGAAGTCCGGGGTATGAACATTCCTATGGTGAAAGAAGAGGTCCCCAACAAAGAAACCAACACCAATATGAACGGAGTCCGATACCGACACACAACTACTATGCCCCACTCACCTATAGAGGCGAAGAAGAGAGGCAGGAGAGAAACCACCCTCCATATTATGGAGAACAAGCACCCAATAGGCCTTTTTTAGACAGGGGCAGAGAAGACCTCCCACCGAGATTGGTAGACGAGACCAGAAACTCCAGTAAAAGCCCAGGAAGAAGAGAGGACGGAGATCAGGAAAGAGAGAATAAGCGAAAAAGAGAGTGAAGGGAGAAGGGATTTTCAACCTGAGCGGACAAGAACTGACACATAAAGAGATTGCTGTGCTGGATAAAGGTCTCAAGTATGCACCTATGAAAAATTTGGACAAATTTCAAACATATATTGGAATTCAGAAATTCATAAGGAAATTGAACATCCAGAAATACATTGTGAGCAACCCTATGAGATCAAATCACCCAATCATTGAAGATAACGGCATCACACATAGCACGTTGAGGAACAAATCTGTTTTTAACCCGCCCATAAAGGATAATAAATATATAGAAGTTTTTAAAAAAGTGGTGCCAGAAGATATTCAGGAACTCAAAATCAAGAAGAAGGAAGACCCTGATTACATAAAAAGTGCCATTCGCAAACAAAACAAAGAGAAAAGAGTTGGTAATCCGGCCAGCGGATAAAGGTGGGGGGATTGTCATACTCTCAAAGGAACAATACCATCAGACTATGACAGAGATGCTTAGCGATGAGAACACCTACACGAGGCTACTGAGTAACCCTATATATAGATGTAGGAAAGCATTGGAACAAACTGTATGTCTTGGAGTGAAGAAAAATATATTGAATTAGAAGGAAGCCAAGTTTTTAGTCCCAGAGTCGGCTCGTACACCTATCATATACACTCTACCTAAGATTCACAAAAATAATACTAATCCACCACCGAGACCAATAGTAAATGGTATAGATTCGTTAACATCACGTTTGGGCCGATATATTGACGTATTTTTGCAACCGACTGTACAACATACACGAGCATATCTGAAGGATACTAAACAGATGCTGCAGATCCTGGAAAATGTCCCAAAAGAAGAAGGCCCATGGATTAAGGCCACTGCAGACGTCTCGTCACTATATACCTTTATACCGCACCATTTGGCATGTGAAGCGGCCAAATGGGGCTTGAGGAAGTATACTCAATTACCATGCATGCAGAGGAAATTTCTTATAAAGTGTATTGAGTTTAATCTCAAGAATAACAACTTCTGGTATAACAACAAATATTACCGACAGCATACTGGAGTTGCAATGGGGGCGAAATTTGCCCCCAGCATAGCCGGGTTGTTCATGGCCCAATGGGAGGAACATAGCATTTTTGAAGACACACCAAGCGAATTAGTATTGTATAAAAGATATATTAGTCCCATCCTTTGGGACTACTATCACCTTAATTTTATCTTCTGGTTCGCAGTCAACCTACATATGCGACCTAGATGCATAGCACCATGATATGTAGTTGTTTCTTAGTTAATCTTTTAGACCACAGCTAGGACCTTTTTCTGTCAATGTTTTAGTGTCTAGATCTCATATTAGATTTTATTATATGGGCGTTTTATCTCCCTAGTTTCGCTTTAAATAAATAAAACATTATTTTATTATATTTTTCATACTTTTTATAATTATTAATTGCTCATTGTAATTTTTTATTGTATTTTTATTATTCCAACTATCTATTTGATATATTTTTATTATATTATACTTATAGCATAGGATTGTTAAGTATGGAATTACTGTACGAGAGTACATTGTTCACAGTGGGAGGCGCTTTGTTTAAGTGAAGCAACAATATCCCCCCCACTATTATTCCATTGTTACTCACTGTTTTACACTAGATTCCGATCCTAGATAGAAGTGAGTATGTTATTTTAACAAGATTACATTGAAGCGTTTGGCTTCCCTCTATTACCATGTCTCCTGCTATTCAGATGAGATTTTAACAATTTTTCAATAGGCGTACATAGCAGAGAGCATGTATACACTGCTCATTCGTTCTCCTGTTGTTTACAACTATCCTTTGACAATCAGTAAAATGGCAGCCCCCATAGAGCTCCAGGAAAATGGCCGCTATGACAAATCCCCATACAACTTCGAGAAAATGGCCGCCGTCCATACACTTTGCCTGGTCTATTTAAAGACAGTGGAGTGTGCCCTATAGCATCCCCTGATGAAGCCACGTGACCCGTGATGCCACGCGTAGGGACAGGCACCGCCCACTGTCAGCAGTGTATGAGCTTGCCGCTCGTCTGGATACACTGTACCTTTCGTTTTCTACTGTGTGAGTACCCTGTATGCTGCTAATGTTGAATAAAGTCTGATACATGCTTGAAATACTACACTATATGGTATCTTCATCTCTCCATTTACTATGATGCTCTCCATGGATCTGAGGTCTGATAAATGACAGTCCATTACCTAGGACCCCCCTGCACAGGAGACACCACAAGCGCTGTCTGCTCTATGCTGTAACCTCAGTATAGTGAGGTAAGGGGCCATTATCTACCACTATAGGATTGTTGCATGGAGGAGATCCTGCTGCACACTTCACATTCATCACTCTTCTGAACAAATGATTTTTAAACTCAGCTGCTATCTACACGACTTAATTGTCTGTTATCACTAAGGAAGCATTGAAGCTGTTTTTTGTTGCACTAAGTCACCTTTATTGGATTGTATTATTTTAAGTTTGAGCACCCCCTGTTGGCGCTGGACACTATATTGCATGATGGACAACTATAAAGATCACTTTGGACATTCAATGTAACATTGTATCATTTGGCAATTTTTGCTTTTATGTTATTGAGTTTTTAGCCATCTATTTATTCATATGAATCATGGTTCATTGAACTATAATAATTTCCGGGCCATTATCTACCACTAGAGGATTGTTGCATGGAGGAGGGCCTGCTGCACACTTCACATTCACCACTCTTCTGAACAAATGATTTTTAAACTCAGCTGCTATCCACACAACTTAATTGTCTGTTATCACTAAGGAAGCATTGAAGCTGTTTTTTGTTGCACTAAGTCACCTTTATTGGATTGTATTATTTTAAGTTTGAGCACCCCCTGTTGGCGCTGGACACTATATTGCATGATGGACAACTATAAAGATCACTTTGGACATTCAATGTAACATTGTATCATTTGGCAATTTTTGCTTTTATGTTATTGAGTTTTTAGCCATCTATTTATTCATATGAATCATGGTTCATTGAACTATAATAATTTCCGGGCCATTATCTACCACTAGAGGATTGTTGCATGGAGGAGGGCCTGCTGCACACTTCACATTCACCACTCTTCTGAACAAATGATTTTTAAACTCAGCTGCTATCCACACAACTTAATTGTCTGTTATCACTAAGGAAGCATTGAAGCTGTTTTTTGTTGCACTAAGTCACCTTTATTGGATTGTATTATTTTAAGTTTGAGCACCCCCTGTTGGCGCTGGACACTATATTGCATGATGCACAACTATGAAGATCACTTTGGACATTCAATGTAACATTGTATCATTTGGCAATTTTTTGCTTTTATGTTATTGAGTTTTTAGCCATCTATTTATTTATATGAATCATTGGTTCATTAAACTATAATAATTTCCGGATATTAATTCACAGCACTTTGTACTGGCATTTAATGTCTCAGCGGCAATCACTATCTTATTGAAAAAAATATTTTATTATTTTTTTTAATTTTATTGTAGATTTCACCATGGTTTTATTTTTATTCAAGCTGAGAGATACATATGTATAGTTTTTTTGGTGGGCTCCACCCTTTATTTATTATTATTTTTTTCTATTATGCACATACTGCCTGCACATCTACATAGTGCTATATTCCCCATGGTGGTTTAGATCACCATCCTATACCTCAGTAAAGACAAGAGTTGATACCCAGTACACCTAGATATTATAATTTATTGTAGGATTAGCGCAGCACCATCCCCATTTGTCAGTTTTCATTTTATTGTTCTCTCTCTCTCTATTCTCTCTCTATTGTTCTGCTCTTTTTTACTGTATTCTATTCTGCAATGTTTTATTGTTATTATGTTTTATCATGTTTGCTTTTCAGGTATGCAATTTTTTATACTTTACCGTTTACTGTGTTTTATTGTTAACCATTTTTTTGTCTTCAGGTACGTCATTCACGACTTTGAGTGGTTATACCAGAATGATGCCTGCAGGTTTAGGTATCATCTTGGTATCATTCTTTTCAGCCAGCGGTCGGCTTTCATGTAAAAGCAATCCTAGCGGCTAATTAGCCTCTAGACTGCTTTTACAAGCAGTGGGAGGGAATGCCCCACCGTCTTCTGTGTTTTTCTCTGGCTCTCCTGTCTCAACAGGGAACCTGAGAATGCAGCTGGTGATTTAGCCAGCTGACCATAGAGCTGATCAGAGACCAGAGTGGTTCCAAACATCTCTATGGCCTAAGAAACCGGAAGCTACGAGCAATTCATGACTTAGATTTCGCCGGATGTAAACAGCGCCATTGGGAAATTGGGAAAGCATTTTATCACACCGATCTTGGTGTGGTCAGATGCTTTGAGGGCAGAGGAGAGATCTAGGGTCTAATAGACCCCAATTTTTTCAAAAAAGAGTACCTGTCACTACCTATTGCTATCATAGGGGATATTTACATTCCCTGAGATAACAATAAAAATGATTAAAAAAAAATGAAAGGAACAGTTTAAAAATAAGATAAAAAAGCAAAAAAATAATAAAGAAAAAAAAAAAAAAAAGCACCCCTGTCCCCCCCTGCTCTCGCGCAAAGGCGAACGCAAGCGTCGGTCTGGCGTCAAATGTAAACAGCAATTGCACCAGGGCAGTAATTTTAGCAGTAGACCTCCTCTGTAAATCTAAAGTGGTAACCTGTAAAGGCTTTTAAAGGCTTTTAAAAATGTATTTAGTTTGTCACCACTGCACATTTGTGCGCAATTTTAAAGCATGTCATGTTTGGTATCCATGTACTCTGCCTAAGATCATCTTTTTTATTCCATCAAACATTTGGGCAATATAGTGTGTTTTAGTGCATTAAAATTTTAAAAAGTGTGTTTTTTCCCCCAAAAATGCGTTTGAAAAATCGCTGCGCAAATACTGTGTGAAAAAAAAATGAAACACCCACCATTTTAATCTGTAGGGCATTTGCTTTAAAAAAATATATAATGTTTGGGGGTTTAAAGTAATTTTCTTGCAAAAAAAAAAAATTTTTTCATGTAAACAAAAAGTGTCAGAAAGGGCTTTGTCTTCAAGTGGTTAGAAGAGTGGGTGATGTGTGACATAAGCTTCTAAATGTTGTGCATAAAATGCCAGGACAGTTCAAACCCCCCCCCAAATAACCCCATTTTGGAAAGTAGACACCCCAAGCTATTTGCTGAGAGTCATGTCGAGTCCATGGAATATTTTATATTGTGACACAAGTTGCGGGAAAGAGACAAATTTTTTTTTTTTTTTTGCACAAAGTTGTCACTAAATGATTTATTGTTCAAACATGCCATGGGCATATGTGAAATTACACCCCAAAATACATTCTGTTGCTTCTCCTGAGTATGGGGATACCACGTGTGTAAGACTTTTTGGGAGCCTAGCCACGAACGGGACCCCGAAAACCAAGCACCGCCTTCAGGCTTTCTAAGGGCGTAAATTTTATTTCACTCTTCACTGCCTATCACAGTTTCGGAGGCCATGGAATGCCCAGGTGGCACAAAACCCCCCCAAATGACCCCATTTTGGAAAGTAGATACCCCAAGCTATTTGCTGAGAGGTATAGTGAGTATTTTGCAGACCTCACTTTTTGTCACAAAGTTTTGAAAATTGAAAAAAGAAAAAAAATGTTTTTTCTTGTCTTTCTTCATTTTCAAAAACAAATGAGAGCTGCAAAATACTCACCATGCCTCTCAGCAAATAGCTTGGGGTGTCTACTTTCCAAAATGGGGTAATTTGGGGGGGTTTGTGCCACCTGGGCATTCCATGGCCTCCAAAACTGTGATAGGCAGTGAAGAGTGAAATCAAAAATTTACACCCTTAGAAATCCTGAAGGCGGTGATTGGTTTTCGGGGCCCCGTACGCAGCTAGGCTCCCAAAAAGTCCCACACATGTGGTATCCCCATACTCAGAAGAAGCAGCTAAATGTATTTTGGGGTGCAATTCCACATATGCCCATGGCCTTTGTGAGCCATATATCATTTAGTGACAACTTTGTGCAAAAAAAAAAAAAAATTTGTCACTTTCCCGCAACTTGTGTCAAAATATAAAATATTCCATGGACTCAACATGCCTCTCAGCAAATAGCTTGGGGTGTCTACTTTCCAAAATGGGGTCATTTGGGGGGGTTTTGTGCCATCTGGGCATTTTATGGCCTTCAAAACTGTGATAGGTACTCAGGAGAAGCAGCTGAATGTATTTTGGGGTGCAATTCCACATAGGCCCATGGCCTGTTTGAGCAATATATCATTTAGTGACAACTTTTTGTAAATATTTTTTTTTTTTGTTGTCATTATTCAATCACTTGGGACAAAAAATAAATATTCAATGGGTTCAACATGCCTCTCAGCAATTTCCTTGGCGTGTCTACTTTCCAAAATGGGGTCATTTGGGGGGGGTTTTGTACTGCCCTGCCATTTTAGCACCTCAAGAAATGAGATAGGCAGTCATAAACTAAAAGCTGTGTAAATTCCAGAAAATGTACCCTAGTTTGTAGACGCTATAACTTTTGCGCAAACCAATAAATAAACGCTTATTGACATTTTTTTTACCAAAGACATATGGCCGAATACATTTTGGCCTAAATGTATGACTAAAATTGAGTCTATTGGATTTTTTTTATAACAAACAGTAGAAAATATCATTTTTTTTCAAAATTTTCTGTCTTTTTCCGTTTATAGCGCAAAAAATAAAAACGGCAGAGGTGATCAAATACCATCAAAAGAAAGCTCTATTTGTGGGAAGAAAAGGACGCAAATTTCGTTTGGGTACAGCATTGCATGACCGCACAATTAGCAGTTAAAGCGACGCAGTGCCAAATTGGAAAAAGTCCTCTGGTCCTTAGGCAGCATAATGGTCCTGGGCTGAAGTGGTTAAGCCACGTCCAATATTTATTGCAATTTAAAACCACACCCACTTTTCACTACAGCGCGCAACACATGCCGCATTTAATTCTCCACCAATGCCTAGGGCTCCCTTTTCATCTTGCACAGGGCCTCACTGATTTCATGATACGCCCCTGCCCCCATGAATAGAGTACCTGCCCGCTAAAAGAAGTGACAGCAACTATGCTCTTCCTCTCCTGTCATTCCAGCAATCCTCCATATGGCAGGTGAAACTGGATCCATAGATTGGACTGTACACAGTATGATTAGCACCCCTATGTCCTCCAAGAGCTGCTCATCTTCCGACAGCAGAAAATGTGGATGGGGGAGGTAATCATACAGTGTACAATCTGATTTATGGATCTGGCCGGCATTGTGCTGTATGGAGGAGCGTTGGTATGACAGGAAGGGGGGGCTTTTTGCCCAGGGAAGGTTAATTTGGGGGGGGATATTTTTGCTAGGAGGAGGAATGGGGAGGGATTTCGGTTAAGAAGAAGAATGGAGGGAGGGATTTTGGTTAAGAGGAAGAATGGGGGGTTTGACCCCCTGTACCCTGCCCTACTGACTCCTGTTATCTGTCCTGCTGACCCCTGTACCCTTCCCTACTGACTCCTTTCCTGCTGACCCCTGTACACTGCCCTACTAACTCCTGTTCTCTGTCCTGCTGACCCATGTACCCTTCCCTACTGACTCCTGTTTTCCATCCTGTTGCACCCTGTACCCTGCCCCACTCAATCCTGTCCTCTGTCCTGCTGACCCTTGTACCCTTCCCTACTGACTGTAGTTCTTTGTCCTGCTGACCCTGGTATAATGCTCTACTAACACCTGTCCCCTGTCCTGCTGACCCCTGTATCTTGCCCTACTGACTCCCGTCCTCTTTCCTGCTGACCCCTGTACCCTGCCCTACTGACTCGTGTCCTCCATCCTGCTGACCCCTGCACCCCTCCCTATTGACCCACTGTCCTCCGTCTTGCTGATCCCCATTCTCTGCCCTAGTGACCCTTCTTCTTTTTCATACTGACCCCTGTGCCCTGCTCTGCTGACACCTGTATACAGTAGGTACAAGGAAGCGCAGGTTTTGTTTAACCACACTCCTTAAGCCCCTCTCACTGTTAAGAGTTTGGCCACACCCACATTTTGCAGCAGCACGCTCCTCACTTCGCAGATCACTTCCTCCGTCAAGTGTCCCTCATTCTGAAGTTCAAAAGTTGTAAGGTATGTAATAAGGAAATACACCCTTTGAAAGCCTGAAGGTGGTCATTGGATTGGGCCTGTACAGTGCTAGGCTGCCAAAAAGTCTCTCACGTGTGGTTTCCCCGTACTTGGAAGAAGCAGCAGAATGTATTTTGGGGTGTAATTCCACATATACCCATGGCATGTGTAAGCAGTACGTCATTTAGTGACAACTTTGTGTAAAAAAAAAAAAAAAAAGTTTTTGTAATTTTCCAGAAACTTGTGGCAAAAATGAAATCTTTCATGGACTCAACATGCCTCTCAGCAAATTGCTTTGGTTGTCTACTTTCCCAAAAAAGTGGTCATTTGAGGGGGTTCTGTGTTATCTTGGAATTTCAGGGCCTCTTTAACTGTGATAGGTAGTGAGGAAGTGAAATAAATATATATATATATATATATATATATATATATATATATATATATACAGTATCTCACAAAAGTGAGTGCACCCCTCACATTTTTGTAAATATTTTAATATATCTTTTCATGTGACAACACTGAAGAAATGACACTTTGCTACAATGTAAAGTAGTGAGTGTACAGCTTGTATAACATTGCAAATTTGCTGTCCTGTCAAAATAACTCAACACACAGCCATTAATGTCTAAACCATTCGCAATAAAAGTGAGTACACGCCAAAGTGAAAATGTCCAAATTGAGCCCAATGTGTCAATATTTTGTGTGTACTGCCAGTACTGCCTTAACCCTATTGGGCATGGAGTTCACCAGAGCTTCACAGGTTGCCACTGGAGTCCTCTTCCACTCCTCCATGACGACATCACGGAGCTGGTGGATGTTAGAGATCTTGCGCTTCTCTACCTTCCGTTTGAGGATGCCTCACAGATGTTCAATAGGGTTTAGGTCTGGAGACATGCTTGGCCAGTCCATCGCTGTCAGGAAAGGTCTTCCCCGCTGGTAATATCGATCATTTGGCGTGCAGTATTGAGGTCCACCAGCAGGTGTCTCCTGGCAGTTCGGAGCTGCTCTTTCCTGCAAGTATTCTGTCACCTTGGGCCGCAGTACTGGCGTCCACCAGCGAAGGAATCCTGGCAGTATGGAGCAGGTATTCCCCTCTGCAGACAGGTATCACCTGATCTTAGTTAGCAGAGCTGCAGTATAAATACCCAGCAATTGCAGACTTATATTGCCCTGGTATTGTCCTTGAGCCCTGTCTTGTATCCTGTTACTCTGATGCCTGAACCTGTAGCCTGATTCCTGATTCCTGGAACCTGTTGCCTGATTCCTGGAACCTGTTGATCCTGTTTCCTGTCCGTTACCTGAATCCTGGACTCTGAGCCTTGTACCTGACCCGTCCCTCCTGTCATCCATCCATCCTCTCTTGTCCTGTTTATGACCCCGGCCTGGCTTGACTACGATTCTGGTACTCCCTCCTGCTACATATGCTGGTTGGTTTTATATCACTAATTGTTTGGTTGTTCACTCTGTATTGGTGGTGTGTTCACATATGCATTTTCCTTAAACTAACTTTCACCTATTTATGTCTGGTTCACTCTGTCACATCTGGTTTATGACAGAATACCAGGGCCATCCCTGACCAGAAGTGGCTGCACTGGGGAACCATTTTGATTTAGTTGGTTGCAAACATGAATGCCGATGAGGTGATTTATTTTTCTCTGCTGGCATCTGAAAGTAGTGATTATTGCCGCCAGGCTTTGAAAGGATGGTCTAGTGACCAGTTGTTTGCCACTATACGTTTGGCTCACTCCCTGGTCGATCAGGGTTATATATTGTTTGGGGAGGTGCAGCCTTTGATCAAGCTATGTACTGAGCTGGCCCTGCCCTGTATTCCAGAGGGCCGTGATGACTTCACTCCTCCTTTTGATATGAATCAGGTTGTATCCCTAGTGTGGCTTTTTGAAGATGATCCAGCCGATTTTTGTGAGCACTACTCAGCCTGTTCCCCACAGGTGATTGCGAAGTGCATTGTGCCTGCTCAGTCTTTTGTTAGACAGGGAGATTTAAAAGCACAGTTTGTACAACCTATACTTTCAGCATGGTCTGACATGATGCAAGCAGCTCCAGCCAAACAAACCACCTCTGCCACCAAACACCAGCCTACCCAAATGTATGTTTCCCCATCACCCACCTGCCTCTTCTCAGCTGCCTACAAACCCACAGGAACTTTCCCCAGCTACCGTTACCTCTTCTCTGCCATATCCCAATCCTCCTTTCCAGTCTGCTGCACCCCTCACCTACAGAGCTTCAGTGGCTAAGCCAAAGAAAAAACGAAAGTTTCTTCCAACCAAGACAATCCTGCCAGTAACCCAACCTGCCTCCGCACCAGCTAATCCAACCCAGTCTGACATCCCAGTGTCTGCCTTCCAGCCTGATGTCTCGGTGCCTGCCTTCCAGCCTGATGTACCTGCCTTCCAGCCTGATGTGCCTACCTCCCAGTCAGATGTGTCCGCCTTCCAGCCTGATGTCTCGGTGCCTGCCTTCCAGCCTGATGTCTCGGTGCCTGCCTTCCAGCCTGATGTCTCGGTGCCTGCCTTCCAGCCTGATGTCTCGGTGCCTACCTTCCAGCCTGATGTACCTGCCTTCCAGCCTGATGTGTCCGCCTTCCAGCCTGATGTCTCGGTGCCTGCCTTCCAGCCTGATGTCTCGGTGCCTGCCTTCCAGCCTGATGTCTCGGTGCCTGCCTTCCAGCCTGATGTCTCGGTGCCTGCCTTCCAGCCTGATGTACCTGCCTTCCAGCCTGACGTGCCTACCTCCCAGTCAGATGTGTCCGCCTTCCAGCCTGACGTCTCTGTGCCCGCCTTCCAGCCTGACGTCTCTGTGCCCGCCTTCCCGCCTGACGTCTCTGTGCCCGCCTTCCCGCCTGACGTCTCGGTGCCGGCCTTCCCGCCTGACGTCTCGGTGCCGGCCTTCCCGCCTGACGTCTCGGTGCCGGCCTTCCCGCCTGACGTCTCGGTGCCGGCCTTCCCGCCTGATGTACCTGCCTTCCAGCCTGACGTGCCTACCTTCCAGTCAGATGTGTCCGCCTTCCAGCCTGACGTCTCGGTGCCTGCCTTCCAGCCTGACGTCTCGGTGCCTGCCTTCCAGCCTGACGTCTCGGTGCCTGCCTTCCAGCCTGACGTCTCGGTGCCTGCCTTCCAGCCTGACGTCTCGGTGCCTGCCTTCCAGCCTGACGTGCCTACCTTCCAGACAGATGTGTCCGCTTTCCGGCCTGATGTCTCGGTGCCTGCTTTCCGGCCTGATGTCTCGGTGCCTGCTTTCCGGCCTGATGTCTCAGTGCCTGCCTTCCAGCTTGATGTCTCGGTGCCAGTGTTCCAGCCTGAGGTGCCAGTGCCTGCTCTCCAGCTTGATGAGCCCGCTGCTCAGCTTGATGAGCCCGCTGCCCAGCCTGATGAGCCAGCTCTCCAGCTTGAAGTGCCCATGCCTGCTGCCCAGCTTGGAGTGCCCATGCCTGCTGCCCAGCTTGGAGTGCCCATGCCTGCTGCCCAGCTTGGAGTGCCCATGCCTGCTGCCCAATTTGGAGTGCCCATGCCTGCTGCCCAATTTGGAGTGCCCATGCCTGCTGCCCAGCTTGGAGTGCCCCTGTCCGCTGCCCAGCTTGGAGTGCCCCTGTCCGCTGCCCAGCTTGGAGTGCCCCTGTCCGCTGCCCAGCTTGGAGTGCCCCTGTCCGCTGCCCAGCTTGGAGTGCCCCTGTCCGCTGCCCAGCTTGGAGTGCCCCTGTCCGCTGCCCAGCTTGGAGTGCCCCTGTCCGCTGCCCAGCTTGGAGTGCCCCTGTCCGCTGCCCAGCTTGGAGTGCCCCTGTCCGCTGCCCAGCTTGGAGTGCCCCTGTCCGCTGCCCAGCTTGGAGTGCCCCCTGTCCGCTGCCCAGCTTGGAGTGCCCCCTGTCCAGCTTGGAGTGCCCCTGTCCCCTGTCCAGCTTGGAGTGCCCCTGTCCCCTGTCCAGCTTGGAGTGCCCCTGTCCCCTGTCCAGCTTGGAGTGCCCCTGTCCCCTGTCCAGCTTGGAGTGCCCCTGTCCGCTGCCCAGCCTGGAGTGCCCCTGTCCGCTGCCCAGCCTGGAGTGCCCCTGTCCGCTGCCCAGCCTGGAGTGCCCCTGTCCGCTGCCAAGCCTGGAGTGCCCCTGTCCGCTGCCCAGCCTGGAGTGCCCCTGTCCGCTGCCCAGCCTGAGGTACCCGCTGCCCGGCTGGACACCATGGACTTTCCCCAGCAACGGCTAGCTGGAGCGTCCGGAGGTCGCTCCTTCGAGGGGGGGTACTGTCAGGAAAGGTCTTCTCTGCTGGTAATATCGATCATTTGGCGTGCAGTATTGAGGTCCACCAGCAGGTGTCTCCTGGCAGTTCGGAGCTGCTCTTTCCTGCAAGTATTCTGTCACCTTTGGGCCGCAGTACTGGCGTCCACCAGCGAAGGAATCCTGGCAGTATGGAGCAGGTATTCCCCTCTGCAGACAGGTATCACCTGATCTTAATTAGCAGAGCTGCAGTATAAATACCCAGCAATTGCAGACTTATGTTGCCCTGGTATTGTCATTGAGCCCTGACCTGTATCCTGTTACTCTGATTCCTGAACCTGAAGCCTGATTCCTGGAACCTGTTGATCCTGTTTCCTGTCCGTTACCTGAACCCTGGACTCTGAGCCTTGTACCTGACCCGTCCCTCCTGTCATCCATCCATCCTCTCTTGTCCTGTTTATCTACCTTCCCAGCTACTGATTCCCTGTTTATGACCCCGGCCTGGCTTGACTACGATTCTGGTACTCCCTCTTGCTACATATGCTGGTTGGTTTTATATCACTAATTGTTTGGTTGTTCACTCTGTATTGGTGGTGTGTTCACATATGCATTTTCCTTAATAAACTAACTTTCACCTATTTATGTCTGGTTCACTCTGTCGCAGTCACACAGTTCTGGTCACATCTGGTTTATGACAATCGCCTTTACCTTCAGCTCCTTTAGCAAGGCAGTGGTTGTCTTGGAGGTGTGTTTGGGGTCATTATCATGTTGGAATACTGCCCAGTCTACAAAGGGAGGGGATCATGCTCTGCTTCAGTATTTCACAGTACATGTTGGCATTTATGGTTCCCTCAATGAACTGTAGCTCCCCAGTGCTGGCAGCACTCATGCAGCCCCAGACCATGACACTCCCACCACCATGCTTGACTGTAGGTACGACACACTTGTCTTTGTACTCCTCACCTGGTTGCCACCACACACGCTTGACTCTATCTGAACCAAATAAGTTTATCTTGGTCTCGTCAGACCACAGCACATGGTTCCGGTAATCCATGTCCTTAGTCTGCTTGTCTTAAGCAAACTGTTTTCTTATGCATCATCTTTAGAAGAGGCTTCCTTCTTGGAAGACAGCCATGCAGACCAATTTGATGCAGTGTGCGGCGTATGATCTGAGCGCTGACAGGCTGACCCCCCCACCCCCTTCAACCTCTACAGCAATGCTGGCAGCACTTATACGTCTATTTCCCAAAGACAACATCTGGATATGACGCTGAGCACGTGCACTCAACTTCTTTGGTCAACCATGACAAGGCCTGTTTTGAGTGGAACCTGTCCTGTTAAACCGCTGTATGGTCTTGGCCACCATGCTGCAGCTCAGTTTCAGTGTTTTGGCAATCTTCCTATAGCCTAGGCCATCTTTATGTAGAGCAACAGTTCTTTTTTTCAGATCCTCAGAGAGTTCTTTGCCATGAGGTGCCATGTTGAACTTCACATAGGGGTGTACTCACTTTTGTTGCCAGTGGTTTAGACATTAATGGCTGTGTTGAATTATTTTAAAGGGGACAGCAAATTTGCACTGTTATGCAAGCTGTATACTCACTGGTTTACATTGTAGCAAAGTGCCATTTCTTCAGTGTTGTCACATGAAAAGATATAATAAAATATTTACAAAAATGTGAGGGGTGTACTCACTTTTGTTAGATACTGTATGTATATAGATATATATCTATATATATTAGTTTGTAGATGCTATAACTTTCACACAAACCAGTTAATATACACTTATTGGAATTTTTGTTTTTACCAAAGACATGTAGCAGAATACATTTTGGCCTACATTTATGATGAAATTTGAGTTGGATATTTTTTATAACAGAAAGTAGAAAATATCTTTTTTTTTTTTTTTTTTTTCAAAATTTTCAGTCTTTTTTCATTTATATCGCAAAAAATACAGAAAAACTGTGGTGATCATACCACCAAAAGAGAGCTTGATTTGTGTGAAAAAAAGGATATGCATTTTGTTTGGGTACAGCACTGCATGACTGCGCAATTACAAGCGCAGTGCTGAATAGCAAAAAATGCCCTAGTCTGGAAGGAGGTAAAACCTTCCGGAGGTCAAGTAGTTAAAGCTAATACATGCAAAATATAAAGTAGACCTAAACTCTGGGTTTTATTTAAGTTTTATGTAATAAAATATTGTTTTTGCCTGTCTTTGCATTACAGTGCTGTTAAAAAAGAAGTTTGGTATTCCAAAAACAAAAAAAACTCACCTAGGTGGATGTAGCACTGATCCCAGCTGTATCTGTAATCCACTGCTTCCAATCTGCTGATCGCTCAGTTCTCGGTCTTCATAGTTACATAGTTACATAGTAGGTGAGGTTGAAAAAAAACACAAGTCCATCAAGTCCAACCTATGTGTGCGATTATGTGTCAGTATTACATTGTCTATCCCTGTATGTTGCAGTCATTCAGGTGATTATCTAATAGTTTCTTCAAGCTATCAATGCTCCCCGCTGAGACCACCGCCTGTGGAAGGGAATTCCACATCCTTGCCACTCTTACAGTAAAGAACCCTCTACGTAGTTTAAGGTTAAACCTCTTTTCTTCTAATTGTAATGAGTGGCCACGAGTCTTATTAAACTCTCTTCTGCAAAAAAGTTTTATCCCTATTGTAAGGTCACCAGTACAGTATTTGTAAATTGAAATCATATCTCCTCTCAAGCGTCTCTTCTCCAGAGAGAATAAGTTCAGTGCTCGCAACCTTTCTTCATAACTAAGATCCTCCAGACCCTTTATTAGCTTTGTTGCCCTCAGTAAGCAGAGAGATGATAACTGTCAGTCAGTGGCTCTCTGCTCTGCCCCTATAGCGCTCAGTGGAGCGTCAGGCTGTGGAGGGGGTGGGAGCGGCTGGCTCAGGCTCTAAGCGGCTCTCTGAAAGGCTGAGCTAAGTGCCGGTCCAGCAATCTGGGTGGATCCTGTCATTAAAGTCAGGATCTTTTCAGAGCCTGGACCAGTTGAGTGACATCAGCCGATCGTGGACTTTAGCCTGCTGTCAGCTGAAAACAGGTGACAGGAGGGCAGAACTAAGTGCACTTCTTTAAAAAAAAGAAGATATAAGGACAAAAGAGCATTGGCCCTACTTCTCTTTTAATTTCTTCCAGTTCTTTTCAGCCGCTTACTGCCTGCATATATTTGCTTAATTGTCTGTGCAATAATGATTTGGAATGGCTTTGTGATAGTGATAGAATGAGATTATGCTTGTGTAATGTGTGTCGGCTTGATCGCTTGATAACACTTGAGGCTGGGTTCACACCTCCGTGTGGAGCGGCTCACAGCAGGGACCAGTGCGTTCCTGTTCACTGTTTCAGTTCTGATTTTTTTTTTTTTTTTTTGGCTGAATTCGGACCTGAAACAGACTAGAAAACACATAGGACACCTGTGCAATTCTGTCCGCAGCCGTCCCGGAGCTGGCTCCGGCCATGGGAATTGGATTGAGAGAAAACCACATTTAATTCGCAATAGTGTGAACCCAGCCTGAGAGAGATTTGCCCCTCCCCCATAATTGGAAGTGCATAAAAAAGACCCATTGCAGGATCATAAAATATTATTTGAATGAAAGCAGCATATATTTAAAAATTCTGAAAAAAAATGTAAAATATATTTTAAGGCTGTGACTGATCAGACTCCCTTCCATTCACAGATCTTGTTACAAGGAGCGTAATCAGTAAAATAACTTTTCTCAGTGGAGGAGAAGGAAGAAGCGGGCATGTCCCCTTCGGACCATCTTAAGGCTGCATTCACACCTGAGCGTTTTCAGCTCATAAAACGCTCATCTCAAAAGTTCCAAGACGTCCAACAAACAAAATCCTATTAATTTAAATGGCCCCTGTTCACATCTGAGCGTTCTGTCGCCTGAAGCTCAAAAAGTACATGAGGTTCTTTTCAGGCAGATTACAGGTGTTTTACTTCTTTTTACATTGGTGACCTTTGGACCAGAGGCGTAACTAGAACCTTCAGGGCCCCGGTGCAAGAAACAATGATGACCCCCCCCCCCCCCCCCCTTCCATCCGAGCTCCAGGCTCCCAATGTTGGGAGAGTATCCATGGACATCCTCCCAAAACCGTGCTTCCCGCATTCCCCCTGGGACATGCATCCAGCGCAATCACAGTGGCCCTTTACCATGTGATGTCAGCTGATCACATGTAAACAGACTTGCCGGTTATCCGCAGCCCTTCCCTCCCACGCTGCGTCTGTGTGAGGAAAGGACTGCCATTAACTGTCAAGAATGTCAGTAAATTGTTTACACTGATAATCAGTGCCATGTATCAGTGTCCATCAATGCCGCCTATCGGTGCCCATCAATGCCGCCTACAAGTGTTACTTATCAGTGCTCATTAATGCTGCCTATTAGTGCCCATCAAATCTACCTATCAGTGCTCATTATTGCAGCGTCCATCGTGCCACCTATCGGTACTCTTCAATACTGCCCATCAGTGCCCATCAATACTGCCTTAGTTCTGCCTATCAGTGTTCCTCAGTGCCCATCCGTGCAGCCTATGAGTTCTGCCTATCAGTGCTCATCAATGCCCATCAATGCCTCCTATTAGTGCAGCCTATCAGTGCCCCCCTTCAGTGCTCATCAGTGCCCCCTATCAGTGCCCCTAGTGCCTTCTCAGTGCCCCCTATCAGTGCCTCCCTTCAGTGCTCATCAGTAAATCCCATTGGTGCCTCCCATCGGTGCCCCCTATCAGTGCTCATCAGTAAATCCTATCAGTGCCTCCCATTGGTGCACCCTATCAGTGCCCCTAGTGCCTTCTCAGTGCCCCCCATCAGTGCCTCCTATCATTGCCCACCAGTGCCTCCCATCAGTGTCCCCTAGTGCCTTCTCAGTGCCCCCTATCAGTGCCTCCCTTCAGTGCCCATCAGTAAATCCTATCAGCGCCTCCTATCGTTGTCCCCTATCAGTGCCTCCCCTTCAGTGCTCATCAGTAAATCTTATCAGTGTCCATCAGTGTCCTCTATCAGTGTCCATCAGTGTCCTCTATCAGTATCCATCAGTGTCCATCAGAGTCCTCTATCAGTGTCCATCAGAGTCCTCTATCAGTGTCCATCAGAGTCCTCTATCAGTGTCCATCAGAGTCCTCTATCAGTGCCCTCTATCAGTGCCCATCAGAGTCCTCCATCAGTGCCCTCTATCAGTGCCCATCAGTGTCCTCTATCAGTGCCCATCAGAGTCCTCTGTCTTCTCAGGACAGCATGGCTCTGAGCGGAGAGCGTGTCTCTCCAGTGGCATCACTAGGGTTGGTGTCACCCGGTGAGGAAAAAATTGGTGTCACCCCCCTCTACCAACTATAGCCCCCCTCAGTACAGACCCCCCTCTCAGTATAGACCCAACACTAAGTACAGAACCCCCAGTATAGATCCTCCTCACTAAGTACAGACCCCATCCATCAGTATAGCCCCCCTCTATCAGCATAGACCCCCATCTATCAGTGTAGACCCCCTTAGTGCAGACCCCATCTATCAGTATAGACCCCCCTTAGTGCAGGCCCTCATCTATCAGTATAGACCCCCCTCTATCACTATAGACCCCAGTGTAGACCCCCTCCATCAGTGCAGACCTCCCCTCCCTCATTGCAGACCCCCCCTCCATCAGTGCAGGCCCCCCACAATGCAGACCAGACCCCCCTCATTGCAGACCCCCCCTGCATCAGTTCACACCCCCCTCAGTACAGACCCCCCTCCATCAGTGCAGACCTCCCCTCCCTCATTGCAGACCCCCCTCCATCAGTTCACACCCCCCCTCAGTACAGACCCCCTTCATCAGTGCAGGCCCCCCACAATGCAGACCACTCCCCCTCCATCAGTGCAGATCCCCCCCATCAATGCAAACTCCCCTCATTGCAGACCACCCCCCTCCATCAGTGCAGACCCCGCATTGCAGACCACCCCCCTCAGTGCAGACCCCCCCATTAATGCAGACCCCACTCAGTGCAGACCCCCCTCAGTGCAGACCACCGTCCCTCCATCAGTGCAGACCCCCCTCCCATAGCGTTCCCCCCAGCACATGTCTATTTTGATAAAAACTTTACAGACCTCAGAACAGCGCGGGATAGGCACAGCGGCATGTGTCCCTCGGACTCCTCCTCCCCCCCCTCCATAAACAGAGAGGAGGGGGAGGCGGTTTCGGTCCACTCCGCTGTGCACAGCGCTGTGTAGGGGTGAGGACTTGCGGCGTGCGGTGCCACTACCCACAGGTGTCACCCCTCTGGCGGGTGTCACCCGGTGCGGCCCACCCCCCCCCGGCAACGCCTGTGTGTCTCTCATCTAACAGCAGCACAGAGACACCGGCATCGTTTGTTTTATTTCCCTCTCCGTGTGTCCTCTCTTGCACGGGATGACAGAGGACACACAGTTGATCTTCTCCCCCCTCCCCCCTCCTGTGTGCTCTGCGGGAAATGTGAGCTCCTTAGCTTCACACTTGACTGCCCGCGGAGCACCGAGAGGGGAGGGGGGAGAAGATCAGCTGTGTGTCCTCTGTCATCCCGTGCGAGAGAGGACACACGGAGAGGGAAATAAAACAAACGATGCCGGTGTCTCTGTGCTGCTGTTAGATGAGAGACACGCTCTCCGCTCAGAGCCCCGTGAAGAGCAACCCCACTGGGCCCCCCCACAGTGGCGGAAGGCCGGGCCCCGTCGCAAGTGTGACTGTTGTAACCCCGGTAATTCCGCCACTGCTTTGGACCTAAAAACGCCAGATTCTGCCCGCGATTTGGAAACGCAAATCGCAGAACGCCCTTGCGATCCCTGCTATTTTGAAAATCACCAAATCATGGTGTCATTTTGCCGCAATTGTCGCCCGGCGAATCGCAGTAAAAACGCGTGTAGCAAGGTCCCTGGCCTACTTCAGTCTAATGAGAACCTCCAGGGCCAGAGATAGCTGACATCCTTCTGAATATGGTGGGTTGTGAGGCATAGTGGGTGCAAGGTGGATAAAGTTATTGGGCACCAGACACTTCTTGAATGCAAAAGAGATGTTTATTTCTCTTACAAACTTTTGTGGGGGAAAGAGGGTCCAGGACACCCTTAGGTAGTTGCAATTTCAATTGGCAGACTCTGAGACTTCAATAGGAGAACAGCCATGCAGGGAAAGACATCCAGCAAGACACCACATCTGCACATGCAGGAATGTTGTCTCCTATGGCAACAGTCTTTAACATTTCCAAACACAAAACAGTTCCTTCACCTTCACTACAACTTCTCCTTGTAGTGCTTCAGTACACTGAGCTCCCGGTCTTTTACTAGACCCACTGATTCACTGCCACTGAACCCCTTGAGCTCCTCCAATCTTCACAGTGGTATCTTCCTAAAGCCTCACCCCTGCCTCATTGCTGGGTCCCTAACTTGACACTTACAGATACTTCTCAAGCTTCACCCCGCTGGCCTGCTCGGTCCCTGGCTTGGCAAACAAGGCTGCTCTGCAAGCGTCACCTCCGCTGGCTGGGTATCTCTGACTTGATCACCTCCTGAAGTTTCCCGATTCTCCACCGTGCCGGTTCAGTGAGAATACTGCTCCGGTACTTGCCTCAGTTACTCACTGTGGTCCCTGGTAAAGACGGTTGGTCCCTTAGTGGCAACAGCTTCCCCTCTTCCTCCAACCACTGACAGGTTTTTCGGCCGACAGAACCGTCACTTCTGGTTGGACTGCAAGCTGCAATCCCAACCGTGCACTGCTCTTTTGCTTCTGGATAGGCCCTCAGACAGCCTAGCTGCCAAATGCCCCCGGGATAGGCCCAATCTCCTGCCTAGCAGCCCCACGACACACGTCCACCCAGGTGGCACAGAACCTAGATCACCTGACTCCCCCCAAATATATAGGTACTTCCAGCAGGCCATGGGATTCAAAGAAATCCTTGCCCATTGGCTGAGATCTGAAATGTCAGAAGTTCACACTGACATCTGCGAACCGCTGCAGGTGTCAATTTAAAGTTAATGACACCCCCAGATCGGTTCACAGATCGCAGTGCGAACTGTGAAATGGTGCAGGAATGTGAACACCCATGCAATCCGATTCCAGTGCAGACCAAAAAAAGGGTCCTGCACCATTTTGGTGCGAATGCGATGCGATTTCTGCTATACAATTTGTATGACTGATTTTGTATCGCACAGACACAGCATATGATCTGCACAGCAATGCGGTGCGAATCATATGCGATGTCTGTGATTGCACAAGTGTGAACCCAGCCTAAATAAGGTTATACATCTATTTTAATAGTCTGTGTCTTTTATTTTGAGTGGCTGGAATGAAAGTTATGCTTTATTCTGTGCATTGCTTGGGTTAAAGTTACTAAATATAGGTGACACACTTTATCTGTACAGTCCTCTTACATAACCAGTCCCTTCTGCAAGCTAAAGGTCCTCCTTCTGGTTAGGTAATAGATCCTCTTTTCATATCATTGGTCTCGGAAAATTTCCATGTTACTGCTCCCTCCCTTTTACAGCTATTGGAGAGTCATTAAGTGTAGAAGCCCCGAGCACTCTCCTCCCTAGGGTTCTTTTCTTGTGTAATCCCAAACAAGTGTCATTGTGTGTGCCTGTGCTCTATTCCAGCAGCAACAATGTCCAAATCCGAGACTGTCAGAGGCGTTCTGGATATCCCTGAAATGCTGAAATCTCTCCTGGAATATTCTTTGCCACAGCAGGACACAGGTAAAACACAGATGAATTAAAATTTATTATCAAAATGTACAAAGTGGGTTTTCTTGAGCAAGCTTAACTTTGCATTTGAGATTGCTGTAAATTCCTGTTGCTAAACCCTAAAGAATTATTCTGCAGTAGACTAAAATGATTTAATCACAAAATGCACATTCTGATTATTGTGTTATATAATATGCATTGTATTGTAACTGTACTGTCTGCCCTCATGTTGTAAAGCGCTGCGCAAACTGTTGGCGCTATATAAATTCTGTATAATAATAATAATCTGTAGCATTAAAAAAAGGTGACTTTAGTTTTAAAATATTTTTTCAGTCTTGCCTTGCTCTAGCAAAATTGGATCTGCAGCTAAATTTACTGGTATTAATCTATAATGAAATTAAATAGCCCAAAAAAGTTTTGGAAGGCTGAGAATATTTTCAGATTTAAATTCATTATTATAAACATTCTCCTGAGCAATAATATGGATTGACGTCCACCGAAAAGATCTTTCGAAACTGTGCAAAGTTGAGATTCAAAGTCTCTTTATTGAATGTCACAGGTTTGTACCTGTTCACACCGCACCCTGGTGACTAAGATATGTTAATGAGGCACCCTCCCCTTAGGCACCATGCTTTTAGATGCAAAAACTAATTTATAAAGTAAGTCCCCTACATACGAACGAATTCCATTCCGAGAGCATGTTCTTAAGTCCAGTTTGTTTGGTCAACAAAGTACCAATCAACACAATCAGCCCAATAAATTATTGTAGTAGTTTCATAACACATTTTGCACAAATAATACATGGAAAAAAAGGTTGAAATAAAGATAAAGTACTGTATACAGTAAAGTACACAGAAGCACAACCACTTGTAGAGGATGCATGTATAAGATTTTATGCCAGAAATGTGAACTAACTCACATGATTGGACATACAAACGCATGTCCGTATCTTTGCAAGTTCGAAAATAGAATGTTCATGTAGGGAGACTAACTGTATCTTTAGTTGCAGGCATCATAGGGTTTCCTACTTCAATACAAGTACCAAAGCACTATAGATTTAACTAAAACCTTCAAAAGGTTACATTTTTTCCAGCATGCTTATCATCTATTCAGGTAATGGAAGAGCTGTGCAGGAAAAAGCTGCTGACACAGCACAATGTAATGATGCTTCCACATGTGTTCTTTGAACTTGGTCATGTCATATCACAGTGGTTGCATGGGAAAGCATCATTGCACCTTGCCTTGTAAGTATAACTTCCCTGAGTAGCTCTGCATTTTTACTGTTTGGGGCACTTCATTTACTGAACTCCCCATAGATTTGAGATACCATTTGACTGGAGCAAGTCATGATCTCATGTCAATGGGAACCCCAAATTCTGCCAGACAGAATTTGCGGCTTCACAGCCTGCTTCCTGCTGTGCATGCCTGAGTCACGATGCGCTTTTTAAAATTGGTTCCCGCTGTCTTCTGGGACCTGTGTGTCTCCCAGAAGGCAGCGAGGATGAAGGAGGGGCTGGAAATTCGCACTGATCGTGCGGTGATATTACCTGGAAGTAGGTGTGGGTACAGGTTTTGACAGGTATCCACACCCCCAAAAAGTGCCAAATGTGGCAGTGGCGGGGGGGCGGTGCGAACAAGTGGAGCTTCCCTTTTTGGGTGGCGCTCTGCTTTAAGAATGCTTTTAGAAATAGAAGTGTTAGTAGTTTATTTTTATCAATTAACAAAATGGAAAGTATATGAACAGAAGAAAAATACAAATCAAATCAATATTTGGTGTGACCAAACTTTGCCTTCAAAACAGCATCAGGTACACTTGCACACCATTTTTGAGTGAACTCGGCAGGTTATTCCAAACATCTTGGAAAATTAACCACAGATCTTCTGTGGATGGAGTCTGCCTCAAATCTCTCTGTCTCTCATGTAATCCCAGACAGACTCGATAAAATTGAGATCAGGGCTTTGTGGTGGCCAAGCCATCACTTCCAGGACTCCAGGGTCTTCTTAATGCTAATGACATTGGCTGTATGTTTAGGGTAGTTGTCCTGCTGCAGAATAAATTTGGGCCCAATCACACGCCTGACTGATATTATGGATAAGTACCTGCCTGTATTTCTGAGCATTGAGGACACCATTGAGCCTGACCAAATCACCAACTCCTTTTGCAGAAATGTAGCCCCAAACTTGCACCTCCGCCATGCTTCATTGATTGCCTGCAGCCATACATTATTGTACCGCTCTCCAGCCCTTCACCAAACAAACTGTATTCTGCTACAGCTACATATTTAAAATTTTGACTCATCAGTTCAGAGTTACTGCTGCCATTTTTCTGCACCCCAGTTCCCATGTTTTCATGCATAGTTGAGTTGCTTAGCCTTGTTTCCACGTCAGAGGTATGGCTTTTTGGCCGCAGTTCTTCTATGAAGACCATTTCTGGCCAGACTTCTCCATACAGTGGATGGGTGGGTTCCTCCAGTTATGTACTGATGGCACTGCTGGACATCTTCTGATGTTGAAGGGAAGTAACCATGATGTGTCTTTCATCTGCTGCATTACGTTTCCTTGGCCAACTATTGCATCTATGGTCCTCAATGTTGCCCATTTCTGTGAAACCCCAGTCTGCTGGGAGAGACCTTGCTGATGCAGTATAACTACCTTGTGTCTTGTTGCTGTGCTTAGTCTTGCCATGGTGTATGACCTGTAACACGAAACTGTCTTCTACAACTTCACCTTAGAGCAGCTTGGCTGTTCCACAACCTGTTTTAAGCCTCCTACACAGCTTTTTCTGTTTTAATGACTGTGTTTCAACCTACATATGAAATTGATGATCATTAGCACCTGCTTGATATAATTGATTATTCATAAACCTTACTCAAATCCTACAAAATCCCCGACTTTGTGCAAGTATACAAAGTGTGCAAGTGTAAGAATTGATGCTGGTTTGAAGCCAAAGGGTAGTCACACCAAATATTGATTTGATTTGTAATTTGCTTCTGTTTGCTCACTTTGCATTTTGTAAATTAATAAAAAAGAAACCATTTAGACCACAGTCTATTTTTGGAAGCATTCTAAAGGCCCGTACACACGATTGGACTTTTTGACAACAAACATGCAAATTAGCTGTTTTGGAGCAACATCCGACCGTGTGTATGCTCCATCGGACAAACTTTTTCTGTTTCCATCGGACTTTTGTTGGCTGTGCGAACGCACAAACTTTCCGGCAACAAAAGTCAGATGGTGCAAATTCCGATCCTGTGTACACAAAGGCATCGGACTTTTGTACAAACTACAGTACGCGTCTGTGAGAATGTTTCCAGCGCGAACCCATCGCGCTGGCTCTCGGCAACAGGGTACTGTACATCTTGCGCTGGCTGCAATAGGAAAAAAAACACATTTTCCTATTGCGGCGAGAGCGAGAGGGAATTCCCCCCTGGGGGCATATCAGGCTCTTAGGTCTGGTATGGATTTTAAGGGGAACCCCCTACGCCGAAAAAACGGCATGGGGGTCCCCCCCAAATCCATACCAGGCCCTTATCCGAGCACGCAACCCGGCCGGTCAGGAAAGGGGGTGGGGACGAGCGAGAGCCCCCCCTCCTGAGCCGTACCAGGCCGCATGCCCTCAACATGGGGGGGTGGGTGCTTTGGGGGAGGGGGCGCCCTGCGGCCCCCCACCCCAAAGCACCTTGTCCCCATGTTGATGAGGACAAGGGCCTCTTCCCGACAACCCTGGCCTTTGGTTTTGGGGTCTGCGGGCGGAGGGCTTATCGGAATCCGGGAGCCCCCTTTAATAAGGGGGCCCCCAGATCCCAGCCCCCCCACCCTATGTGAATGAGTATGGGGTACATCGTACCCCTACCCATTCACCTGGGGAAAAAAGTGTCAATAAAAAAAAGACACTACACAGGTTTTAAAAGTAATTTATTAGGCAGCTCCAGGGGTCTTCTTCCGACTTCGGGGGTCATCCTATGACCATGCCCCCTTATGACCTCACGGTCCTAGCATGCCCTGGGACTGTGATGTCATAGGGGGCGGGGTCACCGCCTATATAAGTCATAGCGGAGTGCCCAGACAGCATTACAGCCGGAGAGAGCGTCGTGTCAGCATCTCTGGAAGAGAAGAGGGAAGAAGACATGTCTGAAGACTGGGCTCCTCCGCTAGCAAAAGAGCGGCAAAAGAGCAGAAAATAGCGGAGGAGCCTGGCAGAAGGAAGAAGGCACCGGAGAAGAACCAGAGAGCCCGGAGACAACACCGGAGAGAGGGAGAAGAGGCCTGAGAGACCCCCGAAGTCAGCAGAAGACCCCCGAAGTCGGAAGAAGACCTCCGGAGCTGCCTAATAAATTACTTTTAAAACCTGTGTAGTGTCTTTTTTTTTATTGACACTTTTTTTCCTCAGGTGAATGGGTAGGGGTACGATGTACCCCATACTCATTCACATAGGGTGGAGGGGCCGGGATCTGGGGGCCCCCTTATTAAAGGGGGCTCCCGGATTCCGATAAGCCCTCCGCCCACAGACACCGTAAACCAACGGCCAGGGTTGTTGGGAAGAGGCCCTTGTCCTCATCAACATGGGAACAAGGTGCTTTGGGGTGGGGGGCCGCAGGGCGCCCCCCTCCCCCAGAGCACCCACCCCCCATGTTGAGGGCATGTGGCCTGGTACGGCTCAGGGGGGGGTGCTTGCTTGTCCCCACCCCCTTTCCTGACCGGCCAGGTTGCGTGATCGGATAAGGGTCTGGTATGGATTTGGGGGGGGCCCACGCCGTATTTTCGGCATGGGGGTTCCCCTTAAAATCCATACCAGACCTAAGGGCCTGGTATGCCCTTGGAGGGGAACCCATGCCGGTTTTTTATTTAAAATTTGGCGTGGAGTTCCCCCTCAAGATTCATACCAAACAGTGCCTGGCATTGGCGGGGATCCAAGTCGGATCCCCGCACCAGTGTGAACCCAGCTCGCAAGGTGTCAATCTTGCCGATAAAAGCGGCGAGATTGACACAATATCAGACAACAATACAGAAGTTGACCAAAGGGTGGTGGTAAAGAGCTGAAAAACCACGTGATTAGGTGAAAGTTGGAAAAAGTCCTGGAAAAGTTTTGCCGTCTGTATGCAATACAAACTTATGGCCAACTCCCTTTGTACAAAAATCCACAGGAAAGTTTGTACAAAGTCCTATCGTGTGTATGGGGCTTTACTTTACAACATTTCTTCATACCTGCCTAAAAATTTGCACAGTACTGTAACTTGCGGAGAAAAATCATGTTGCCAATCCTAATGAACATGACACCCTGATGTATTCACGTTCAAGGTAACATGATTTAAAGGGGTTGTAAAGGTTTAATTTTTTTTTTTTTTTTTAATAAAAAACATATCATACTTACTTCCACTGTGCAGTTCGTTTTGCACAGAGTGGTCCCGATCCTCATCTTCTGGGGTCCCTCGGCGGCTGTCTCGGCTCCTCCCTGCAGAGCTAACGCCCCTCTGGGAAGTGCTCTCCCAATGGGGTTAGCTTGCGGGCGCGCTCCCGTGTGACACAGTTGGCGGCCATAGCCATAGTATATCACTAAGCCCCACGGCACACCGCGTCATAGATTTGATTGACCGCAGCGGGAGCCAATGGCTGCGCTGCTATCAATCATCCAATGAAGAGCCCACATGAGCTGGGGGAAAGAAACGCAGGATCGTGCCCACGGAGATTCGGGGTTCGGGTAAGTAAAACGGGGGCTCGGGGGGGCCAGAGAGTGCAAGGGCATAGGATGCATTAAGGTGAAAAAACGCAAAGCTTTACAACCCCTTTAAAAAACTGACATGTGCTTCTATTTGGAAGATTAAATCTTACTAGGATTCTTTTAGGCCCCTTTCACACTGCCGCGACTT
Organism: Aquarana catesbeiana; assembly: GCF_042186555.1. Taxonomy (NCBI): domain Eukaryota; kingdom Metazoa; phylum Chordata; class Amphibia; order Anura; family Ranidae; genus Aquarana; species Aquarana catesbeiana. The sequence continues at coordinate 111,214,880 of NC_133330.1, read as the reverse complement.
GAAAGTTGTGCAATTTTACCGACGTGATTTTGATACGATTTCAGGGAATGCCTGTGTAAACTGGAGGTCTATGGACCTCATCTCGCATCAAAGTCGGAACAAAGTAGTACAGGGACTACTTTAAAGTAAGTGCGACTTGAAGTCACATAGGTATGAATCGTTATCATTGGGAATCATCAACCCCCCCCCCCCCCCCCGCCCTTTACATGTTTCCTACTAATACCTTCATATTCGAAAGAGTTTCTGAATTGCCCGCAATGAGCTGCATGGATGCTGTTATTTTGTTATTTGGTAGTGCATGTGCAGAATAGTCATAGAAATATATAAAATTATTCCATCCCCCCCCCAAAAAAAACAAAATAATATTAATACCAACACGAAGACAATAACAGTGTTATTTGAGGATAAGCTGTGATTAGCCAACATTTATAATTGCTGTTACTGCAAGTTGAATTTCATCCCATTGTTTAGATGCCAGGTGTGAACAATTTCATAATGACGACAGTGCCTGTTGATAAGCACAGAGAGTGGGTGTAACCACATGCTCATTCAAGTCAGTGGTACATCAGAACATTTGTTGCAGCTTGTGGCTAATCTACTTCCATATAATTGACCTACTTTCAGAAATACTGGCAGCTTTTCCAGGTATGAAAAAGCAGGATGGAAAGGGTGAGGTCTGCCAGACAGCATACTTTGTATAGCAGTGCCAAGTGATGTGGCAATAGCAACTTAACTTTTACAGTGCCTGAGCAATATTACACAAGACAAATCTGAACAGCACATCCTTCATAGCTTGTTTACACCAAATGCTTTCAGGTGTGAACGCTGCGTTCAGTTCCAAGACTTTCAAAAAAAAGTACAATAGCATGCATTTTTTGCACTGGAATGCTTGTAAATGTAGCGAATCGCACTTAAACGTTAGAGGAATTTAAAAAAAAAGTAACATCTAAAATAGCTCTTCTGGTGATCCATACTATACAGTCCACTTCTTGGTTTACTAGAAAACATATGCAGGTGGTTTGCAGAGCTGTACATATCTGGACATGGCTGAAAAAGCCTTGGTAGATTATGAGCTCAGGCATGTTCACACACTATTTATCCAAAAACTCTTCAGCTATCCCGCTGGGAAGCTCCCAGAGCGGACAGCCAATCATAGGTGGCGGGGGCATAAATATGTGCAGCTGTGGGGTAGGGAATGCCTTCACCACCTCTGATTAGCTGTCCACTTTGACAGCTTGCCGGCAGAATAGTGTCCGAACATGCCTGAGGCATTCATACCCACGATGCAGAATCATCCAGAACTGTTAAACCCAAAAAACTTGCATTACAAGCATAATGCCAAAAACAGAGATATGGAATGAAATAGCTGTGCATATATACCCTGATTTTGAACAGACTGGAAAATCCCAAAAGTGAAATACTGGTGAGTCAAAAGATTTATATTTATATATACAGAATTTTCTATTTTTTGCATACACCCGTATACTATACCCATTTATGCAAGTGCTGGTGTATACCAGAGTACAGCTGCGCACAGTCATTCATGTCTATGGATTGTTTTACGCAACACTTGGGTTTTCCTGGCAGGGGAAGCCCCTTTGAAAGAAATTGGAGACAGACGGTGCCCGCAGTTATTTGCGGCCATTCGCATGTAATTGCACTGTACATGCAATACCTGCAAACAGCTGTGGGGGCTGTCAGGCTCCCATTATTTTTAACTGCTTGCCGGCCACCTACTGCAGATGTACTGTGGCAGGTTGGCTCTATTGTACAAAACAATGTACCTTAATGTGGTTTTGTGCAATAGCCACAAGAAGGTGCATGCGCACGCTAAGTGGACACGGGGAATGCCAATCCGTGGGTCTGGCAGACCCGATGTTTGCCGGCCACCCATGATCGTTCCCCGGAGAGGCAGAACGGCTATCTGCCTATGTAAACAAGGCAGATTGCCATACTGACAAGGGAGAAGATGGAGATCTTGGGTTCCTGCTAAGCAGGAACTTGGATCTCTGTCTTTACCCAGGCAGAGCAACCCCCACACAGCTGGCCCCCCATTAGGAGCACACTTAACCCTTTGATCGCCCCTGGTGTTAACCCCTTCCCTGCCAGTGTCATTAGTACAGTAACTGCATTTTCACTGTAATAATAGCACTGGTCCCCAAAAAAGTGTCAAAATTGGCAGTTAGGTCTTTAATTTGTCCACCACAATGTCGGAGTCCTGCTAAAAATCGCTGATCGCCACCATTACTAGTAAAAAATAAATAAAAATGCCATAAAAATATCCCATAGTTTGTATACGGTATAACTTTTGTGCAAAACAATCAATATACGCTTATTGGGATTTTTTTACCAAAAATATGTAGCGAAACATATATTAGCCTAAATTGATGAAGAAATTCGATTTTTTAAAAAAAAATTTTTATTGGATGTGTTTTATAGCCGAAATTAAAATATAGTTTTTCTTTTTAATTGTCGCTCTTTTTTTGTTTATAGCGCAAAAAATAGTGAAAGAAATAAAAACCACAGAGATGATCAAATACCACCAAAAGAAAGCTCTATTTGGGTAAAGTGTCGCACGACCATGCAATTGTCAGTTAAAGTAATGTAATGCTGTATCGCAAAAAATGGCCTGGTCATGAAGGGAGTAAAACCTTCCGGGGCTGAAGTGGTTAATAGGGCTTCCAGTCCACATCTTTTGGCATGGGTTCCCATTGGGTCTCCTGCAGGTACTCACACATGGCCCCGTTTCTAAGTTTGATTGGGGCCTAAATCTGCTGAATGCTTTGGCATGCGGTTTTTACTAAAGTATTATTTTTACTCGGTGTATGCATTTTTCAGCTATGTTCTGTTCTAATGGCCCTGGTTTATCAAAGGTTTACTTTAAACCTGATATCTAATTATTAAGGAATAGGGATGAGCCGAACACCCCACGGTTCAGTTCGCACCAGAACCTTCGAACGGACCGAAACTTTGCACGAACGTTAGAACCCCATTTAAGTCTATGGGACTCGAACGTTCAAAATCAAAAGTGCTCATTTTAAAGGCTAACTTGCATGGTATTGTCCTAAAAAGGGTTTGGGGACCTGGGTCCTGCCCCAGGGGACATGTATCAACGCAAAAAAAAGTTTTAAAAACGGCCGTTTTTTTGGGGAGCAGTGATTTTAATGATGCTTAAAGTGGAAAAAAAAAGTGAAATATTCCTTTAAATATCATACCTGGGGGGTGTCTATAGTATGCCTGTAAAGTGGCGCGTGTTTCCCGTGCTTAGAACAGTCCCTGCACAAAATGACATTTTTAAAGGAATAAAAGTCATTTAAAACTGCTTGCGGCTTTAATGTAATGTCGGGTCCCGACAATATGGATGAAAATCAGTGAGACAAATGGCATGGGTACCCCCCCAGTCCATTACTAGGACCTTTGGGTCTTGTATGGATATTAAGGGGAACCCCGCACCCAAATTAAAAAAAGGAAAGGCGTGGGGCCCCCAGGCCCTATATACTCTAAACAGCAGTATACAAGCAAGACAGGGACTGTAGGTTTGTTGTTAAGTAGAATCTGTTTGTAATTTTGAACTGGTACATTTTTAAAGTTGGAGCTCCAGCCAAAAAAATCTATTTTTAAGCTTTTTGGAAAACATGAGGACGGGTTATCACCCCTGTGACATTTGTTTTGCTGTCTGTGCTCCTCTTCAGAAGATTTCACCTCACTTTCTGTCACAATGACAAATGTTTTTAGAAAATTTGGGGTTTTTAAGTGAAACAAGGATTGGTGATAAAGCATCAGTGGAAAGGAGAAACGTTTTTCCCATATTAACTCTTACAGGAGAGAATTTCCCTTCCTAGGGGTAGATTTCATCCCACTTCCTGTTGTCTCCTTCCGTTTGCAAGTAGGAGTCGTTTGTAAGTTGGATGCTTGAAAGTAGGGGCCTGCTCTATATACTCTGCAGAAATTGTGGCCTTAGGTGTTGGTGTTGCCACAACACTGTAAGCCCTCACAGGGCCCTGCTGTGAAATATTAGATCAAGAATTGTAATTACATGCACCTGTTGAACAGGGGCAGAAAAATTGGGCCTTTGGTGGTTTTGCTGGTGCCACAACACTGTAAGTCCTCACAGTTACTCTTGGTGGGCGCTGGAACGGGCCCTGCTGCGAAATATTAGATCAAGAATTGTAATTACATGTCCCTGTTGAACAGGCACAGAAAAATTGGGCCTTAGGCACAGGTGCTGGTGCCACAACACTGCAACCCCTCACAGATACTCTAGTTGGAGTGCAGGAACGAGCCCTGCTGCAAAGAATTGCATCAAAAATTGTAATTACACACCCCTGTTAAACAGGGGCTGAAAAATTGGGCCTTAGGCACTGGTGCCACAACACTGCAACCCCTCACAGATACTCTAGTTGGAGCGCAGGAACGAGCCCTGCTGCAAAGAATTGCATCAAAAATTGTAATTCCACGCCCCTGTTATACAGGGGCTGAAAAATTGGGCCTTAGCCACTGGTGGCGGCGCCCAGAAACAAAAATATTCTTACAAGCTATCAGCATGATCATTGAGGAGGAAGAGGATATTCACTCAGCATAACAGGATAGTCACTCAGCATCAGCATAGGCAGTCTTGAAGGGATCTGACATTTAAAAAAAAAAAATGTATTCGGTTACATCAGCATCAGGTGCTTGGTATCTGGTGGTGATCCAGGACTGATTCATTTTATGAAGGTCAGTCGATCGACCGAGTCAGTGGACAGGCGCACCCTGTGATCGGTTACAAAGCCTCCAGCAGCACTAAATGTGCGTTCCGAAAGAACACTGGATGCAGGACAGCCCAGTAGCTCAATTGCATACTGTGCAAGCTCTGGCCAGTGATCCATCCTCAAGACCCAGTAACCCAGAGGATTTTCGGTGGGAAAGGTGTCCAAGTCAGATCTTGCCCCTAGGTATTCCTGCACCATGTAAAACAGACGCTGGCGATGGTTGCTGGAACCGATCATACCTTGGGGCTGCGGACTAAAAAATTGTCTAAACGCATCGGTCAGACGGCCACCTTCTCCACCGCTCCTTCTTTGACTGTTCAAAGCCTTGGCAACACGTTGTCCAGGAACAGGAGTTTGTAACCTCCCAGTCTCTGGGAACGCGTTGCACAGACCTTTCTGCAAGGCCTCCCGAAGATGTTTCATCCTCTGTTCCCTCTGCGACGGCAAGATAAGGTCTGCAACCTTACTCTTGTAACGTCGATCAAGGAGGGTTGCCAGCCAGTACTGATCCCTCTCCTTGATACCACGAATATGAGGATCCTTCCGCAGGCTTTGCAGGATCAGGGAGGCCATGCAGCGTAGGTTTGCTGAAGCATTCGGTCCAGAGTCCTCTGGGTCACTAAGGATGACATGATCCGCAGCCACCTCCTCCCAGCCACGTACAATTCCATGGGTTTCTTGGGACTGTAAATGATCCCTTAAAGACTGCTGCTGATGCTGAGTGCCAGGCTCCACCTCCATGCTGACACAATCCTCCTCCTCGTCCTCTTCCTGTGTGATCGGCAGGCACGCAGGAACACTGTCTGGATAAAAGGGGAGCTAGAGCTAAGGAAGTCCTCCTCTTCCTGCCTCTGTTCTGCCTCAAGTGCCCTGTCCATTATTCCACACAGCGTGTGCTCCAACAGGTAGACAAGGGGGACAGTGTCACTGATGCATGCACTGTCGGAGGGTGGAGAGGAAGCTGGTGCCATTGTCCCAAACCACCATTCCTGCCTTAAGTTGGCGAGCCGTCAACCACCTCTGAACCTGCCCCTGCAGAGCTGACAGAATATCTGCCCCAGTGTGGCTCCTGTCCCCCAAGCACACCAGCTCAAGCACTGCATGGCATCTTTTGGCCTGCGTACTTGCGTAGCCCCTTGAACGCCTACGGAGCACCACTGGTTCCGAGGACAAAGCACAGGAAGAGGCCATGGAGGAAGAAGAAGAGGAGGGGGTGGAGGAAAGAGGTGTGTCAGAATCACCAGTAGTGGCATTTTGGAGGCGTGGTGGCGGAACAACCTCCAACACTACTGCACCTTGTCCTGCATCCTTCCTAGCTGCCAGCAGAGTCACCCAATGCGCCGTGAAACTTGGGTAACGTCCCTGTCCATGCCTATCGGTGAGAAAAAGTGGCGTTTGGGAACCTGCCACTGAGGAACCGCACATTCCACAAACTCACGGAAGGGGGCAGAGTCTACCAACTGAAAAGGTAGCAGTTGAAGTGCTAGCAATTTTGCCAAGCTAGCATTCAATCGCTGGGCATGTGGATGGCTGGGAGTGAACTTCTTTCTGCGGTGCAGCAGCTGGGGCAGGGGAATTTGCCTGGTACAATCTGACATCAGTGTACCGATAGCAGAGGACTGAAGTTATAGTGGGGTTGGAGATCCCAGCTGATGAGGAGCAAGGAGAGGTCCTCTTTGTTCTTTGGTGTGGGTCTTTTAGGTACGCTTGCCAACGAACTGCATGGCAGGTCAACATATGTCTGGTCAAGCATGTGGTGCCCAAGCAGGAGATGTTTTGGCCACGCGAGATACGCTTGAGACATATGTTGCAAATAGCAGCGGTGGGATCTGATGCACTCGTCTTAAAAAAGGCCCACACCAAAGAACTTTTGGAATAATGTGCAGAGACAGCAGCGCCCTGCACATGCGGAGCTCTGCGGTGTGATGCAGTCAGTGTGCTGCCCTTAGGCTGGCCCCTGGAGGGCATCCTGCCTCGTTGGTGATGTGCCTCCTCCTCCTCCTCCTCTCTCCTATCAGGCACCCACGTGGAGTCAGTGACCTCATCATCCCCTCCCTCCTCATCACTGAATCAAACCTGGCAGTATGCTGCAGCAGGGGGAACATAACTGCCAGATTGCTGTTCTTCTTGGGCACCCCCTCTGTCTGGGCTCACGTTACTGCCTTCCTCTAGCTGAGTACCATCATTGGAGCCTTCAAAACGCTGGGCATTCTCCTGGAGCATGTACCAAACACTGTGTTCAAACAGTTATAGGGACTCTTCAGGAGGACATGGTGGGGCTAGGGAAGGAGTCACTGATGCCATTGAGCCAAGGGAATAGGCCGCGTTGGCAGCTGCTTTGCCAGACAAAGTACACTGAGCCTGGGTGAGAGAGGATGAGGACAGCTTGGTCATCCACTCGACCAAGTCTTCCGCATGTTGCGGCTCAACACGGCCAGCTGCCGAAAAAAAGGCCAAGCGTGTCCCACGGCCACTTGCTAATGAGGATGCACCGTGTCCACGACCAGCACTGTTGCCTCTAGACACAGAGCCTGCTTGCCCTCTTTTATAGGTGACTGTCTGCCTCTCCTTGTTGGCCTTCCAGACATACTATTGGCCTGCAGTGAGATGTAGCTGCACAAAACTGGGATGTGTGTATGTATATGTGTGTGTGTGTGTGTGTGTGTGTATGTATATATATATATATATATATATATATATATATATATATATATATATATATATATATATATATATATATATATATATACCGATTATACTGCAGCTAGTAGCAGAATCAACTGCCTGCCTGTAGTATTATTAGTATGAGAACACCTGCACTTGTCTTCAGGTAGCTATACTGTAGGTGCAACTGTGCAGGGTACACAGTACAGTAACTGGAAATACATCAAGAGCCTACACAAGCACATGGCTTCAGGTAGTTATACTGTAGGTGCAACTCTGCAGGGTACACAGTACAGTAACTGGAAATACATCGAGCCTATGCAAGCACCTGGCTTCAGATAGCTATACTGTAGGTGCAACTGTGCAGGGTACACAGTACAGTAACTGGAAATACATCAAGAGCCTACACAAGCACATGGCTTCAGGTAGTTATACTGTAGGTGCAACTGTGCAGGGTACACAGTACAGTAACTGTAAATACGTCAAGAGCCCACACAAGCACCTGACTTCAGGTAGCTATACTGTAGGTGCATGTCAGGTCTCTCACTTACCAGACCGGAGAATCCACTTGGGCAGAGGGAAGGCTCCCTTACGTATCTGACTCGCAGCCCCTGGTAGAGCAGACAGGAGGCACACGAGTGCGGAGTGGTATGAGAGCCTGTGCAGGAGTCCGTATTCCGGAAGCTAGCAGTCTTCAAACAGCAGATGATAGTCAGAGGCACAGGCAACGGATGCTGAGCAGGAGCTAAAGACAGGTCAAGCACAGCCTGGGTTCGGCAACAGGCGGGCAGCGGAGGTACAGGAGGAGCAGGCAGAAGCGAGGTCATACAAGCCGGGGTCAGATGCAGGCGGAGGTCAGAAGGGTCCAAAAGGCAAGCCGGGTCGTCAACAGATCAGGAACACAGGAACTAGGAACAGGAAACCGGAACTAGGCACGGAGCTGTTGATCAGGCAGCACTGATCAGGGGGAGAGGAAGGCCTAGATAGGCTGATTGGCGCTAAACGCCGCGCCCCATTACGCACAGGCGCCCCCCGCACGCACGCCCGGACAGTGGCACGCACACCAGCACCACCAGACCAACGCATAGTAGCGCCCACAGGCGAACGCGCGCTAACGTGAATGCGCCCGGGCACCACCGCATCCACCACGGCCAGCTGGAATGCCAACACCAGTGCCCATAGAGGCAGGCGCCCATGCACCCGCAGGAACGCGCGCACCAACGTGCCCTGACGCCCAATCAGGTAACCTCTCTGACAGTGCCCCCTCCTCAAGGGCACTTCATATTCCCATCGCACACTTTCCTGGATAAGCTCATGAAATATGGGTGCTGCAGCAACAACCAGCTGGATACTGGTTCAAGTTAAAATGGAAATATTTGCCAGCACACCATGTGCCCGACGAAGGGGTCCTGCGTGACTCCGAAACGTTGCACTCTCTGTGTGTTGTGATCATGCAATAAACTACACGTTTGGACGTTATCTACACTGTTCCATGGTGTGCTGGCAAATATTTCCATTTCTCCTCAAGGGCAGACACCGGATGCCCAATTGGGCTAACTTGGAAGCATGTGAGTCCTTGAAGGCCTGCAAGAGTTCTTCGGCATGCAAATTGTCTTCTGGTTCCCATGAGTTGTCCTCAGGACCATATCCCTTCCAGTTAATGAGGTATTGGGTTTGATTACGTCTCCTTCTGCAGTCTAATATTGCTTCCACTTCAAACTCCTCCTCGTTGTCTACAAGAATGGGTTTGGGTGAACCGACACTACGGCCAACAAAAGAATTGGGGATAAACGGCTTCAAGAGAGATACGTGGAAGACCAGGTGCACCTTCAGAGAATTCGGCAGATCAAGCTCATAGGCGACATTGTTAATCTTCCTCCTTACCAGGAAGGGCCCCAGGAACTTAGGGCCTAGTTTTTTAGATGGACATGCCAGCTTCAGATTGGCGGTTGATAACCATACTGGGTTGCCAGGTTCCAACACAAGTTCTCCACGCCTCTTTTTATCAAAAATCTTCTTATATCCTTCTTGGGCCTTGGCCTTGGTATATTATAATAGTCTGTTGTTCACTGAGAAGAAATTCAGGGTCTCAGATACTGCAGGAACAGAACACTCAGGTATTGATCCAGGCAAAATGGTCGGATGAAAGCCATAGTTGGCATAGAATGAAGTCTGGTTGGTGGCTGAATGCAAGGAATCATTGTAAGAGAACTCCGCAATAGGGAGTAGGGGAGCCCAATCATCCCGAGAGAAGGCGGAAAAGCAGCGGAGATACTGCTCCAGAGTCTGATTCGTCCTCTCCGTTTGCCCATTAGACTGGGGATGGTAGACCGAGGAGAACGCTAACTCAATTTCCAAGGAACCACAAAGGGCCTTCCAGAATCTGGAGGTGAACTGGACACCACGGTCAGAAACTATACTCTTCAGTACTCCATGTAGCCTGACAATTTCCTTAATAAAAATATCAGCTGTCTCCGTGGCCGATGGAGTACCCTTCATTGGGAGGAAATAAGCCATTTTAGACAATCTGTCTACGAGGACAAAGATGGAGGAGAAGCCTTCTGATGGGGGGAGTTCGACGACAAATTGCATTGAGATCATACTCCATGGTCTCTCTGGGATTGGGAGAGGTTTCAATAGTCCCCAAGCTCTAGCCTGGCTGGTTTTGCTTCTAGCGCAAGTATTGCAGGAATCAACGAACCTTCTACAATCCCTAATGAGATGAGGCCACCAGAAGGTACGTAGTACCAGATTGCTCGTTTTTCGTGAGATGAAATGTCCAGCTAATTTGTGATCATGACACAGTTGTAATACCTGTACCCTTAATTCTTCGGGGACCACAATCTTGTTTTCATGCCAAAACAGACCATCCTTGGTACAGGCCCCAGCGGGTGGCGTCGCCCCCATAGAAGCCCATCTGATCTGAGAGATTATGTCTTCTTGTAGAAGCAAGAAATTCCCAGGGGGAAGGATGGTATCTGGAGGTAAGGTTTTTTCCGAATCATGGAACATACGTGAGAGTGCGTCAGATTTAATATTTTTGGATCCGGGTCTGAAGAGGACGTGGAACTGAAATCGAGAAAAAAAGTGCCCATCTGGCCTGCCGGGGTTATAGCCTCTTAGCCGTTCTCAGGTATTCTAGGTTTTTATGGTCCGTGTAGACCAGGATGGGATAAGCAGCACCCACCAGAAGATAACGCCATTCCTCTAAGGCCGCCTTAATAGCCAGCAGTTCACGATCTCCTACATCGTAATTTCTCTCGGAAGATGAAAGTTTTCTTGAGAAAAACCCCACAGGGTACAGAAGAGCTTTGGTGCCTTGTCGTTGTGAGAGTACGGCTCCTACCGCAATTTCGGAAGCGTCAACTTCTAACACGAATGGTAGAGCTGGGTTGGGGTGTTTTAAAATGGTGGCTGAGGTAAATAGGGCCTTGAGTTCCTCAAAGGCCGACTGTGCCTTAGGAGTCCAGCAAAACCGACTTCCTTGTCTGGTGAGTTCAGTAATGCCCCGTACACACGGTCGGATTTTCCGATGAAAAATGTCCGATCGGAGCGTGTTGTCGGAAATTCCGACCGTGTGTGGGCTCCATCGGACATTTTCCATCGGATTTTCCGACACACAAAGTTGGAGAGCAGGAGATAAAATTTTCCGACAACAAAATCCGTTGTCGGAAATTCCGATCGTGTGTACACAAATCCGACGGACAAAGTGCCACGCATGCTCAGAATAAATAAAGAGATGAAAGCTATTGGCCACTGCCCTGTTTATAGTCCCGACGTACATGTTTTACGTCACCGCGTTTAAAACGATCGGATTTTCCGACAACTTTGTACGACCGTGTGTATGCAAGACAAGTTTGAGCCAACATCCGTTGGAAAAAGTCCTAGGATTTTGTTGTCGGAATGTCCGAACAAAGTCTGACCGTGTGTACGGGGCATAATGGGAGCGATTATCGAGGAGAATCCTTTTATGGATTTTCTATAGAACTTGGCAAAGCCAATAAAGCGTTGTACCCCTTTCTTATCAATAGGTGCAGGCCAGTCCAAGATAGCAGATACTTTTTGGGGATCCATTTTGATGCCCTCAGGGGAGATGATCAGGCCCAGGAACTGAATGCATTGAAGCTCGAATTCACATTTTTCAAGTTTTGCATAGAGCCCATGTTGCCTAAGTCGGATGAGAACATTCCGCACATGCCTGCGGTGGTTGGCCAGAGAGGCGGAGAAAATCAGGATAACATCCAGATAGACTATGACATAGAGGTCTAGGAAGTCTCGGAATACATCATTGACAAAGTGCTGGAAGGTGGCTGGCGCGTTACACAGGCCAAAGGGCAAGACAAGGTACTCGAAGTGCCCAAATCGAGTACGGAAAGCCGTTTTCCACTCATCCTCTTCTCTTATGCGGATTAAGTTGTACGCCCCGCGGAGATCCAGCTTGGTGAAAACTTTTGCGGTTCCCAGCCTTTGGAATAACTCGGGTACTAAAGGTAACGGGTATCTGTTCTTTACAGTGATTTTGTTTAATTCCCGGTAGTCGATACAGGGGCGTAGGGTGTGATCCTTCTTCTCCACGAAGAAGATGCCTGCACCAGCTGGAGACGTAGAAGGGCGGATAAACCCTTTCTTTAGGTTCTCGTCAATATAATTTTTTAGGGTGCCTAGCTCCTGCTCAGTTAGTGGGAAAATCCTCCCAAAGGGAACTTTGGTTCCAGGTAAGAGTTCTATTGGGCAGTCATAAGGCCTGTGAACTGGAAGGGTCTCTGCCCCTTTCTTACTGAAGACATCCTGGAAATCCCGGTAGGCCTCGGGAAGGGATTGGCAAAGCTTGGTATCAGAATCCAAACAAAGACAGTGAGTCGGTGTCACAGGTGTCCCATATAAGCAACGTTGCCTGCAGTAGTCAGATGGGAATTGGATTTTTCCTGTGGACCAGTCAATGCTGGGGTTATGTGCCTGTAGCCAGGTTATTTCGAGGATGATTGGGAAGAGAGGAGAGGAGATGACATCCATGTGTAAAAGTTCCTGGTGTTCTGGGCCTATGGTGGTCTCGCAGGTGACTGGACTGGAACTAAGGGTAGAGCCATCAGCTAGGAATACTGCAAGACCCTGGGTCTTAGGTTGAAGAGGAATGCCATGGTTATTAACAAAGGTCTGATCGATGAAGCCACTGCATGCTCCAGAGTCAATAATGGCCGACACCGGGATGTTCTTTCCGGGAAGCTGTAATACAACAGAGATTTGGGCACAAGAGGAAGAGGACGTCAGATACTTACGTATCTTATTGGGGCAGGTCCTCACAAAATGTCCTTGTTCCCCACAGTACAGGCATAAGTTGAGTACGTCTGCGCATCTTCTCTTCCGGGGTAAGGGATGGCCGGAGCAGACCAAGTTGTATGGGTTCGGATGCTTCCGTGGCTGGAGTAGAGGAGAGAGGCAATTGGTTGTTAGAACTGGGAACCCTAGGGAGCATCCAAATAGGACGAGGATGACTAGAGGATCTCTCAGAGTGTCTTTCTCTAAGACGACGGTCAATTTGAATAGACAGGTTTATAAGTTCATCCAGAGTCTGGGGTATCTCAACACGTGCCAGCTCATCCTTAAGGGGATCAGATAACCCCATCCGATATTGATGACACAAGGCAGCGTCGTTCCACTCTGTATCAGAGCTCCAATGTCGGAACTCAACTGCTTAGTCTTCGGCCGCTCTGCGGCCTTGCTGCAGGGAATGCAAGGCTGCCTCAGCAGTAGTAGTACGTTGAGGATCCTCATATAACTGCGATATTGCCAGGAAAAAAGCGTCCAGGGTATCCAAGGATCTAGACTTCTGCTCCAGTAGATGATGGGCCCAGGTCTGGGGCTCGCCGGACAGCAGTGCAATGACAAATCCCAAATCTTAGTGGCGTCCAGAGAGAACGTGCGATGCTGTAACGCAAAATAGAGCTCGCAGGCGTTACGGAAGGCCCGGTATTTGCGACGATCTCCAGTAAATTTTTCGGGTGCGGGTACCCTGGGTTCCAGAGGAAGCATTACTACGGAGGATGCTGGGGATAGTCCGGCAGATGATGCCCCTTGAGGGGGAGGAGCTGCTGAGAGGGCTTGGACCTGACCCTCTAATCTGGTGTAGCCTTCTTGTAGGCTCTTGACTGCTTGGGTAAGGCCCGTGAGGTGCCTACAAAGTTCATCCATGGGGGAGGCCCCCTGCCCGGACTCGGTCATGGCTGCCTGATACTGTCAGGCCTCTCACTTACCAGACCGGAGAGTCCACTTGGGCAGAGGGAAGGCTCCCTTACGTATCCGACTCACGGCCCCTGGTAGAGCAGACAGGAGGCACACGAGTGCGGAGTGGTATGAGAGCCTGTGCAGGAGTCCGTATTCCGGAAGCTAGCAGTCTTCAAACAGCAGATGATAGTCAGAGGCACAGGCAACGGATGCTGAGCTGGAGCTAAAGACAGGTCAAGCACAGGCTGGGTTCGGCAACAGGCGGGCAGCGGAGGTACAGGAGGAGCAGGCAGAAGCGAGGTCATACAAGCCGGGGTCAGATGCAGGTGGAGGTCAGAAGGGTCCAAAAGGCAAGCCGGGTCGTCAACAGATCAGGAACACAGGAACTAGGAACAGGAAACGGGAACTGGGCACGGAGCTGTTGATCAGGCAGCACTGATCAGGGGGAGAGGAAGGCCTAGATAGGCTGATTGGCGCTAAACGCCGCGCCCGTGCGCGCGCTGTTACGCACAGGCGCCCACGCACCTGCCCCCGGACAGCGGCACACACACCGGCACCACCAGACCAACGCATAGTAGCACCCACAGGCGAACGCACGCTAATGCGTACGCGCCCAGGCACCACCGCGTCCACCACGGCCAACCGGAATGCCAACACCAGTGCCCATAGAGGCAGGCGCCCGTGCACCCACAGGAACGCGCGCACCAACGCGCGACGACGCTCAGTCAGGTAACCTCTCTGACAGTGCAACTGTGCAGGGTACACAGTACAGTAACTGGAAATACTGTAAAAACGCCTGCCTGTCAGTATATTAGGAAGAGAAGAACAGGATCTAGCTAAACTGAATACAGTGTGTGTGTGTGTGTGTGTATGTATGTATGTATGTGTGTATATATATATATATATATATATATATATATATATATATATATATATATATATATATATATATATATACACACACAATACACTGCAAGTGCAGCTAACTGACTCGACCTGCCTACTCTATTAACTTAAATCAAATGACACTGTCTGTCTACCTATCTCTCTCCACCGCAACACACTACACAGGGCCGACGTGCAGGCAGACTTACATAGTGTGGGGCGTGTACTAAACCCCCTGAGCCATAATTGGCCAAAGCCTCCCTGGCTTTGGCCAATTAAGGCTCTCTGTACACACGGCGCTGTGTTAGCAATGCACTGCGATGCCACAGTGAACTATGGGCCGTGACGCGCAATTTGGCGCGAATGGCCCATAACGTTTGTAATTCGGCGAACGACCGAACACACGATGTTAGACTGGAACACGAAGCTCATCCCTATTAAGGATGAGCTCCGGCGTGTTCGCACAGCCCACGTGCAGAGCCCGCCAGGAAGTCAGCACTGCGCTAATCACAGGCAGTGAGACATTTACCCGATGCGTGACTGCAGAGATCGGGAAATGTCTCACTGCCTGTGATTAGCGCAGCGCAGTGCTGACTTCCTGGCGGGCTCTGCATGTGGGCTGTGCAAACACGCCGGAGCTCATCCTTACTAGTTATACATAGCTCCCAACTGATTTTGAGGGACTGTCCCTCCTTCAGAACAAAGTCCCTCATTCCTCCTCATTTGTCCCTCATTTTGGTCTGATCTACATAGTTGTACATAAAATGCACTACTTATTTATCATAAAGTGTTTCCCAGTGCTAAACCTTTCATTCAATTTCTAAATTGCTGCATTTGTAAAATCCAAAAGCCAGTATAAAGGAATAGTAGCAGTAAAAAAAGGCACTTGTGGGTTTAGCCAATTATTTTATTTTGTACAGTTCTCCTTTTAAGTGGGCGTGGCATGGGGTGTATCCTATGCTTTTGCTACCTTCGGTCATTTTTTTCAACTTTCCATCTATTAAACATTCTGCCCTTGTTGTTTTAACTTTGGATAGTAAAACATTATTTTTTTTTTTCTCTCTATCTCTATGTATAGTATTTTAGGAATTTTGTGGACCAACAGTAATCACTATTATGTTGACCAATGACTACTTACATAATACTACTGTAATTACATAATAAAAGGACACCATGTTGTAAAGCTTGCGTTCTTCTATTCTAATAGGAAGATAGAGGTCACAGGTTGTGGAAGCTTGTCTTTCATTTATTTAATGTAAACCCCCAGACAATGTTTAGAAACTAAAAGCTGTTTAACCACCCAGACTTGTTTTTCAGCCCGGATCACAAATACTATCACAGAAAACCATGGATATTGTAAGAAGCTGTCTGAATGTATGGCCTCAAGCCATTGCTGAAATCTCACACCAGTAATGCCTGGGAGAAAAATGTAAACCTATATTGTGGGAGTAAGACGAGACTCTTTTCTTAAGATCTCCGTACACTGACAGATTTTTTTTTCGTTCAGCCTACAAGCAAAATCTAACGCTAGCATACATGGATTGAAATTTGGCCAGTCAACTTCTGTACAACCAGCCTGTTGGGTTTTTTCTAAACAATCACTGCTGCCGGCTATAGCCGGCAATATTAATCAGTGTGTTCAGATGAAGGGGAAGTTTCCCCACCGCCAGAACACAAGGAGTAATTCTCCTAACCACAGCGAATGGGTGAATGGGGTCACTTTTTATTTTTCTTTCAACCCACTGGTTGGACGATGTTTAATGTATGTATAAAGATATGCAGCGCTAGAAATTCAAACATGAACTATGTAAATGAGAGTTAATGTTCCAAGAAATGGCATCACCAACAGTGTAAATATGACAAGCTGAGGTGAACTATGAAATCCTCCACCGCACACCAACACACCGGGCCTCTTACCGCAGAAAATGGACCAATAAGTTATAGGTGGTCAGATAAACATGATATATCCACTATAGCATGACTTCCACTCTGGTACCAGACAGCTAGAGGAAGAGATCTTGGACAAGGACACACAATGGGTAGATGAGGCTGTGCGAGTTTTCCTTCGGATCCCTTTGCGGGCGGACTGCCCAAAACTGTCGCCCAGGATAGCCGAAAGATACGTCTCCGTGCTGCACACTACGGCTGTAAAATCAACCTGGACAGTGTGATCATCCTCAGACCCCTCCAGCAGAAGCACTGCTCCATCCAAACCCTGCAGTCAGCACTGGAGTTCACAGTGAACACAGAGCACTGTCTGGACAGTCATGCTATAGTGGATATATCATATTTATCTGGCCACCTATAACCTAGTGGTCCATTTTCTGCGGTAAGAGGCCCAGTGTGTTGGTGTGCGATGAAAGATTTCATAGTTCACCTCAGCTTGTCATATTTACACTGTGGGTGATGCCATTTCTTGGAACATGGACTCTTTACGCTCAATGACAGTGGACTTTTATTTACATAGTTCATGTTTGTATTTCGCGCTGCATATCTTTATACATTTTTTTTTAATATTGTTACCTAAATTTTATGCTAGCTGCTGAATAGACATTAGCACAGTGATCAATTTTATTTATTGGATGATTAATGTATGGCTAGCTTAATGCAGAGTTTCACCCAAAAATTCAATTTCCGCTTTAAGCACTGTTTTTTTTCGGGGGGGAAGCGGGTTCCCAGTTTTGACGGGCACCCAGCTCCCACTTCCTCCCCTGGCAATCTTCTGGGACACATCACAGGTCTCAGAAGATTGCCCAGCTATTCACAACACGCAGCATGGCATAGCCGGGCGCCCACAGTTACTATGCCGGCGCCGCGGAGAGGAGGGGGAGAGGAGCGAGGCTTCGTGCGCCCGCATCGCTGGACCGTGGGACAGGTGAGTGTCTGTTTATTAAAAGTCAGCAGCTACACTTTTTGTAGCTGCTGACTTTTAAATGGGTGGAACTCCACTTTAACTGATTCCTCCATCCACACTAAGACTTAAGACCCGTAAATATGGTGCTTTCGACAGCCAATTCTGGTTTTTCGGCAGACAAAAGCTGGATGTGCAGACTATAACATTTTTGTTGTACGCGACCTCAAAGTCTGATTTTCGTTTAAACAGTATGGTTTTCGGGGGCATGTCCAAGATGGCGACCGGGATGGACGCATAGTTGAGAGGCTCCAGCACCCTGCCGGCTAATAATCCTGTTTCCCTGCGGATTTTCACAACCTGGAATCACCCAGACACAGCTCTGAACTTACAGACCTGGTATGCCCTATAATCGCCGCTCCGCCGCCCACAAGAAGCCCTCTACAGCCCGCAATACTCCCCGTGGCGGGAAAGCTGATAGTAACAAGACGGCTAATATGGCGTCACAGACCGAGGAAGCGGATCCTGAGATTCTAGACGCAGACCACTTCACAGCGCTGATGCAGGCGATCGGGACTTGCCAAACTACATTGACAGGCAAAATTGATAAAATACAGCTGGAGATGGGTCTTATTCGTAAGGATATGGACAAATTCAGAACTCGGCTGTCGGAGGTGGAGCGCCGCGTGGGGGACACGGAAGACGTGCTGGGTGAACACACATCAGCTCTCCGAACCCTCACCACTAAAGTAAAGGCATTGGAATATCGTGCGGAAGACGCGGAGAACCGCAACAGGAGGAATAACCTCCGAATTATTGGCCTCCCTGAGAAGGCTGAAGATCCTGATCCAGCTGGATTTACCGAGCGCCTTCTACGTCAGTTGTTCCCCCAGGCGGCTTTCTCCCCCTTCTTTGCGGTGGAGCGCGCCCACAGGATGCCGGCGGCATCCTCCGGCTGCTGAACTATAGAGACCGCGATGCTGTGCTGAGAGAAAGTAGGAAGATGGAAGCACTGCGATTCGAGGGGTCCCGCCTGATGATCTTCCCAGATTTCTCTGTCGAGACGCAAAAACAGCGCAAAACATTTGACCAGGTGAAGCAAGAGCTGCGCAAAAGAGGCTTCAAATACAGTATGCTTTTCCCGGCCCGTCTACGGGTCCAAGACGGAGAAACACACAGATTCTTTACTGTCCCAGAAGAAGCTGCTAACTGGCTGGACACTATTCCACAGCGCTGAAAATGGGCCCTCATTGCTACCTGCTCTCTCTTTCCAGTGGAAATCGGAGATATACATATCAACCAGTGATCACGTCATGATGAACACACCACCTGAACTAACCGACACCATTGCTGAGGCAAAATAACTACTACTTACTATGGAACTTGCATATGACAAGCTACTGCTGACCAGACCTTTGAGACATACATGAACACCAGTGACTGCGTTGTGCAGCAAAAGGCCGCATTGAATGGCATATTCCAGTGGGTGATTTTTTGTTTGCGGCAACGCACTTTTAATTTGTTTTACCCTGCTGGTCTCTGGAAATTAGCCGGTCACTGATGCCGTTAACACACGGTCCTTTACTCCTCCTGAAGATGGACTTTTAATGCAACAAGATACTCTTGGTCAGAACTTTATGACGTACGTATGCACCACCGCTCACGGTGTGACACATGTTTATATTACACAGGAGAATCGACGGTGCACCTCGTGACTCTAACTCATGCAGAGGAATCCCCTACCCACATTCTGTTAAGAGGGAGTTGGGGAATTGGTTACAGGGATCCTTCAATTTTTGAACCCGGGTGCACCTTCATCGCCGGCTGGGTAACGGTCGGTGATGGAGGGACCTCCTCTATTATATAAGGGACATAATTCTTCCGCAAGGGAACTGATTCCCCCTTTTTCTATTTTTATGTTTTTACCTTGATAAGGTTTAGCTGGCAGACACCACGACTGTTAAACAGTTTGTGGGCTTTCTTATTGTGCCTCCAAGGCGCCCTGTTGGCGCATCGCCTCCCAAGGACTTAAAGTCATGCTTTGTTTGGGTGATCAAACGCACCTGAGTTTAAGGGGTTGCGTGGGGAGGGGGGGAAGGGGTTTTGTTCAACGGTACACCATAAAATATGTTTGTGTTGATGCTCATATGACAGACTTCTATTTGACCTGTTTATTAGGAGTAGGAAATGTACTTGATAGTGAATCAGGTGTACTGGATATGTGCCTGGGTCTGGGTGGAGGTCCGGAGGATGGAGCGGTCGTGATAATTGCCCACTTACAAATATGGCCCCCCTTAGAGTGATATCTTGGAATGTGCGGGGGCTCAATTCCAAATTTATGAGATCCCTAGTATTTTCATACTTGAAAAAATATCACCCGCACATTTGCTTACTCCAGGAAACCCACCTTACGGGCTCGAAGATACTTTCTCTCAAGAAGCCATGGGTGGGATCATATTTCCACTCCACATACTCCTCCCACTCCCGGGGAGTTAGTATCCTCATACACAAGGTGCTCCCCTTTGTGCTTCTGGACCTTCGCCTAGACCCGGACGGGCAATATGTAATTTTACACGCACTGTGTGACAGATTGGAAATGTTAATAGTAGGGGTATATGTACCACCACCGGCCAAAATGACGATTCTGCATAAAATTCAAACTATTATTGCAGGCTATTCCACCCCTAATATAATCATAGCAGGTGACTTCAACATGACCCCCAACCCCAGTGCTGATAAACTGCACCCAGGTCAGACGACCGAAACAGCGATGTCTCGTTGGGCGGAGGTGTATGGCCTCTATGATACGTGGAGATGGAAAAACCCACAGGGTAGACAATTTTCCTGTCACTCTGCTACCCATGCAACATTATCACGCATTGACCTAATCTATGTTACTGACCCCCTGCTATCCCGGGTGTCCGCTGTCTCCCTTCTACCGCGTGGCATATCGGACCATACCCCTGTCATGCTGGATCTCTCCACAGGCTCAGCAGCTAGTGCGGGACTGTGGAGACTTTCCAGATACTGGATCACTGATGAGAAAATGGAACCGATAATGTTAATGGAGCTTGGGGAATACTGGACACATAACGATCTCACAGCCCCTCCACCAATGGTATGGGACGCATTCAAAGCGTTTGCCAGGGGCAGATATCAGTTTAACATTTCTAAAATTAGGAAAGAGTCGAAACTGGAGCTTTCGACGGCTGAAAAAAGGGCACTAAGACTTGAGACTCAATACACAGCCTCACCAGATCAGGCCACACATACTGATATGCTCACGGCATATAGTGAGGTGGCGCTTATTCGTGCAGCCTCCTGCCGGCGCTTCCTCCTTGCCCAGACTCAACGTATGTTTGAGCAGGGCGAACGATCGGGTAGATTGCTAGCCTGGCTGGCAACAGAACGGGCTGGAAGCTCCTGTATTGCAAATATTAGAGATGAAGATGATACTTTGCTCTCTGACCCCGTGCATATCAATGCGCGATTTGAGCGGTATTATCAGCAACTCTATACATCCAGAGC
This sequence comes from Aquarana catesbeiana, assembly GCF_042186555.1. Classification (NCBI taxonomy): domain Eukaryota; kingdom Metazoa; phylum Chordata; class Amphibia; order Anura; family Ranidae; genus Aquarana; species Aquarana catesbeiana. The sequence goes on along the minus strand of NC_133330.1, from coordinate 111,193,979 downwards.
AACATACTCCCCTGAGGAATTAAATCTATTTCTCCAAAAGATAGACTTCCCTACCTTAAGAACAGAAACGAGCCAGGCGCTGGAAGCTCCCATAACCCTAAAAGAAGTCCAGAGAGCCATTAAGTCACTTCAGGCAGGTAAAACTCCGGGACCGGACGGACTGCCCACGGAGTTCTACAAAACTAATCTGGAAATATTAGGCCCCCACTTCCACTCCACGATCACTAAAGCACTAACTCAACAATGTCTCCCACCCTCAATGATGGAGGCGGTAATTGTTGTCATTCCAAAATCAGGGAAGGACCCGGAATTGTGCTCGTCCTACCGGCCCATTTCTTTATTGAACGTGGATGCCAAAATCCTTACTAAGATTCTGGCGGGTAGATTAAACTCGGTGATACTCTCCCTAATACATGGTGACCAGACCGGGTTTATGCCGGGCAAAGGCACCGACATAAATATCCGCAGACTCCATACTAACATAGTGCTGCCCCGTGACCCTAAGGAGAGTGGAGTGGTGGCCTCGCTAGACGCCGAGAAGGCCTTTGACTCGGTTGAGTGGGCCTTTCTCTGGGAGGTAATGTCTAAATTTGGATTCGGAGCTAAATTTATCAGCTGGGTCAAACTACTCTATAAATCCCCATCGGCCAGGGTACGCGCGGGTGGTCTCCTCTCCCCCCCCTTCCAACTATGCAGAGGGACAAGGCAAGGATGCCCACTGTCCCCAGGACTTTTCGCCCTGGCCATTGAACCTATGGCTATATTGCTCCGCTCGGCTTCTGCGGTGAGGGGACTGGAGATGGGACCACTGGTGGAACGACTCTCGTTATACGCGGATGATACGCTTTTATATCTAGGCGACGATACCCATTCTTTAGTTGCGGCTCTAGAAATAATAAACTATTATGGAGATTTCTCTGGGGTCAAAATTAATTGGAGTAAATCTAATCTGTTTAGTCTCGCTGATAATAACCCCCCCCACACCTGACCTGACCCCCCTCCGCAGAGTTACCCAGTTTAGATATCTTGGTATTGAGATATGTAGAGACCTGACCCAATACCTGACGCATAATCTATACCCAATCCTTCAAACCCTTATTGCAAGATGTCAGGCCTGGAAAACGCTTCCGCTGACACCAGTGGGAAGGGTGAATCTATTAAAAATGACATTCCTCCCTAAGTTCTTGTACATTTTTAGGAACACTCCGGTCCCAATCCCTGTTTCTTTTTTCCGCAAACTAGACGGGGTAATCTCCTCCTTTATATGGGGAGGGAAAACTCCAAGAATAGCGAAAGCCAAGTTACAACTTCCCCTGTCTTCTGGAGGCCTGGCATTACCATGCTTTCAGAAATATTACTGGGCGGCAGTGCTAGTCACTGTTCGCTGGTGGTTCAAACAGCCTAGATCAAACCCTGCGGTAAATCTCGAAGCAGCTATAATGGGTTCCTACTCAGCTCTTACGAACCTTGTCTATAGAGGAGTAAAGGCCAGCCCACAAGTAACCCTACCAATGCGCACCACACTACAAGTATGGGAAAAGGTCACTGCAGCTATAGCCAAACAAGATACTATCTCCCCTCACACCCCACTATGGGATAATCCCAAACTTCCACACTTTAGATCCATCCCAGACCCCAGGATTTGGGCTAAATTTGGGATAGTGAAGATTAAGCAGATTATGCCTAACGGAAAAATTCTCCCATTCCCAGAACTCAAAATGACCTACCAGCTTCCTTCCTGGATGCTATTTCGATATCTTCAGCTAAAACATGCTACGCAAGCACAGTTCCCCAGAGTGGTTACAGTGGTCCCAAATATCGTGGAGAGCTTCCTTACCTCACGGGGGGTAGACAAGATAATCTCTTCCATATATCTACGCCTTACCTGCGGAGACGCAGAGAAGACCCCACATCTACTGCAGATGTGGAAGACAGACATCACTGATCTCTCTGACGAACAATGGGAACTGGCAATTCAAAACTATATACCAACAGTGATCTCGGCTAGGGATAGATTTATCCAACTCAAATTCATACACAGAGCTTATTATACACCGCAGAAGCTAGCACGGATATATCCTACGCAATCAGAGCAATGTACAAAATGTCAGCAGTCGGTAGGGACGTTTTACCATGTCATCTGGGAATGTCCTGTCATCCAGGAGTACTGCAAGAAAGTGGTTGAAGAAATTAACTCTGTCACCAATCTTTCTGTACCCTTGGATCCTAAGATTCTTATCTTGGGAATTACTGAATTGATAACTCACTCCACATATGACAAATTACTAATATTTTATTTATGCTTTTATGCTAGAAAAGCCCTCCTCCAACAATGGAAACTAATGACTCCTCCCACGGTAAATCAATGGCGTGCCCTGGTGGATGCGGTGCTACCCTTATACAAATTAACGTATATGGGTCGCAAATGTCCCCAAAAATTTGACAAGGTGTGGAAATCATGGGTGAGCACTAGATCACCTTCAGTTTGACCCGCCCCACGAAGATAGCTCAATAAATAAGGATACTGATGGGTATACGGGTTGACTAACCAGGCTTTCAAATATTTCTTACAAACAGATGTAGAGATAACACTCGCCTACCCAGTATGACTGAGACAGAAATCACAGGAACCTATAGGTGAAGCCCTCTACTTCCCCAAAGAAGCCCTGTATGAGCGCTAAGCCCTTCTGTTCATGTGTACCCAACTAACAAGCTTAATTGACTTGTCATAATCAAGTATATGCCTGAGAAGATACAATAATATAGCTAGGTCTACTATAATCCCCTTTCCTCCTCCCACCCTTCCCCATCAATTATATGGTCAATTATATGGACACTTTTCTATACCAGCACATAGGCCAGGCCAGAATACCATACTCCGCATTATACTTCAGAACAGATCTTTGTAGCATCATCAAATTACATCCGCCCTATTCAATTGTGATCTATTATTTTTTTCTAGATAGGTTACATTGCTAAGATATACTTATGATGTACCGTGTTTTGTTTGTTTTCTTTTGTATTATTTTTGTATTTGTTATAAATAAAAACTTTTCTGTTAAAAAAAAAAACAGTATGGTTTTCTGTACGAAAAAAATCATCAGAGCAAGACTACGCATGTTCAAAAATTAAAGAATACATACAAAACTAGTCAACACATTACGTCACTTCTGAAGTTGTATTCTGTCGTCCGAGAATTTTCGTAATGTTAGTAACCTCTTCACTTTTGACATGAGACTAGCATGCAACAAAAAAACGGATAAACGGTCGTCCGAAAATCTGATCGTAGGTACGAGGCTTAAGTTTACACTTGTGGTTGGGGTCGGTAAAACCATGCAGTTAACATGGATTTACCGCCCCCCCCAACTGCTCTCTCTGAAGCTGCAAAGGCAGCAGACAGGAGTGTATACATACCTTGGTGTAGCAAAAATTATCCCCCAAGTCACATTTGGGAGGCAGTTCAGTATTACAATTGCACTGCAAACGTGTGTAATACATTCAATTGTAGCATGGTGGTACAAGTATTTAGGGGTTAACCACTTCCTTCCCCACCCCGTCAAATGACGTCTGCAGGAGAGATCTCCCATCCTGGGTGGGCGTCATATGACGTCCTCAGCTTTCCGGCCGTCTAGGGGGCACGCGCGTGCCCGGCGGCTGCGATGTCCGCCAGGCACCCACGATTGCAGGTAACAGAGCAGGGACATGGATCTGTGTGTGTAAATGCACAGATCCATGTCCTGTCAGGGGAGAGGAGACTGATCGTGTGTTCCCAGTACAGAGGAATACCGATCGGTCTCCTCCCCTTGTGAGTCCCCCCCCCACAGTTAGAATCACCCCCTAGGTAACACAGTTAACCCCTTCCCTGCCAGTGACATTTATACAGTAATCAGTGCATTTTTATAGCACTGATCGCTGTATCAATGTGAATGGTCCCAAAATAGTGTCAAAAGTGTTCTATATGTCCGCCGCAATGTCAGTCATGATAAAAATCGCAGTTCACCGCCATTACTAGTAAAAAAGATAAAATAAATAATAATAAAAATGCCATAAATCTATCTCCTATTTTGTAGATGCTATAACTTTTGCGCAAACCAATCAATATACGCTTATTGAGATTTATTTTTTTTATATACCAAAAATATGTAGAAGAATACATGTCGGCTTAAACTGATGAAAACCTTTTTTTTTTTTTTTAATTGGGATATTTATTATAGCAAAAAGTAAAAATTTCATTTTGGGTACAGTCTTGGATGACTGCACAATTGTCATTCAAAGTGCGACTGTGCTGAAAACTGAAAATTGGCCTGGGCAGGAAGGGGGGGGGGGGGGGTTGCCCTGTATTGAAGTGGTTAAAACAGGCAGTGAGGAGGTGACATAATGCTTCCTCACCACTTATTAAACACCTTCTGAAAAGCGATCCACTTCAGATCTTTAGAGGGCACTGGTAATGGAAACGAGCCCTAAAAGTATGGATGGATGTATCCCCCTGCTGGACTATTGTATTCTGACAACTTCTTCCAGCGGTTATCAGATGACCCAAGATTCAGCCAACAAATTTCTGGGTTGTGAGAGGGGGCTGATAGGGGCACGCACTAATTTTTGCCAGTTCATCAGTAACTGGCAGAAGTTTGCACAGTGTTTGGCCAACAACATAGTTATGGTCGCTATACAAGGTCTGATTTGTGTAAAGGATGCAAGCAAATTAAGAATTACTAGTGATAATTTGATGAGGTAGGGATTGATAATACAACAATATGTTGGCCTGACGCACATAGACACTATATTGTCAAAAGTATTGTGACACCTGCCTTTACACACACACGAACTTTAATGGCATTCCAGTCTTGGTCGGTAGGAGGCCCACCCTTTCCAGCTATAGCAGCTTCAACTCTTCTGGGAAGGCTGTCCGCGAGGTTTAGGAGTGTGTCTATGGGAATGTTTGACCATTCTTCCAGAAGCGCATTTGTGATGTTTGACGACAAGGCCTGGCTCGCAGTCTCCGCTCTAATTCATCCCAAAGGTGTACTATCGGGTTGTGGTCAGGACTCTGTGCAGGTCAGTCAAGTTCCTACATCCTAAACTCGCTCACCTGTGTTGTTATGGACCTTGCTTTGTGCACTGGTGTGCAGTCATGTTGGAACAGGACGGGGCCATCCCCAAACTGTTCCCACAAAGTTGGGAGCATGAAATTGTCCAAAATGTATTGGTATGCTGACGCCTTAAGAGGTCCATTCACTGAAACTAAGGGGCCAAGCCCAACCCCTGAAAAACAACCCTACACCATTATCCCCTCTCCACCAAATGATTTGGACCAGTGCACAAATCAAGGTCTATAAAGACATGGATGAGCAAGTTTGGGGTGGAGGAACTTGACTGGCCTGCACAGTCCTGATCTCAACCTGATAGAATACCTTTGGGAAGAATTAGAGCGGAGACTGCGAGCCAGGCCTTCTCGTCCAACATCAGTGCCTGACCTCACAAATGTGCTTCTTGAAGAATGGTCAAACATTCCCATAGGCACACTCCTAAACCTTGTGGACAGCCTTCCCAGAAGAATTAAATCTGTTATAGCTGCAAAGGGTGGGCCAACTCAATATTAAATCCTACAGACTACAACTGGGATGCCATTAAAGTTTATGTAAAGGCAGGTGTCCCAATGCTTTTGACAATATAGTGTACATTTGACTTTCAGTAACCACATGCTGCACAAGTGACCATAGGAAGATGTCCAACAATCCATGTTTATTTTTCAGTCTTCATTTAGTTTGAGCTACAATATCCACTATTTTCTGTGTCTTATTGCATTCAGCATTAATACGTATATATTCTGATCTAATTCTTTATTCTGTTTGGAAGTAACTTTGATTTGTAATATGCAGCACCTAGAAGAAAACAAAGCTAGTATTGTATGCTCTATAGATAACAAAGGATTATAGTATTAAGGTTGAAGTAAAGGCATAAAAAGACCAAAATACCAGTATCTAAATTGTGAAGACCGTTCTTTGATAGAGAAAAATCACATGCACCAGTCACACTTCCCACATCTCAAGTGCGGTTCTCCACTTTTCCCTCCTCTTTGAAGTCAAAGCCAAGAAATCACTGTGCAAAAAATTGATTCTTCTCTATGAAAAAGTCATAAGGCGTTGCCTTGTATGAGGATTAGGGTTACTTAAATAACATGAAGAGGTTCTTCAGTCTAAATAAAATCTGCAGCTGCAAATACTGTAGCTGCTGACTTTTAATAACAGGACAATTACCTGTACAGGGATCCAGCACTATCCTCAACTGGGCCCATTCTTTACCAGTCTTTGGGTTCCTGGCACCACTATGCTTACTGTGGGAAGCCGGCTGTGACTCTTTGCAGCTTCACAGCTGGCTCCTCACTACACATGCGTAAGTCACGCTGTGCATTGTGAATGGACCCGCGGCATCCTGGGTAGGGAGCTTCGACTCGAACATCGTGTGTTCCGTCGTTTGCCGAATTACGAAGATTGTGGGCCATTCGTGCCAAATTCGGGTGGCGCGTCACGGCCCATAATTCACCACAGCATCGCAGTGCATTGCTGGCTGATGGTTGGCCAAGCATGCACTATGACCCGCATGCTTGGCCAATCACAGCGCCGTGTGTACAGAGAGCCGTAATTGGCCAAAGCCAGGGAGGCTTTGGCCAATTATGGCTCAGGGGGTTTAGTACACGCCCCACACTATATAAGGCTGCCTGCACATCGGCCCTGTGTAGTGTGTTGCGGTGGAGAGAGATAGACAGAGAGACAGTGTCATTTGATTTAAGTAGGCAGGTCGAGTCAGTTAGCTGCACTTGCAGTGTATTGTGTGTGTGTGTGTGTGTGTGTGTGTGTGTGTGTGTGTGTGTGTGTGTGTGTGTATATATATATATATATATATATATATATATATATAGATATAGATATAGATATAGATATATAGATATAGATATAGATATATATATATATATATCCCAGGTGTTATATGTATGTGTGTGTTTGTGTATATATGTGTATGTATATATATATAAAATATACACTGTATTCACTTTAGCTAGATCCTGTTCTTCTCTTCCTAATATATACTAACTGGCAGGCAGGTGTTTTTACAGTATTTCCAGTTACTGTACTGTGTACCCTGCACAGTTGCACCTACAGTATAGCTACCTGAAGCCAGGTGCTTGTGTAGGCTCTTGACCTATTTCCAGTTACTGTACTGTGTACCATGCACAGTTGCGCCTACAGTATAGCTACCTGAAGCCAGGTGCTTGTGTAGGCTCTTGACGTATTTCCAGTTACTGTACTGTGTACCCTGCACAGTTGCACATACAGTATAGATACCTGAAGACAAGTGCAGGTGTTCTCATACTAATAATACTACAGGCAGGAAGTTGATTCTGCTAGCTGCAGTATAATCATCTCACTGCAGGCCAATAGTATGTCTGGAAGGCCAACAAGGAGAGGCAGACAGGCACAAGCCAATAAAAGAGGGCAAGCAGGCTCTGTGTCTAGAGGCAACAGTACTGGTCGTGGACACGGTGCATCCTCATCAGCACGTGGCCGTGGGACACGCTTGACCTTTTTTTTTCGGCAGCTGGCCGCGTTGAGCCACAACATGCGGAAGACTTGGTCGAGTGGATGACCAAGCCGTCCTCATCCTCTCTCACCCAGGCTCAGGGTACTTTGTCTGGCAAAGCAGCTGCCAACGCGGCCTATTCCCTCGGCTCAATGGCATCAGTGACTCCTTCCCTAGCCCCACCATGTCCTCCTGAGGAGTCCCTCGAGCTGTTTGACCACAGTGTTGGGTACATGCTCCAGGAGGATGCCCAGTGTTTTGAAGGCTCTGATGATGGTACTCAGCTAGAGGAAGGCATTAATGTGAGCCCAGACAGAGGGGGTGCCCAAGAAGGACAGCAATCTGGCAGTCATGTTCCCCCTACTGCAGCATACTGCCAGGTTTGCTCCAGTGATGAGGAGGGAGGGGATGATTAGGTCACTGACTCCACGTGGGTGCCTGAAAGGAGAGAGGAGGAGGAGGCACATCACCAATGAGGCAGGATGCCCTCCAGGGGCCAGCCTAAGGGCAGCACACTAACTGCATCACACCGCAGAGCTCCGCATGTGCAGGGCGCTGCTGTCTCTTCGCATTATTCCAAAAGTTCTTTGGTGTGGGCCTTTTTTGAGACGAGTGCATCAGATCCCACCGCTGCTATTTGCAACATATGTCTCAAGCGTATCTCGCGTGGCCAAAACATCTCCCGCTTGGGCACCACATGCTTGACCAGACATATGTTGACCTGCCATGCAGTTTGTTGGCAAGCGTACCTAAAAGACCCACACCAAAGAACAAAGATTACCTCTCGTTGCTCCTCCTCAGCTGGGATCTCCAACCCCACTATGCCTTCAGTCCTCTCTGAGACCTGCACTGAGAGGAATGAAGGTGTAGAATTAGGTGCGTCACAGCCAAGTACTTGCAGGCAATCTGTTATCGGTACACCGACGTCAAATTGTACCAGGCAAATTTCCCTGCCCCAGCTGCTGCACCGCAGAAAGAAGTTTGCTCCCAGCCATCCACATGCCCAGTGGTTGAATGCTAGCTTGGCAAAATTGCTAGCACTTCAACTGCTACCTTTTCAGTTGGTAGACTCTGCCCCCTTCCGTGAGTTTGTGGAATGTGCGGTTCCTTAGTGCCACGTTCCTAAATGCCACTTTTTCTCATGGAAGGCGATTCCGGCTCTCTACCGGCATGTGGAAGGCAATGTCTCGGCCTCGCTGGACAGGGCAGTCAGCGGTAAGGTGCATATTACCGCTGACTCATGGTCCAGCAGGCATGGACAGGGACGTTACCTAAGTTTCACGGCGCATTGGGTGACTCTGCTGGCAGCTGGGAAGGATGCAGGACAAGGTGCAGTAGTGTTAGAGGTTGTTCCGCCACCACGCCTCCAAAATGCCACTACTGGTGATTCTGACACACCTCTCTCCTTCACCCCCTCCTCTTCTTCTTCCTCCATGGCCTCTTCCTGTGCTTTGTCCTCGGAACCAGCGGTGCTCCGTAGGCGTTCAAGAGATCAAAAGATGCCATGCGGTGCTTGAGCTGGTGTGCTTGGGGGACAGGAGCCACACTGGGGCAGAGATTGTCAGCTCTGCAGGGGCAGGTTCAGAGGTGGTTGACACCACGCCAACTTAAGGCAGGAATGGTGGTTTGCGACAATGGCACCAACCTCCTCTCTGCCCTCCGACAGGGACAACTGACCCATGTGCCCTGTTTGGCTCATGTCCTTAACTTGGTGGTGCAGCGGTTCTTGGGCAGGTACCCAGGCTTACAGGATGTCCTGAGGCAGGCCAGGAAAGTCTGTGTGCATTTCCGCCGGTCATATAATGCCAGTGCTCAGCTGGCAGACCTCCAAAAGGAATTTAACCTGCCCAAGAACTGCCTTATCTGTGACATGCCCACCAGGTGGAACTCAACGTTGGCCATGCTGCAGCAGCTGTACACGCAGCAGAGGGCCATCAATGAGTACCTGTGCGACTATGGCACCAGGACAGGGTCAGGGGAGCTTGTTTTTTTTCCCCACGCCAGTAGGCCATGATCAGGGATACATGCACTGTCTTGTCACCATTTGAGGAGGCCACGAGGATGATGAGCAGTGACAATGCATGCATCAGTGACACTGTCACCCTTGTCCACCTGTTGGAGCACACGCTGTGTGGAATAATGGACAGGGCACTTAAGGCAGAACAGAGGCAGGAAGAGGAGGACTTCCTTAGCTCTCAAGGCCCCCTTTATCCAGACAGTGTTCCTGAGTGCCCGCCAATCACACAGGAAGAGGACGAGGAGGAGGATTGTGTCAGCATGGAGGTGGAGCCTGGCACTCAGCATCAGCAGCAGTCTTCAAGGGATCATTTACAGTCCCAAGAAACCCATGGAATTGTATGTGGCTGGGAGGAAGTGGCTGCGGATCATGTCGTCCTTAGTGCCCCAAAGGACTCCGGACCGAATGCCTCAGCAAACCTACGCTGCATGGCCTCCCTGATCCTGCAAAGCCTGCGGAAGGATCCTCGTATTTGTGGTATCAAGGAGAGGGATCAATACTGGCTGGCAACCCTCCTTGATGTTATCTTGCCATCGCAGAGGGAGCAGAGGATGAAACATCTTCGGGAGGCCTTGCAGAAAGATCCGTGCAATGCGTTCCTGGAGACTGGGAGGTTACAAACTCCTGTTCCTGGACAACGTGTTGCCGAGGCTTCGGTCAGTCAAAGAAGGAGCAGTGGAGAAGGTGGCCGGCTGACCAATGCATTTAGACAATTTTTTAGTCCGCAGCCCCAAGGTATGATCGGTTCCAGCAACCATCGCCAGCGTCTGTTTTACATGGTACAGGAATACCTAGGGGCAAGATCTGACTTGGACACCTTTCCCACCGAAAATCCTCTGGGTTACTGGGTCTTGAGGATGGATCACTGGCCAGAGCTTGCACAGTATGCAATTGAGCTACTGGCCTGTCCTGCATCCAGCGTTATTTCGGAACGCACATTCAGTGCTGCTGGAGGCTTTGTAACCGATCACAGGGTGCGCCTGTCCACCGACTCGGTCGATCGACTGACCTTCATAAAAATGAATCAGTCTTGGATCACCACCAGATATCAAGCACCTGATGCTGATGTAACCGAATACATTTTTTTTGAAATGTCAGATCCCTTCAAGACTGCCTATGCTGAGTGAATATCCTGTTATGCTGAGTGACTATCCTCTTCCTCCTCAATGATCATGCTGATAGCTTGTAAGAATATTTTTGTTTCTGGGTGCCGCCACCAGTGGCTAAGGCCCAATTTTTCAGCCCCTGTTTAACAGGGGCGTGTAATTACAATCTTTGATGCAATTCTTTGCAGCAGGGCTCATTCCTGCGCTTCAACTAGAGTATTTGTGAGGGGTTGCAGTGTTGTGGCACCAGCACCAGTGCCTAAGGCCCAATTTTTCTGTCCCTGTTCAACAGGGATATGTAATTACAATTCTTGATCTAATATTTTACAGCAGGACCCGTTCCAGCGCCCACCAAGAGTAACTGTGAGGACTTACAGTGTTGTGGCACCGCAAAACCACCACCACCAAAGGCCCAATTTTTCTGCCCCTGTTCAACAGGTGCATGTAATTACAATTCTTGAGCTAATATTTCACAGCAGGGCCCTGTGAGGGCTTATGCCCCGTACACACGGTCGGATTTTCCGATGGAAAATGTGTGATAGGACCTTGTTGTCAGAAATTCCGACCGTGTATAGGCTCCATCACTCATTTTCCATCGGATTTTCCGACACACAAAGTTTGAGAGCAGGCCATAAAATTTTCCGACAACAAAATCTGTTGTCGGAATTTCCGATCGTGTGTACACAAATCAGACGCACAAAGTGCCACGCATGCTCAGAATAAATAAAGAGATGAAAGCTATTGGCTACTGCCCTGTTTAGAGTCCCGACATACGTGTTTTACATCACCGCGTTCAGAACGATCGGATTTTCCGACAACTTTGTGTGACCGTGTGTATGCAAGACAAGTTTGAGCCAACATCCGTCTGAAAAAATCCTAGGATTTTGTTGTCGGAATGTCCGATCAATGTCCGACTGTGTGTACGGGGCATTACAGTGTTGTGGCAACACCAACACCTAAGGCCACAATTTCTGCAGAGTATATAGGGCAGGCCCCTACTTTCAAACATCCAACTTACAAACGACTCCTACTTGCAAACGGAAGGAGACAACAGGAAGTGAGATGAAATCTACCCCTAGGAAGGGAAATTCTCTCTTGTAAGAGTTAATATGGGAAAAACGTTTCTCCTTTCCACTGATGCTTTATCACCAATCCTTGTTTCACTAAAAACCCCAAATTTTCTAAAAACATTTGTCATTGTGACAGAAAGTGAGGTGAAATCTTCTGAAGAGGAGCACAGACAGCAAAACAAATGTCACAGGGGTGATAACCCTTCCCTATGTTTTCCAAAAAGCTTAAAAATAGATTTTTTGGCTGGAGCTACACTTTAAAAATGTACCAGTTCAAAATTACAAACAGATTCTACTTAAAGCGGAGGTCCGCTGAAAAAAAAAGTATTAAAAGCCAGCAGCTACAAATACTGCAGATGCTGACTTTTAATATATGGACACCTTACCTGTCCATGGAGCCCGCGATGTCGGCAGCCGAAGCTGATCCGTCCTTCGGCTCTTGGCTGCTGCCGCCGCCATCCTCGGTGAGGGATTAAGGAAGTGAAGCCATGCGGCTTCACTTCCTGGTTCCCTACTACGCATGCGCAAGTCGCGATGCGCGTCCTCTCAGGTCCCTGCTGTGTTCTGGGACCTGTGTGTCTCCCAGAATACAGCGGGGGAGGACGGGGTAGGCGCCGGAAGTGGCATAGATCACCGTAAGCGCCGTGGTGATCTATGCCAGGAAGTGGGAGCAAATGCCTGTATTAGACAGGTATCTGCTCCCTCCTCCCCCCTGAAAGGTGCCAAATGTGACACCGGAGGGGGGGAGGAATCCAAAAAGTGGAAGTTCAATTTTTGGGTGGAACTCCACTTTAACAACAAACCTACAGTCCCTGTCTTTGCACCGCCTGTATACTGCTGTTCAGAATATATAGGGCCTGGGGGCCCCATGCCTTTCCCTTTTTTAATTTGGGTGCGGGGTTCCCCTTAATATCCATACAAGACCCAAAGGGCCTGGTAATGGACTGGGGGGGGTACCCATGCTGTTTGTCTCACTGATTTTCATCCATATTGTTGGGACCCGACATTACATTAAAGCCGCAAGCAGTTTTAAATGACTTTTATTCCTTTAAAAATGTCATTTTGTGCAGGGACTGTTCTAAGCACGAGAAATACGCGCCACTTTACAGGCATACTATAGACACCCCCCAGGTACGATATTTAAAGGAATATTCCACTTTTTTTTCACTTTAAGCATCATTAAAATCACTGCTCCCGAAAAAACTGCCATTTTTAAAACTTTTTTTTGCATTGATGCATGTCCCCTGGGGCAGGACCCGGGTCCCCAAACCCTTTTTAGGACAATACCATGCAAATTAGCCTTTAAAATTAGCACACTTGATTTTGAACATTCGAGTCCCATAGACTTCAATGGGGTTCTAATGTTCGTGCAAAGTTTTGGTCCGTTCACAGGTTCTGGTGCGAACCGAACCGGGGGGTGTTCGGCTCATCCCTAATCCTGGGCCCTTGAACGTGGGGGAGAACTTCCAGTAAAATTGGGAGCGGGTACCTGACAAAACTAGGTATCAGCTCCCCTTAAACAAAAAAGTGTTCCAAAAGTGGAAAAAGGGTGGAGAGGACATAAAGCAGAACTTCCCTTTTGTATGTTAGGTTCCACTTTAAGGTGCTATTTATAAGTTATTTCAGATGCTACTGAAAGGGTTTACAGTTTTCCTGTTTCTTCTTGTATTCCCTCTTGCTTTCCATGAACAATGAGAATTAGCTTGGTCCTGATGTCTGCTTTTAGGGTGGCTCCTTTCCCCTGTAGGATTCCATAAAGCCACCCATGAGCATGCCCACTTATGACTGGCCCTATGGATGAGTCTGCTTGTGTCTATAGTAGGAGACAGGCACTGTGGACCTGGAGCCGGCAGCAGTAACTGACAGGGTATGCTGCTTTTTGGCACACACATACAGGAAAAACTATAAAATACAACTTGGAATGTATTTACATAAAAAAGGAGTGTTTAAAGTGCTCACCTACAGAAAATAACATAGAGGTTAACATACAGCAGACACCCTCTGCGCCCCCCCAGTCCCCGCTGTATTTACCACCAGGGCTGCCAAGCTGTCAGCAACCCTGCAGCTGCTCCAGAGGTCCAGGGATTTCAAATCCCTGCTCATCTTCTCCATCAGTGCTTCTGAGATGACGTCAATATGATGGCGCTGACCAATCAGAATCAATCATTGATCTAGCCCATGCTTGAAGCACTGCATGGAGAAAAGGAAGAAGAGATGGGATTTCAAATCCTCAGACTGCTGGAGCAGCTGCAGGGATGCTCACAGCTCAGCAGCCCCATAGGTAAGTACAGTGACGCCTATAATCTACAGTATCTCACAAAAGTGAGTAAACCCTCACATTTTTGTAAATATTTTAATATATCTTTACATGTGACAACACTGAAGAAATTACACTTTGCTATAATGTAAAGTAGCGAGTATACTGCTTTGTATAACAGTGTAAATTTGCTGTCCCCTCAAAATAACGCGACACACAGCCATTAATGTCTAAACCGCTGGCAACAAAAGTGAGTACACGCCTAAGTGAAAATGTCCAAATTGGGCCCAAAGTGTCAATATTTTGTGTGGCCCCAATATTTTCTAGCACTGCCTTAACCCACTTGGGCATGGAAATCACCAGGGCTTCACAGGTTGCCACTGGAGTCCTCTTTCACTCCTCCATGACGACATCACAGATCTGGTGGATGTTAGAAACCTTGCGCTCCTCCACCTTCCGTTTGAGGATGCCACACAGATGCTCGATAGGGTTTAGGTCTGGAGACATGCTTGGCCAGTCCATCACCTTTACCCTCAGCTTCTTTAGCAAGGCAGTGGTCATCTTGGAGGTGTGTTTGGGGTCGTTATCATGTTGGAATACTGCCCTGTGGCCCAGTCTCCAAAGGAAGGGGATCATACTCTGCTTCAGTATGTCACAGTACATGTTGGCATTCATGGTTCCCTCAATGAACTGTAGCCCCCTAGCACTCATGCAGCCCCAGACCATGACACTCCTACCACCATGCTTGACTGTAGGCAAGACACACTTGTCTTTGTACTCCTCACCTGGTTGCCGCTACACAAGCTTGACACCATCTGAACCAAATAAGTTTATCTTGTTCTCATCAGACCACAAGACATGGTTCCAGTAATCCATGTCCTTAGTCTGCTTGTCTTCAGGAAACTGTGGGCTTTCTTGTGCATCATCTTTAGAAGAGGCTTCCTTATGGGACGACAGCCATGCAGACCAATTTGATGCAGTGTGCGGCGTATGGTCTGAGCACTGACAGGCTGACCCCCCCCACCCCTTCCCCACCCCTTCAACCTCTGCAGCAATGCTGGCAGCACTCATATGTCTATTTCCCAAAGACAACCTCGGGATATGACGCTGAGCACGTGCACTTAACTTCTTTGGTCGACCATGGCAAGGCCTGTTCTGAGGGAACCTGTCCTGTTAAACCACTGTATGGTCTTGGCCACCATGCTGCAGCTCAGTTTCAGGGTCTTGGCAATCTTCTTATAGCCAAGGCCATCTTTACGTAGAGCAACAATAATTTTTTTCAGACCCTCAGAGTTCTTTGCCATGAGGTGCCATGTTGAACTATCAGTGACCAGTATGAGAGAGTGAAAGCGATTAACACCAAATTTAACACACCTGCTCCCCATTCACACCTGAGACCTTGTAACACTAATGGGTCACATGACACCGGGGAGGGAAAATGGCTAATTGGGCCCAATTTGGACATTTTCACTTAGGGGTGTACTCACTTTTGTTGCCAGTGGTTTAGACATTAATGGCTGTGTGTTGAGTTATTTTTAGGGGACAGCAAATTTACACTGTTATACAAGCTTGTACACTCAATACTGCATTGTAGTGTCATTTCTTCAGTGTTGTCACATGAAAAGATATACAATATTTACAAAAAATGTGAAGGGTGTACTTACTTTTGTGAGATACTATACATGCCAATTTTACCAGATGAATAGCTATGCAAAATAGACTCCCTGGTTCCTAACATAACGGTACTAAATAATGTTTATCAGCAGTTCTATCAGGAAAGCTGTACAAATGAGAAAATGTAGAAATGAGCCAGATGCAATATTAGATACTGTAGCTATTGAGGACTTTAAGTATTTATAGGCTAATGTATGTATACTACCTTGCTCTGCCTGTGCTGTGTAATTTGTTTTATTGGTTATGTACCTGGTGAGATGACAAACTATAAAAACACCCTACTTTGTTACGGAAGAAAGCTTTTTGATGCTTTCTCTTCGTTATCCACAGTAGTTTTCCAGCCAGTTCATCTGATGGAAGCAATTAAAATTACAGCTCCTTATTTTGGTGTGTTTGCCAAAACAGAAGAGCAGGTCAAAGTGAAACTAGCTAAGAGGTTTCATTTTTTTTTTTTTTTTTAATTTGAAAAAGGAAAGTTAGAACTTTTGGAAGGTTGCTATTGCTCTCTGTGGCTCCATCAGGGAGTAACCCTGCATTTCCTGCCCTCAAAGACCTCACAAGATATAAGTGGACCACTCCTCCCGCATCCCACCTATGACAGTTGTCACTGAAACAAATGTCTCTGTTAAAAGATTTTTCCTCCATTCCTGTTCTTGCCTAAATAAAAGATGAGGATTTACCCTCTCGTTCTCTTGGGGAGGATGGTTACCGAGACAAATTGTGAGGTTAGTCCTTCCCAACAGGTACATGAACAGCAATAAAAGCCTATAACTTTCCAGATTTTGTTAAACTAGAAAAATTCTAAGAACTAAATGTTCCTATGCTTTACAACTAAGGAAGCGTCCATCTTAGCCTATGTTTAATCTGCAGTTGCCATGGTGCTGCACATGTGATCAGTTATGGCTCCAATCATTTGATGGTTTGACAGTTCATTTGAGAGCACAAGCAACTGTAATGCCCTGTACACACGGTCGGATTTTCCGATGGAAAAAGTGCGATAGGATTGTGTTGTCAGAAATTCCGATCGTGTGTGGGCTCCATCGGACTTTTTCCGCTGGAATTTCCGACACACAAAGTTTGAGAGCAGGATATAAAATTTTCCGACAACAAAATCCGATCATTTAAATTCCGATCGTGTGTACACAAATCCGACGCACAAAGTGCCACGCATGCTCAGAATAAATTAAGAGACCAAAGCTATTGGCTACTGCCCCGTTTATAGTCCTGACGTATGTGTTTTACGTCACCGCGTTCAGAAGGATCGGATTTTCCGACAACTTTGTGCGACCGTGTGTATGCAAGACAAGTTTGGCACAAAATCCGTCTGAAAAAATCCATGGATTTTGTTTTTGGAATGTCCGATCAATGTCCGATCGTGTGTACAGGGCATATCAGTTCTCATTTGCAGTATGCTGTCACAGAATGTAGCTGTTTAGAGGAACCCTTAAATCAATGGGTTTAGTTTCACTTTAAGTTGAGGGTGTAGGAATAGTGTTTCTCATATAGTTGGTTTCTAACTGTCCAATACAACAACATCGGTAATATCTGATGATTCACTATGCAACCTGTCCTAGCCCACTTCACATCAGGTGTGCAAGATTGCATGGGCTCATTATGGCTAATTCAATCCTACATAACTACATATATGGACACCAATTGAAATTAGGTGACAGATGCTTATTCTAAAGCTGGATACACACTATACAATTTTCTGTAGATTTTTTTCCTTCAGATTTACCAAAACCATATAATATGAGGTCAAACCTTAAGGCTATGTTTCCATTAGTCCGTCCCCAAAGTTGCGCGATTTACACTGCAACTTTACAATGCGATTTATGTTGCGATTTGATGCGACTTTAAAAACGACTTTGATGTTCTGCGATTTAGCCAGAGTGATGTAATTCCTTATCCTGCTTATAGTTATTTCCCCTTCCTGTCTTCCACACTCACGTACATCAATATAGGAAGTGATGTATTTGGGAGGAGCAGAGATCATGTGCTTCCGTAGACTTCCGTGGAAGTCGCAACAAAGTCGCGGTGTCAGACATGTACATGCGACTGCATTGCGACTTAATACCTTTCTATGGAGAACAAGTCGCACCAAAGACGGAACAAAGTAGTGCAAGAACTTTTTTTGGAGACGCTGCGACTTGATTCGCACTAATTAGAACGGGGACCATTGAAATACATGGGTTTTGACTTGTCATGTGTCAAGTCGCAAAACAAGTCGCAGTAGTGGAAACAGTGCCTAAGAGTTTCAATTTGTATGCAATCGGGCAGGCCCTTGCACTACGTGGTTTTGGCAAATCTAAAGGAAATCAGACAACAAAAGTTGTATATGTGCATGGGGTCTCAGGGTCACCATACATGTTACAGTCCACTTTAGATTTACCAAAACTATGTAACAGGAGGACCGATCCAAACCACTCAATCAATTTGTATCCAAAATAAGGCAAGCCCTTGAACTACTTAGGTACTGTATTGGTAAATCTAAAGGATATTGTACAATCAGATTGTAAATTTCATGGTGAGCTTTGCTGTCATGCATTTTCCAGCATAGGTGACATGCACAGACATCCATTTTGCATATGCATTGCAATTCATTAGAAGGAATTCCTGCATGCTGCATTTTGGATGTGATGACCTGCAGTTTTTCATTTAAATGGAGAATTTCATATGCCTGAAATGCTCAATACTCTGGGCACTCTGCTGTGAACAAGCCCTTTGACTCTCCATACCTACATAGCTGCTGAAACCCAACTGGCAATCAGTGCAGTGTGTCACATCAAACTTACTATAGTAATGCTTCTGGAAGCTTTCAAGTAAACCTTAACTGAATGACATTTAGTTTTCCAATGCACTGTGCATCACAACCAACTGCCATTTATTTATGTTATAAAAATACTTTTTTAATCCTTTTTTGCATATCATTGCAGCAGATCTTCTGCCACCTTTGCAGCTACTTTCTGCATACATTCTAGAGATGGGTGCATGGTAGCTCTAGGCAGGTTTCCCAATGGTGACAATAGTGGTCCACACCTGTATAATAATATGTGTAAGGCTGGCTTCACACTATCTTAGCATGCAGCTCACCGCATGGGTCCAGTGTGTCTCCGTTCACCTTTTCAGGTCTGATTTCATTTTTGGGCTGAATTCAGACCTGAAACGGACCAAAAGATGCACAGGGCTCCTGTGCAAGTTTGCATCGGAGCCACAGCGGAGATATGTGAACCGGCTCCATAGAGAGCCAGTCAGAATCTTCTGCTATTGCAAATTGGATGTGGTGAACCCCCCGTCATCAACACAGGCATGTTAACTGTGGGCACCTGGCTGTGACAGCTTGTAGCTTCACAGCTGCGTGCACATTGTGAATGGTCCCATAGTCTTCTGGGACCTGTCATGTGTCCCAGAAGACTGCGGAGAGGGAGTATGGAGGGAATTTCCACTTCTGATCACCTAGGCGATCTGAGCAGAAGTGGAAGCGGGTACTTCTCTTTTGGGTGGAGCGCCGCTTCAATGAGGAACTGTTAAGTTTAGTTCCCCTTTAAGTAGCCAAAACTAAAGTTGAAAAAACACTGAGAGCAGGCAGCAGCTCTTTATTGCAGGAGAGACATGCTATGTCTAGTCTCTTCTGCAATACTACACACTTACTGGCCCGCCCACAGTCTTCTATTAAATGCATGCTGGTCTGGGCATGTGCAAGATGACGCCATCTACCGTTGGCCAATCAGAAGCCTGAAAAACGGGCACTTGGGAGAAGGTGACAATGGTGGTTGGTGAAGAATGTAACCGCTGTATCGCTGGAAGGTAGAAGTGACTATAGCAGGAAATTTAGTTCCACTTTAGACTTTGTCTGTAGATGTCTGGGTGGATTTAATAAAACGTTTCTGCAACAAAGTCTAGATTACCATTCAAAATCTGACCAATTCATGCTGAATCTGCAGATATTCCAGCCATAGGTGCTCCTGATGGTACCACCTTGCTTGACAAAAGTCAAATGAACAATCGACTTTTGTCAAAGGTGGAAAGTTGTCTGCCAAACAATCTGGAATCTTGGTGTGCTTTGTGAATTTCTTCTAGATCTGTGCAATAACCCAGTGTGAGACTTTGCCTCTGTGCAGGAACTTCCTGTAATAAACACCGGTCCCTGCTGCTCCATCTCCTTGTGCAGGCACTGCAGGGTGACTGGTCTTGTCTCCGTCCCTCCTGTTGTTTTCTGCAGGCAGCCTGTAGTGGGTGGAGCCTGCTGGGCCCCTCCCACAGCACTGATGATGTTGCTGTGACTCTTACAAGATAATAGCTTGATTTGCAAAGGCATCTGGTGCATACAAAGTAAATTCCTATTATTTGTGGCTATTGTGTATAAAAAATGAAAGTTTTGTGTGGCTTTGATTACTTAATTCAGATACATTAATATTCCGTCTAATAATCCTGCTTCAGCGAAAGTGATGAATGCACTAACAGTTTATAAGGGGGGGGGGGGGGTGAATTGGATTAGTCCATGCATATTAAATATTCGATATATTATTTATCAACACTTTTGTGTATAGGCTGCAGAGATCGGCAGGACTAGAAGAAAGTAGACATACAACTACAGAGGAAAGAACACTGACATTCCTCCAACCACGTGGTCACCCCATCACATGACACTCGTGTTCTCCACACGTGCTGCAGCCTTGTGACAGCTCGGAGTGGTAAACTATGGGCGGCGACATTCCTCATATTCCACCAATCATATACATCGCATACTTATACACCCAAAAAGAGAGGCGGGGCTGACCCCGCCACATCTCTCTCCTCCAAAACGTGACTTCGCTTGTGGCATCTCGTGACGCCGAGGCGTGAATAGAGTTGCGTAAGGCAAAGCGTCGACAAATCAGAACGCTAGATATGCCTAATCCAAGTTGAGGGAGCCAATGGGCTGCTTTTAAATGGATAATATTAGTCCAGGCAGCGTCTTTTAGTGGTGGATTACCTAATTAATAGTCACTAAGAGCCCTCCATCGAACTACGTCATTGTCTGTGGTCGACAGCCTGTTGGTCGAGAAAACTAGCGCAGAAAAAAAAAAAACCTCGTTTGCATAGAGGCTGTCAGCTGACCAGTCAGCGTATAGGGTGCATGAATAATTCAGTGAATGTGAAGCCGTGCTCTGTCTAGCCTGGTTGGCTGTTATTGCGATCAGGATGTCGGCTCCTCAGCCTTCAGTCGAGTCCTCTACCTCTCCGGCCGCTCCCGGGTGTCTTCTGGGCCAATCCTTTCCCCTTGTGCTGAAGAAACTCATAGAGAACCCTCCGAAGAACTTTCTGGATACAGGAGAAGTGGGTGAGGAGATATAAGTGGCCATGGCGCCTCCTCCCTTAGCTGCCATCGGCCATAACCCACATTTCTTCTGGTAGAGGCAGGGCTTAGCAAGGCTGCTTGTAGATGCATGGCGGTAATAGGAGGACTGGTGGAAATGTGTCACCAGAAAGGTGGCCACATATCAGTATTCGGTGTCCCTTCTAGTGGCCTTGCTGTAGGCTGAGGCTCGCTTCCTACCCTATGTGGGTTTACATCACCAGAGGCACAATTAAAGGTTCCACCTCATTGTGTATAGCACAATTATGATGTTGCTGTGACTCTTACAAGATAATAGCTTGTTTTGCAACGGCATCTGGTGCATACAAAGTCAATTCATATCATTTGTGGCTATTGAGTATACAAAAATGAAAGTTTTGTGTGCCCGGAGTTTGGCTTTAATCACTTCATTCAGGTAAATTAATATTCCTGGTCTAATAATCCTGCTACAGCGAAAGTGATGAATGTACTAACAGTTTATAGGGGATTTTTGTTTGATTAGTCCATTCATATTAAATGTTCTATATATTATTTATCAGCACTTGTGTATAGGCTGCAGAGATCGGCAGGACTATAAGAAAGTTGACATACAGCTACACCGAGCTTATGGTAGGTGATCACCTACCTCCCAACTTTTTAAAATAAAGAGGGACGCCTTTTAGCACACAGTATGTAAGGCACACATATAAGGACACATCTATGCCATAACTAACCTCAGTTCATTGACCACAAAGAACTAATATGCAGAAAATAATTGGCTAAACCAGGCAAGTGTTTTTTTGATCTCTGTTTCTCCCTAAGGGCCCTTTCACACAGGCTCTCCGATCAGGTCCACCTGTCAGTTTTTCAGGCGGACCTGATGGGATGCTCCATTCAGCCCTATGGAGCGGAAGATGTCAGCGGTGACATGTCTGCTGACAGCCGCTGTTATCCAATACAATCCTGTCAGAGAAATCCAGGCGGATGTAGACCTTATTTTCCATCCATCTGGCGGATCAGACTGGATGAAAATGGACAGGCGGTCCATTTTCATCCAATTTCCCCATAGAGGTGAGTGGTGCTCTGACAGGTCCGTCTCAGCACAGTGAGCGGAGACAGACCTGTCATCCGCCTGCTGAGCGGGGATCAACGGATCAATCCCCCGCTGAGCAAAGCCCTTATATTGGCTTTTCAAAATAACAAATGCAGTGATATAGAGCAGTGTTTCTCAACCTTTTTCCAGTCGAGGTGCCCTTGCAAAGTATTTTCAGTCTTGAGTCACCCCTGTCCAAGGCTTGCATCACGTTACTGTGTTTCAGAACGCACGCTAAATTGCGCTCATTCCTCACATGCATACAAATGATCTGCTCATTAGGGTTGCCATGAATTCTTCATGGTACCCCAAATTGGTAAACATAGGGTGATTTGGTACACAATTTAAAATAAGTCTCGGGGATGACTTTTCCTGCATTTCTGCGGTTAGGGAAGCCCATTGCAATGAATGGGCTGCCCTGCATGCAGCCACACAGATGTGAACGAAGGTCTTGTTCACATGTGAGGTTCAGGGGTTATAAAACCACATGGTTGAGCTGTTTTTACCATCCCTATCTGCTCCCTCTTTAGCTGCAGCTGGAAGTATAACCCCAGGTGAATAGGGCTACACTGCAACCGCCCCACAACTGTGTGCATTGCTTGTGGTGTGGTGATGCTGCATTTACAGTGTTAACGCACATACCTACACATGTACGTACACACTTGCATACATATATACGCGTAAACACACATACATACATGCAGACACATGTACGTACATAAAGACAGACACATACACACACACACACACCCATGTATACATTCCTTTAAAAGTTACAGTACAGTACCTTCCCTCACTGGGTACTACACTGTAGGGGGGAGGCAGAGAGCACAACACACATTCCCTCTCCCTTTGCTTTTACTTTGCTGAGTCTTACGGAGCTCGCTTCCTGTGCCGATGTGCAGTTTGGCTGGGGATCTGGAGATCAGTCTCATCTGACAGCCTTTCTCTACCAGGATCCTGGCAGTACCCCAGGGTGCGCGGAACCCTGTTTGAGAAAGGCTGATAAAAAGAGTAGAACCCTGTTTGAGAAAGGCTGATAAAAAGAGTAGTGCAACAGAATACTTCTAATTAATAAAATAGTACCTTTGTATAGAGATGTACACAAGACCAAAAAGAGGGACAACAAAGGCAGGCCATAGACAGTGCTTAGAAGGGGAGTCCCGTCTCCCCCCCCCCCCCCCCCCCCTGAGCAGTTGTCTGCTCCGACACGGGGGTGGGTGGGGGAAGCCGTGTCTGCCATAAGATAGTGATTATTGCTAGCAGCTATAGCAGCCGCTATTGATAATCGCTAGTGAATCCGGCAGGCTAGTTGTACCCAAGCTGATCGATTTGATCAGCTTGGTACGTTCAACCTGCCCACACATGGTTTAAATCTTGGCCGGTTCAGCACCTATGGCCGGCCTAAGGCTGCACAAGGAACTTGGGGTCAAAAGAGGGACAGTTCCCCTAAATGAGGGACAGTAAGGGGGTATGGTGATCATATAGCTGCGCATACTCAGCCTGATGTTACTCCTTTTACTGGCCTGGTGTGGTGATTGGCTTTTTAGGGCTCTTCTAAAGGGCGATAAACTTTTCTGATCCTCAGGCTAGGTTCACATGTGTGTGTGTATGTGTTTTTTTTTTTTTTTTTTTTTTTAATGCGAGAAGGTGCGTTTTTGGGTCCATAGACTTCAATGAAAGTGCATTGCATCAAAAACGCATTTATATACTTTTTTGGTAGGGTTTAGTGTGTAACATCCAGTCCCCTTCTCCTACCAAAAAAAAAAAGCATGAAAACGAAATAAAAAGATAAACAATGTGCATGAACAACGCACACACAGTCTTTTTGGCCACATTCACATCTAGTGTATGCTAGATGTGCTTTTTTTGTGTAACCTATAGGGCGGCTCATTTTATTTAAATGCAACAAACAAAGCTCCTTAACCTTTTTCAGACATAGAGCAACACACACTTCTGCATGCGTTCACTAAACGCGCAGATGTGAACAGAGCCTGTACACGATCAGAAAATCGTATGAAAAGTTCCACTTTCAAAGCGATCGTACGATTATCTGAATATTAGTACAGAGCCTTTGAGAGCCGATCACGGCAGTTCATATATAGATATATGAACACAGATATAATACGATCGGACAAGCACAAAAAAAAGTTCTTGTATGATACGAGATTGTACAGATTTTCCATTAATCAGTACAGTTGTCATCTGAATATACAATTCAAATACACTACAACACATTACATCACTTCCAACTTTCTATTAGTTGTACGAGAATTGTAACTTTAGTAAACTTCATTGTTGATATGAGATTAGTATGCAAAAAAAAAAAAAAGATCATTCGGCCGATAATCTCATCTTGTATACCAGGCATTAGAGCCACTCATTAGACAGATTTTTACAGTTTGGCAGATATGGACAATCCAATTGGAAAAATCTGTGTATTGGAGACAGTTCCTTTCTTTTCTAATTTAGATACATTGTACTTAGAGGAACCTGGAAGTCGCCATTGCTGATTTTCTTTTTCTGCAAATGTTAGGCTAGCCATACACACATGGATTCTGCTCATTCAGTCCTGTGGGCGGAGCAAGAGAAATCACTAGATTCCCCCAACCTTCCATCCGCTGGTTATTGTATTCTGACAGCCATATTTGTCTGAAAATCCAAACAGTGGCTACATCTGATTGGGTGGAGTCACTATTTTGGCATGAGAATGTTCTGCCCAGCTCCTTCGATTATTAAAGGAGAAGTTCCGCTTTAAGCATTCCTCTCCAAGCCGCAAGCTGTCAAAGCTGGGTGCCCACAGCTGTAATGCTGGGGAGAGAGAGAGAATCGAGGGTTTGGGCGGCCACATCGTTGGATCCTGGGACAGGTGAGTGTGTGCTAATTAAAAGTCAGCAGCTACGCTTTTTGTAGCTGCTGACTATTAATAAACACAAAAAAGACTAACTCTGTGTTAAATCGCAGGTCCCTCGGAGATGCTGGCATCTTCTCCTCAGCTTTTTCTGGGTGCTGGCCTTTGGCTGGCTGTATGTCTTGATTGGCCCGTGCGGGATGATGTCACTCCCATGCATGCGCAGCAGTCATTCACCCTGACACTGTGCTGGAAATGTCAACGAAGCTGCACATGCGCAGCACCTTGTACATTCCTCAGAGGACGGCGAACAGACAGATGCGTTTGACAAACTCCATAGTCCTGGCAGGATTACCCATGACTTGAAATTTTGATGCTATAGCAACAATAGGCTGAAATTCAAAGAGTATATGGTTATCGTTGTCGTCCAAGTGGACGTACAATTCTTAACTATATGGATGTGTTACATTCATGCTCCGCATTTGCAGCTTAGCCCATTTTATTTGATGCTTTTATGCAAGACAAAGCAATTCTGTGGGAAAATAATTACTTGATCCCCTGCATATTTTGTAAGTTTGCCCACTCACAGAAATGAAGGGTCTATCATTTTTTTTCATGGGTGTATTTTAAATGATAGAGACAGAATATCAACCAAAAATCCAATAAAAAAAAAAAAAAAACAATACAAATGTTATAAATTGAGTTGCAGTTTAGTGAGTAAAATAAGTATTTGATCCCCCTACCAACCAACAATAATTCTGGCTCCCACAGACTGGCTACAAGATGTGCTCATGTGGTATACAGATTAGTCCTGTCAATTTAACCACTTTCCGCCCGCCATATAACAGAATGATGTGCGCAAAGTGGTTAAGTTATCCTGACTGGATGTCATATGATGTCCAGCAAGATGAGCTGCGATCACACGCCTGCGGGGGTGCGCTGCATGGCGATCGTTGGTGTTTTGTGTGCCAGTCTGACGTAGGCTCTTTACCATGTGATCAGCTGAGTCCAAGCACAGCATAAACAGGAAGAGCTGTGTATCGACTTTTACTCCACTCGCGCTGACAGACACGAGTAGAGGAGACCCCATCGGCTGCTCTCCTGACAGAGAGGGTCTGTACTGATTATCAGCGTAGCCCCCACCAGGGACGTTACCCAAGACCACCAGGTATGACCAGCAGGGTTGCCAATCAGTGCCCATTAGAGGTGCCAATCAATGCCCAGCAGTAATTCCTGTCAGTGCCTCATCAGTGCTGCCTATCAGAGCCATCTATTAGTGCCTCCTCACCAGTGCCCATCAGTGCAGCCTCATTATCTCCCATCAGTGAAGGAGAAAACTTACTTATTTACAACAGAAATAAAGAAAAACTTTAATTTTTTTCCAAAATTTCGGTCTTTTTTTTAATCAAAAAATAAAACCCCGGTGGTGATCAAATACCACCAAATTAAAGCTCTATTTGTGGGGGAAAAAATGATAAAAAATTTGCTTGTGTGCAGTTTTGCATGACCGCGCAATTGTCATTCAAAGTGCAACAGCTCTGAAAATTGGTCTGCGCAGGAAGGGGGGAAAGTGTCTTGTATTGAAGTGGTTAAGAAGGTGCTCCTAATGGCAACTCATTATGTGTATAAAAGACACCTGTCCACAGAATCTTTCTTCCATTCAAACTTCACCATCATGATCAGACCAAAGCTATCAAAGGATGTCTGGGACAAGATTGTAGACCTGCACAGGGCTGGCTACAAGACCATCAGCAAGAAGCATGGTGAGAACGAGACAACTGATGGAGAGATTATTCGCAAATGGAAGAAATGTAAAATAACCATAAATTGCCCTTGGTCTAGAGCTCCATGAAAGATTTTGCCTCATGAGAAAAGTGAGGGATCAGCCAAGAGCTACACCGGAGGAGCTTGTGACATAAAATCACACTCATAGGTTGGACTTGTGTCTTTTTTTCAGCCTCGCCTACTATGTAACAATGTGAATGATCTCAAGCCAGTTGGGACCACAGCCACCAAACAAACCATTGGTAACAATACGCAGCCATGGATTGAAATCCTGCAGCACCTCCTCAAGAAGGCACATGTACAGGCCGTCTGAAGTTTGCCAATGAAACATCTAAATGATTGGGAGAAAGTGCTGTGGTCAGATTAGAGAAACATTGAGCTCTTTGTTGTTAACTTGACTCACTGTGTTTGGAGGAAGAAAAATGCTGACTATGACCTTAAAGCGGTGTTCCAGCCGTAATTTTTTTTTTTTAAAGTCAGCAGCTACAAACACTGTAGCTGCTGACTTTTTTAATAGGGACACTTACCTGTTCAGGGCGCCTGCGATGTTGCCCCCCCGAGGCCGATCCGTCCCTCGCATCGTGTGCCGGCGCCGCCATCCTCACTAAAGGAAACAGGCAGTGCAGCCTTGCGGCTGCACTGCCTGTTTCCTATTGTGCATGCGCAAGTCCCCTGGCGATTTCTAAATGGGCGGCTGTCTTCTGTGACATACACAGGTCCCAGAAGACACCGCACCCAAATTTCCCAGAAATCAACGCAAGGAGGAAAAGACTGAAGATCACCGCAGAATAGGAAGTGTCAGATTAGGATGATCTGCCTAGCAACAGGCATTTCTGATAAGTAAATTTTTTTTTTAATGTATTTAAAAGGAGCGTTTTTATGTATTAATTTTTTTTTTTTTTTTGGGTGGACCTCCGCTTTTAAGAACACCATCCCTACAGTCAAGCATGGGGCTGGTTCTCTGCTAAAGTAACAGGCTGACTTTGTTGCATTGAGGGGGCCAATGGATGAGTTCATGTATTGTAAAATCTTGGATGAGAACCTTCTTTCTTCAGCCTGAACACCTGAAGATGGGTGGATGAGTCTTCCAGTATGACAATGACCCAAAACATACCGCCAAGGCAACAAAGGAGTGGCTCAAGAAGAAGCACATTACGATCATGGAGTGGCCTAGCCAGTCTCCAGACCTTAATCCTATAGATAGAAAATGTATGGAGGGAGCTGAAACTTCGAGTTGCTAAGAGACAGCCAAGAAACTTTAAGGATTTGGAGAAGACCTGTAAAGAAGAGTGAACCAAAATCCTTCCTGAGATGTGTGCAAACCTGGTAACCAACTACAAGAAACGTCTTACCTCTGTGCTTGCCGACAAGGGTTTCTCCACCAAGTCATGTTATGCTTGGGGACCAAATACTTATTTTACTCACTGAACTTCAACTCCGTTTATAACATTTGTATTGTGTTTTTTTTTTTCTGGATTTTTGGTTGATATTCTGTCTCTATCAATTAAAATACACCTATGATAAAAATTCTAGACCCTTCATTTCTTTAAGTGGGCAAAATCTGCAGGGGATCAAATCCTTTTCCCCACTGTAGGTTTACGTTAACTACCTCAATAATGGAACCACCCCAATACCTGGACACTTATACCCCTTCCTGCCCATCACAATTTTTCTGTCACACTTTGCCAATTACATAGTCATGTACCCAAAAAAAAAAAATATATATAATAATAGAAAAAAAAGCATGGCCGGACCTCTTAAATGTGAGATCTGGGGTCAAAAAGACCTCAGATCTCATATTTACACTAAAATGCAATAAAAAAAACAACTTTTTTTTTCTTTTTTTCTCTGTATGTTGTACATGCATACATTCTTCTAGGGGAATTCTAATGATAATTTGTTTGCTACCTCACTATTTGCACCGCTTTTGGATTCCCTGCTTTCTGCCAGTTTTACATCAGGAAGGGTGAATTGCTGTGGGAGTGAGCACTTGGGTGGGGTGTTGCTCTCAAAAGCTCCATGGCTTTTCCCACTATTCAACTTTTAAGGAACTTTTGCCCTGCTGCTGCTTTTGCTTTGCAAAAGAGCCATGTAGAACTCTGATCTCTCTCTGGTTGTTTCTAGTTCCCATCTACAGTGACCTTGGGCACCTCGGGCCTTCATACTCTAACCAGCTGCCTGGGTTTGTGAGTACCTTGTTGAATTTATCACCATGCAGGCACAAGTCTGTATCTAGACTCATAGAGGTCGATCCTACTGCACAGTCTGGCCTCATCTTGTGCTGTGAAGATTCCAGGGATGTTTACTGAGGACATTGATGTCTGTAATCTTGAATCCTATGACCTTGGCTCTGTCAGGTGAGGCCATGTCCCTACCTTGCATTTAACACATGTGAAACAAATCAATGAACCCTGTGAATATTATGCTATTGCTAGCAATATTCCCCTTACATTTGACAATGTATATATCCTCTGTATAAATAAGTGAAGTGTCAACACAACGTTATGTGAAAACATACACTTTTGTGCAAATATCTTAAACGTGAATCTGGCGCTCACACCTAAAAAATCTTATGTAGAAAAAAATTAAAGTGCATAGGTATAATGTTTCTCAATCTCAAAAATAATTCATAAATAAAGTGCAACTGTGCAAAAAATAAAGTTCATCTTCCCAATTTCAATCAAAAATATGATCCAAAAGTGCATCTATTTAAAAAAAAAAAAATCAAAGTCCATATTTACAATCCCACAACGAATTAAAAGCAAAATCGTAATCCAACTCTTGATGCAATTATACACCCGATGAGCTCCTTCACCATAAGTCCTAAAGTTAACTCACCAGAAATTGTAGCTGGTCAAATTATAAACCAGTAACTGCGCTTTTTGTGTTGTATATCAGGCAAATCCCCTCTCCATCGTGCTGTCTTTAACGTGTCCTCTTGTCAGTTTCTCTCCCAAAGGAAAAAGATCTCCCATAGCGTAATACCATTCAAATAATGCATGTTTATTAAAACAATTTTTTTAAAAGCACTCACATTTCACAAGTGTCTGTCCGACACTAGGGAACACAAACATGATGATTTGTATATAATAGTCGGCTCCGGCTGCAGTCTCAAAGGCTGCAAGCACGATCACAGAAACACCCGATGTCAGCATCCTAGCCCTGTCCTACTAGTTTTGTTATTCAGCGTCCTAACGCTCCTTGGAGGTTCTTTGATTTGTTTCACATGTGTTAATTACAAGCCATTTATTACTTGGTTACAGGATTTTTAGATCTGCGCTGCTCACTTCCCTTTTATCTGTATCAACTAGTGTTTCACTAGTACCAAGTGGCAGCATTTCTAGGTAGAATCCTCCACCATCCATCAATATTTTTGGCGTTGTTCCTTGTTTTATTTTTGGTCATGTCCCTGGCTTGTCATCGGGGTCTCTACTGCAGTTACACAAGACTTTTTGTGTCCAATTCCTTGCATGTGCTGATCGCAGGTGCTCTAAGCATGCTCCAGCGCCTTCAATATCTGATCACACAACGGGTTTAGAGGTGATCGGCCCAATGACTGAATCGCACTGAGGGTCCCTACAGCCTTTCTATGGTTATGTTGCCTTTGAGAAATCCCAGCCTTCTGTCATTATCTCAGACATGCATGAGACTGTTTGGGCCCCTTTTGTTGTACATTCTTATCTGCATCTGGAGGTTCAACCTGCTGTCTTCAGCCTTGGGTCTTTTAGAGCTCTTGCAGATGCAAAGAGATAGATAGATAGATAGATAGATATATAATATAATTTTTTTTTTATCTCATTGGCGGCAATTCTATTCTTTTTCTGGATACACGGATTTGGGTCAGATTGACTCCGACCTCTGACTTATACATTAAATCCACGGACAGGAATCAACTTTTACTATTTAATAGTTACCATCCACTGCACATGTTTAAATCGATCGTGAAGAGTCAACTGCTGAGGGTTAAACGTATTGTCAGTAATGAGATAGTAAGGGAAACAAGATTACAAGAGATGTGCCAAAAATTCAGGGAACAAGGTTGGTTATCCAGAGAGGATGATTATACAGGAATTGATTAAAATTCAAAATAAGGATGTAACTTTTACCTTTAGGAAACGTAAACAGGAGAGACCAAGATTACCATTTATTTTTCAGTTCCATAGTTACAGTGAAAACATCTTTAGTATTATTTAAAAAACATTGTCCCCTTCTAAAATGGTCCTATCCCCAGATAGATATTTTAGAACAAGTTCCCATAAGAGCCTATCGGCATAATAAGACTCTAAGGGACTCTCTAGTTAGTTCTGAGTTTAAGGCCAGCACACATGAAACAAAAATGACATTCTTGGGGGAAAAAAAGGGATGTTATCCCTGTTTAAATTGCATCCAATGCAACTTACTACTTAAAAATGATCATTACACTCATCCTACTAATGGAGAAAAGGTCGTAAATAATGGCTTCCACACATGCCAATCCTCCTATGTGGTATATATCCTCACATGCCCCTGCAGTTTGATATGTGTCGGAGAAAAGATCAAGGATAGAATAGCCCAGCACCGCAGCATGATAAGACACAAACAGCCCAGTTTACCAATATGGAGACATTTCCTAGAAAAAGGGACACAAGGAATCTGATCTGCACTTCATGGTATTAGAGGAAGTATCCAGGGATAAAAGAGGGGGTGACAGAATTTTAAGAAACGGGAGGTATGATGGTTTAACAAGTTACAGTCTCTTCATCCAAATGGAATGAATAGAGATTCTTTGATCTGTATCTATTCCTATAAACATGGATTGGGATTTATACAATCATATTTTTCTTCCCTAGATTCAATGGAAACTATACAGGATTTGAAACAGGGGAATCATCTTGAAGATGATTACATGGAAAAAAATGTTTTGATATAGCAATATTGAGAATTATCAACATTTAATTGCTGTGAATGACTTATTCTGAGAGAGAGGAGTGGGATGTCAGGTTTTCACAATATTAGATGTAGTGGCGTGGTTGATATGGGTTTTGTTCCCCAATTGATCGTTACAGTCTGATACTTACTATATGTACGTAGTAGATTCTCCCTCTCCTCCTATGTTTCTACTTTTTCTACTTAATTCTTTTTTTTTTTTTATGTGTGTGTGTATGTATATGTGTATGTATAATATATGTATGTATATGTGTGTGTGTGTATATATATATATATATATATATATATATATATATATATATATATATATATATATATATATATAGTGTGTAATTTTTTTTAAAAGCAAAGGCCCTACAGATTAAAATGGTGGGTGTTGCAATCATTTTTAATTTTTTTTTTCACACCGTATTTGCACAGCGATTTTTCAAACGCGCTTTTTTGGGAAAAAACTTTTGTAAATTTTAATGCACTAAAACACACTATATTGCCCAAATGTTTGGTAAAATATAAAAGATGATCTTATGCCGAGTACATAGATACCAAACACGTCATGCTTTAAAATTGCACACAACCGTGCAGCGGCGACAAACTACATACATTTTTAAAAGCCTTTGCAGGTTACCACTTTAGATTTACAGAGAAGGTCTACTGCTAGAATTACTGCCCTCAATCTGTCCTCAATTGCTGTTTACATATGACACGGGTGGTTTTTTTTTTGTTTTTTGTTTTTTTTTATCATTCTTATTGTTACCACAGGGCATGTATATATCCCCTATGATAGCAATAGGTAGTGACAGGTACTCTTTTAAAAGAAATAAAAAAAAAATTGGCGTCTATTAGACTCTAAATCTCCTCTGCCCTCAAAGCACCTGGCCACACCAAGATTGGTGTGATAGATTGCTTTCCAATTTTCCCAAAGGCGCAGTTTATATCCAGCAAAACCAAAGTCATGAAATGCTCGTAGCTTCCGTTTCTTGGGCCATAAAAGATGATTGGAGCCGTTCTGGTCTCTGATCAGCTCTATTGTCAGCTGGCGAAACTACCAGCTGCATTCTCTGGTTCCCCGGTGGGACAGGAGAGCCCGAGAAAACCATGGAAGACAACGGGAGGAGAACGTTTATTCCTACTGCTTGTAAAAGCAGTCTAGCAGTCTAATTAACCGCTAGGATTGCTTTTACATGAAAGCTGACCGCTGTCTGAAAAGAATGATCCCTAATGAACGAAAAAAGAGATTGATCGGTGGGTATGCCCACCATTAGAATACCTCCCTGCTTCCACCCACTTCTAATGATGGGCATACAAGTACCGTTTTTTTTTTTAAATTTTTTAACTGTGGTGGTGAAATCACCTCCTACAGCGCTGGAGTCACGACTTTATGTATTGTGAGAGCAAACGCTGTTGCTGTCAGAATAAATGAACCTGTGCTGCAGCTGAATGGTGTACCTGCAAAGCAAATAATGGTTAACAATAAACAAAGTAACATTACAGTATAACAGTAAGACATACCATACCTGCAAAGCAAATACAATAAAATAAAATACAGTAACAAAAGAGAAGAAAATAAAACTTTTTTTTTTTAATTTGCACTTTTAGCTGTAAACGTTCCAGATTAGGGTCTCTAAAAATGTGATGACCATCTCATCTTTAGAGACCCTGTGTATGTGTGCCCTAGGACTGTGCAGTGCTGTACCCTATGCTAATATTCCACTAGTGTGTGATAGCGACGGAAACATTCGCTGATGCATAGATCAGGTTGGCCAGGACAGGAGAGACAATAATAGCGGGTGTCACACCTATATCCACATTTTCTGCAGACACAACATCTTCTTTGGGCAGGGTACCACGGAGGACTTCTGGGAAGTGCCTCTCATGCAGCCGTCTCACTGCATTTGCATTGGGAAGTTGGGCCACAGCACCGTCCGGAAACAGAAGGGCTGTGATGATTTCTTCCTGGAATTTTAGGAAGGATCCAGTTCGTCCTGTCGCTTTGTATAGCACATAAACGTTCTGCACTGAAATAAGTATACAGACCCTTTTTCTTTATACCAGTGTCTGGCCTTACGGGCAATTTAAGTACGGAGCCATCATCTGGTCCTTAAAGTCCTCTCCTCTCATGTTAAGGTTGTATTTGTGGACACAACACCAGTCGCTTTTGGAATTTTGACTGTCATATCTGCATGAAGGGAGGACAGAACAAAAACATTGGGGGAAGCCCCGTTGATTATATCGCATTGTGCCACATGCACCAATTCCACAATCAAAAAGGTGACTAAAGTGGCCATGTACAAATGGTACCCCTTTCCGAATAAGGGTGACACCAAGTCCCAAACAATGTTGCCAGTGCGCTCCCTATGTAGTCTTGTTAGTCTTTTTAGTTATGCCCATGAGTATGGATAGGGTCTGGGGTAAGCTGGGGTTCCTAGCACCAACTGGCCTCGAGATACGGAGCCCCAAAGTTGGTTTGGAAAATGTCATTCTCTGCTGCAGAAAAGTGCTGGACATTTTCTGAACCAATTTTTGGGGCCCTGTATATCGGGGCAACTTGGTGCTAGGAACCCCAGCTTTTGATATATTGCTAGTTCCACTGGGTTTGCACACCAAATTTGGGGTTCCTAGCACTAAGTGGCCCCGAGATACGGGGCCCCAAATTCGGTCAACTGTGTCCATCTGCAGCAATGTCATTTCGGGAACCTTTGGGCCCAGAGACCCCAAATTTTGGCTGCAGCTAGGGGGCATCTAGTAACCCTTAACTACCAAGTTTGAAGTTTGGGGGACCTATGGCTGCAAATGGGCACAGTGAGGCTGCAAATGGGCATTGTTGACCCTTTTTTCCACTTACAGTAGCTGCGCATTTCTCACCCTAGGCTTATACTCGAGTCAATAAGTTTTCCCAGATTTTTGTGGTAAAATTAGGTGCCTCGGCTTAAATTCGGGTCAACTTATACTCGAGTATATACGGTATATGATATCCTAGATTATTTTAGTGTTTTCATAGAAAATGAGTAATATTGATTCATATTTTTTACAGACCGATTTTCAATTTTGTTTGCAGTTCATATATATTCATTCTAATGTTCTTATGTTTGTGTTTTTTTTTTTTTTTCCTAGAAAAAGACAAGACCAATTTGGACAAAGATGACAGCTTTGATGGAAATTCATTCTCTGTTTCTGCGGCACTCATGCCACCTATCTGGGATAAGACCATTCCTTATGATGGCGAATCTTTCCACCTGGAGTACATGGACCTTGATGAATTCTTGTTGGAGAATGGCATCCCATCCAGCCCAACACAGCTTGCGCGGGCAATTCAAAACCCACTTATGCCAGTTGCTGAGCTGGAAGATGAAGAGGAGACCGCTTCCACTTCTGCATCCCCTGTGTCACCATCAGGTTTACTGCAAACATGTGAAAGCAAAGGTGAATTTGTTCAAGGGTTTTCTTTTAAAAATAAATCTTCATAGCCTAACCACTTGCCGACCAGCCGCCGTCATTATACTGGGGCAGGTCGACGCGAGCCGTCGTAGCTATACGTCGGCTTGCGGGATCAGGATAGCAGACGCACTCATGCCCTGCGGGGTTGCCAATGCTTGTGCCTGATGGTCGTGATGACCGCCGGCCACGAGAGATCATGGGCACAAGAGGCAGAACAGGGACGTGTGTGTGTGTGTGTGTGTGTGTGTGTGTGTGTGTGTAAACACACAAACTTCTGTTCTGTGAGAAGTGACAGATCGTGAGTTACTAATAGCTAGGAACCACAAACTTTCATTTCCTCTAGGTCAGTCCCCTCCCCGTACAATTGGAAACACACACAGGGAACACAGTTAACCCTTGATCGCCCCCTAGTGTTAACCCCTTCCCTGCCAGTGACATTTTTACAGTAATCTGTGCATTTTTATAGCACTGATCGCTATATAAATGCCAATGGTCCCAAAAATGTGTCAAAAGTGTCTGCCATAATGTTGCAGTCCCGATAAGAGTAGCAGATCACCGCCATTACTAGTAAAAATAATAAAAATGCTATAATTCTATCCCCTATTTTGTAGACGCTTTAAATTTTGCGCAAACCAATTAACATACGCTGCTTGCGATTTTGGTAAAAAAAAGAAAAAAAAAAAATATGTAGAAGAACACATATCGGCCTAAACTGAGAAAAAAAATTAGCTTTTTTTTTTAAATGGGGATATTTATTATAGCAAAAAGTACTATATATATATATATATATATATATATATATATATATATATATATATATATATATATATATATATATATATATATATATATATATATATATATATATTTTTTTTTGTTTATATCGCAAAAAAGAAACCCGTAGAAGCGATCAAATACCACCAAAAGAAATCTCTATTTGTGGCAAAAAAAGGACGTCAATTTTGTTTGGGTGCAGTGTCGCATGACCACACAATTGTCAGTTAACGCAGTGCCGAATCGCAAAAAATGGCTGGTCATTTAGCAGCCAAATCTTCCGGGGCTGAAGTGGTTAAATTTTATCTTATCCCTCACCCCCACAATATTTATTCACATACCTAAGGCCACTTTCACACTGAGGCAGTTTTCAGGCTAGTTATAGCCTCTAAAAAGCACCTGAAAACTGCCTCCTATTCTGTGCAATGAGTGCTTTCACACTCTGGCGGTGCGCTTGCGAGATGTTAGGAAAAGTCCTTGGGGCGCTATAAATAGCGCTTCCAAAATGCCCCTGCCCATTGAAATGAATAGACAGCGCTTTGAAAGAGCTGCAAAACGGGACTTTTTTTTTTTTTTTTTTTTTTTTTTAGCTCACGTGACAAAAAGGAAATCCGCCCCGCTATCGCCCAAAAAGCGCTGCTAAAGCACCACAAAAATGACCGGTGCTTTAGAGGCGCTGCAGTGTGAAAGGGGCCTTATTGTTTAGGTTAGATTTTTACAGAAATCGTCTTTTTAATCTAATTCAGACACCTCCATGTAGTAACTAAACAAATAATCTAGTCCCCAAGATCAGAAGCTCTTGTACCTAGCCTGCAGGTGAAGCTATTGTAAATCTGTGTAGTACATTTGCATTTGACCCATAAAAACTTTTAAACATTAACTCTGGTCAGCTTGTAAGCAAAACAGTTTATGGTAGCTCTTCCACTTTTTCTATTAAGGTTGTAATAAGGTCCTTGACGTGACTCTTCTATTATGTTTAGCCCTTGTCCTCTAAAACATCCCTTTTCTCTCTCCTGGGGGGTCCCAAAACTGCTGTCTCTTCTTTCACATTTGTGGGCATCTCCCTTAGCTAATCCCTTAGCCTACTTAATTTCTGATGGATTGCAAAGAACACAGATCTCTCCATGACTGCTCCTTGTGCACAGGGAGCAAATAGTTATAAGCTCCCAAGATTTCTGGTAAAGTCAACCAGTGTTTTTTTTTGTTTTTTTTGCACTTATTGAACAAATCAAGCAAACGTACATTAAAGAGGATTTCCAGTCTGTAAAAAAAAATAAAAAAAAACATTTCAAGTCGACAGCTACAAATAATGTAGGTGCTGACTTTTACTACAAGGACACTTAACCTGTCCAAGGATCCTGTGATATTGGCACCCCCAGCCGATTCGTCAATCAGCTTTGGGGGCAGGCTCCGGCATTTGTAATAAGGGAAACAGGCAGTGAAGCCTTTTTTCCTACTGCGCATGCACGAGTCACACTGCACTTTTTGAATGGTCCCGTCGTCTTCAGGGACCTCTGTGTGTCCCTGAAGGCAGCAGGGGGTAGGGGGAGGAGCTGGAAATGTCGTAGATTTCCGTGTGGCGATCTTACCCAGAAGTGGGAGCTGGTACCTGTCAAAGCCCCCCAAAAAATCCCCTTTTTGGGTTGCGCTATGCTTTAAGCAGGCCAAAAGGGAGCAAATAGGAGATGTTCATTTTAGGGTCTACATACTTTCCACAAGCAGTAGAACACTAAAATTAAACTCCAGTCAGCAGAAATCTGTATTTATTTCTTGTCCTTTAAAGAATTTAGTGAGAGGTGGGCTATTCTGTTGCCTACAGTAGTATTGGACATTTGCAAAACAAAAAAATTGTGGGGCAGCCCAGTATAACCCCTCCTACTCCCAGCATATGCCTGTTGCTATGTCACTGCTGAGCTGGTCTTTCTACACAACTATATGAATTCTCTTTTCTCAAGGCTGATTTTGGAGTGGTGTACCACGAACCCTGCTGGATTGGTCATGCAGGGCTAGCCTGGAATGTGACCTTTGGGCACTGGGCCCTGCAGTGTGATGCTTTTTAGACCCGAGTGTACCATGTTGACCTCAGAGCTCTCCAAGTTTAGAACCATGACAAAGCCCCAGGTGTGACCCTTTCTCTGAAAACTCACTTTGGGGTAGACTGTGTGGTTGGATTACCAAGGTCTTGGCACTGTTTTTAAAGTTCCTGCTGCGCCAGTGCTACTGTGGAATAAGTAAACGCTAAGGGATTGAAAGCTGACCTAATTCGATAGGTGGAGTATCATGCGTGACTGCAAGTGACCTGTGAAACTGCTGCTGGCTTACAGTGACACCTTCGGTTGCCTGAACCTCTCATGCTACCAGCAGCCAGGTATGTGAGTATTTGAGGTCTAGGCTAGCACTCTGAGCTATGTTGTCTTCACATTGTGGTGGTGGATCATAGACATGTGGTGATCAGTGTCACTGTTTCCCCCAGCTCAGAGTTCACTAATGGCTCCATAGCTACCTGCAGTGCACTCTGTTACCAGACACTGGTAGCCTGGAATTTAACCTCTTTTTGCGTTTGTAGTCTTCAAAGTCTTCACTGATTCAGTTGGGCGTGGTCCCTTCCTTGGCTCTGTCCTGAGAGGATTTCACTGCAGTAATATAAGATTTTATAGACCAAATAGCACATTGGATTGCTGAGGTTGACACTATATGTAAATAGGGTACTTCCACACCTTACCCCTGCTGAGTCCTTCAGCTTGTGGCGTTGGCTGCCTCTAAGCCTTCAGCCACTGGGACTGTCTGATGGTTAATCTTTTAAGTTGACAGATAACCTTATAGCATAGTAATAGCAAGTCTCTGCCATTATTCCTAAACTTAGAGACTGTCTCGGCTCTTATTGACGTGTGGTACAAAGTGGATGTAAACCCAATGTCATCCTTTCTAAACTACTGCCATAGGGGTTATCTATAAGGATATACATGCCTCCTGCATGTATCTTTACCTGTCAAATGTCTCCCCTCTGTCTGTTATGAGAGCTGAAAAACTGCAGATTCTGTGGGTGGGTCTGTTGTCTGGAGCTCGGTGGGTGGAGTCGTGATGTCAGTAGACTCCCCGCCCACCTCTACACTCCCCTTGTCAATATGCATTTTCTCCTGTGTATTTCTAACTGAACTTCTGCTATGATCTCTAACATCCAGTGAAAAGACAGGAAAGTAACCACATGACTTCAACATGCCAAATCATGCTGAGGTGTGGAACAGCCAATCCTTGCAGAGCTGCTGAAGAAAGGAGTGGGGGGTGGGAATTAAAAAATAATGCATGTGTCTTAGGTTGTCACTCACAGCAAGGGGGAGTATTTGACAGTTTTTGTCAGTTTGTCAAGATTTCTCTCACTGAACAATAAAAGAGGATTGCTCAGAGATGGATTAACTCTGTGTGGCAAGACTGGGCTCAAATGATAGGAAATCGTATACTCTAGTCTACAGTATGATAAAAAAAAAAAAAAAATTCGGATTTACATCCACTTTAAGCCTCAAGGATCGGCCTGGATTATTTTTTTTTCTTTGAAGCTTCTTGGTGCAGTGCTTTGTCAAACCCCAGTACAAAGAAAAATGCAGAGGGGGTACAGAATGGCCAAACCTCAAAAGTGGAAGGGTCTCACCCTGAACCTTCCAGGACGCAAGGCATCTGATGGAGGCAAGGTATGCCATGGTCTGCCTAGGCCGAAGCCAGGTGGACCCCACTTTTATGGACCAGCCAAAGCTGGTCCACCAAATCCTTTGTGGGGAGGGCCAAATGACCTGAACACTAAAGAACCACACTCTGACATCAGGGGCAGGCCCCCGATGGCCTGTATGCTCCGTCTCTGCAAAAATGCACAAAAAGACACATACAGTGCAAGTGCCTGTGACAAAAACATGACAACAAAAAGGTGCCATGTGCAGCACATAGCTGGCCTTTCGGCCAATATAAAACTTGCCCTGGCTAGCCAGAAGGCAGCATCCAAAGGCATAGTGCAAGATAAAAAGTGACATATCCTTTTGCCAGTGAGCCAATGATGTGTGCAGTACAAAAGTGTTTTTCTGACACCCCTGGGAAGCCACATGCAGGGGCATATCACCAGAAAAATGCAGCCCTATTCCAATCAGGAAGGCATTAGAACTTCGGGAGAGCCTTGCCATTAACCAGGTACAAGCCTGTTGCACCAGGCCAGAATCAGCCTGGGATGAAAAAGACCCCCATTCCCACCTTATCACATCAGGTGATTACTTGCTGGTGCCTCCACACAAGAGGCACCAGCTTTCTCCCTTCCGATAACTAATAAGAGCATATACTACACTTGATCTTGGCCAAAAAGCTTCTACCGGTGCTTTTGAGGGGAAAAATTTCAGGGTTGTTATAGTGGTGCAAAAAGTCCCAGAGCACATATGCACCATCGGTCTGTACCCAGCCCTCAATACCTAGGAGTCACCAGTGGGGAGGCCATTTATTCAGCGGTTTAGTTGTGATTTAATTAGGTGTTCTTGCATAGCAAGACCACTTGCCGTTATCTCACATATAAATTATTCTTATAGCCAAATTTACCACCCTAACTCCTCCCACAGCTTTTACACTACATAGACGGTAATATACAGAAACGTGCAGATTGTTCCCGATTGGTGTGCTATTACTTTGTGGAACGTTTCGTCGAATGGTTCACGAAATATCGTTGTTTTTGCGGCGAAATTGGTCCCATAGGAATGAATGTCGAAATGTTCAAAACTAGAGTGGGAAGTGACAAAAGCTGACAACCCCATGATCAGCTAAAACATTATGTCCACGCGATAATCAGCCAAAACATTATGACCACAACATGGGAAAAAAAAAAAAAAATCATTTTTGAAAAAAAAATAAAAATCCTTTTTTAAATAAATGTTCAGCTCTTTCAGCTAATGATGGGACTTTTTTTTTTCTTTACTACTATTTATACTTTTTAAAATATTAAGCTTTTTAACACTTTTCACAGTTACTCCAACCACACAACAGTTACTCAAACCACTCCACCCAGTTACTCCGTCCACTCCAGTTGTAGACTACTGTAGGTGGAGGCAAGAACACTTCACACAATTTCCCAAGAAATTGTAGCTTTTCTAGTTATAAATGCATCTGCACTTAATTTTCAAAGTCCCACAAATACCTGTTGAGCCTGCCAGCGAAGGCCATGATAAGATATTTTTCCTGTTAATCCCACCTAAAAAAAATAAATAAATAACCTAAAGTGAAAAATACACGGCAGAAACCATTTAAATATTCATGGCCAGGGCGCCGCTTTTGTTACTCTGGATGTAATTTGAGAGGTTTGGAAGTTGCTAACCATCCTTCTGATGCTAGGCCGACTGTTGTTGCCTGGGCGCCTTGCCTTTATGTTGCTTAGTGTGTCTGTGAGACTCAGGTGCTTTCTGTGCCTGCGCAGCTGAGTACCCTCTGTGGCTGTGCACCCTGCCTCTTCCTGCTTGCAACACTGTAGTGGTAACGGCTTTTGGCTCTCTCCTGGTAGCACAGTATAACAGGTTGTTACCATATTACCTGATTTACGGTGGCCTAGAAATTCTTTGCAGAGGTAATGGTTACCCCTCTGAGTACGATATTCACAAGCATGGCAGATCACGAGTACAGAGGAAAAGGTTCAGGTAGACTTTATAGCTTAGCTCTAATGGAGGGATGCCGGGGTCCCGCTGGTACTGCTGATTTTATTACCGTTGGCTGATTTTACTGTTGTTGGTGCTTACTGCTGGACGGGTCTCTGACTAACCTCCCCCCGTTGGGTCTGTGGACCCGAAAACGCTGTGCAGGAACATTTTTAAATGTAATGCCCCGTACACACGGTTGGACATTGATCGGACATTCCGACAACAAAATCCTAGGATTTTTTCCGACGGATCTTGGCTCAAACTTGTCTTGCATACACACGGTCAGACAAAGTTGTCGGAAAATCTGATCATTCTGAACGCGGTGACGTAAAACACGTACGTCGGGACTATAAACGAGGCAGTAGCCAATAGCTTTCATCTCTTTATTTATTCTGAGCATGCGTGGCACTTTGTGCGTCGGATTTGTGTACACACGACCGGAAATTTTATAGCCTGCTCTCAAACTTTGTGTCGGAAAATCTGATGGAAAATCCGACCGTGTGTACAGGGCATAAGAAGGGGCAGAATTTTTCTTGGAGGGGGCGGGACCTAAGCGCGGTGCCGTGAACGTCCACGAGGACGCACGGCAGGCTAAAACAAATAAAACTACAGCTGTGACAGTCTCTCCTCGGCTGACGAGGAGGAAACAAGCAGCCTGCAACACAGGGACACAGGAGCTGTGGGACACATGAGGGTTGCAAACTGGCATTCCTGATACAGGAAAGACACCTTTTTCCCAGCACTAGGCTGGACTTTATATCGGCTTTAAATGTCATGACTATATTCAGCGATTAAGTGCAATTTGTATAGTGCCTCTGTTTTTGTACTTAGGACTATGCCTACCAAAAAGACACCACAAAAAAGTAAAGGTTTCACACCCAGGCGTAAGGATCGCGAGTCGCATTTCCACGCTGTGATCCTCGCCTGAATTACCAGTTATGGCAAGCCAGGGTGAGTCATTGGAACAAATTGATGGTGCAGCTGCTTCTCACATCTCAGCCCCTGTATACGTGACTGAAGATGTCCTTTCCTCCTCCCTGCAGGGTCTGGAAGGAAGATTAGCAGCTTTAATCACACACACACACTTCAGAACCTTTGCAAGGGGAACAGTGGGCTCAGGATGAGGTGTTGCCCTCAGTTGATCAGGAGAAAAACAAACAGCTGATTCCTCTGTGGAGGAAACAACGGTAGATGAACCTTTTTCAGCCTCACAATCTGAGAAATTGCTGATACAAACTCTTACAGATATGGTTTGTTCCACTTTCATGCTGCCCCTAACGCAGTTTCCTGCAAGCTTAGTTTTTTTCCTTGGGTTCCTTAAAACCTTCTCAGCCTTTGCATGCGTTTCCTGCACATGCATTACTAGAACAGCTTATTTTTGCTGAATGGGATCACCCGGATGAGCATTTTCTCCCTCCTAAGAGATTTTCAATTCTCTGTCCCCTGGAGGAGAGATTCTCCAAAAAATGGAAAGTACCAGCAGTTGACGCTGCGATTTACAGTGTGAATAAAGGCCTAACTTGTCCTGTAGACAGTGCACAAATGCTTAAGGATCCAACAGATAAAAAGTTGGCATCCCCTGTTAAAATCTACTTTTTCCTTGGCAGGTGCCATTACTCGGCCTGCAATCGCTGCAATAAGCTTCTGTCAATCACTAAAGGACCAATTTAAACAGGCTCTTAGAGAGATTCCTGCACAACAAGCTCGGGAATTGGCTGAACTACCAAAAGCATTATGCTTTGCCATAGATGCCATTAAAGATTCTATTCACCAGGCGTCCCGCCTTATGCTTATGCCTTATGCCATATGCGTAGAATACTGTTGTTAAAAAAATTGGTCAGCTTGAAGCACCGTGTAAAAACCTCCTAACTGGGTTCCATTTTCATGGGGAGCGACTTTTTGGAGAAGACTTGGACAAATATATCCAAACAATTTCTAGTGGGAAAAGTACTCTTTTGCCAGTCGAGAAAGTATAAACTCCCTTCATTTAAATGGGCTCTTTCCCCTGCGCCAGGGGCTTCCGCCTCTGCAGTGGCGACGGCCTCCACCGTCAGACTCTAGAGGAAAACCTCAGGGTCAGGCCCAGGCTCAAAAGGAGTCCTGGGGTCGGAAACCTGCAAAGCAAAACCCTAAAGCCTCATCATGAAGCGGCAACCCCCCTCACCAAGGTGGGGGGAAGACTTCTGCAGTTTTCAGAAGTCTGGAAAGAGGAAATTCAGGACTGATGGGTCATCTCCACGGTAACGCTGGGGTAAAAGCTGGAATTTCGGGACTTTCCACCATCTCACTTCCTGAGGTCAAGC
The DNA here is from genome assembly GCF_042186555.1 of Aquarana catesbeiana. NCBI lineage: Eukaryota > Metazoa > Chordata > Amphibia > Anura > Ranidae > Aquarana > Aquarana catesbeiana. The sequence continues at coordinate 111,150,139 of NC_133330.1, read as the reverse complement.
GTTACCAAAGATCCAGAGAAAAGACCATCTCTGTTTCAGGCACTAGACCGATTATTAATATCTCAAGGGGTGATCATACAGATCCCCACAAAAGAGCAAGGTCTGGGGTTTTGTTCAAATTTTTTTGTGGTACCAAAACCAAATGGGGATGTCTGACCAATTCTAGATCTAAAAAACCTAAATCAGTTCCTGAAGATCCGCTCCTTTCGCATGGAGATGATCAGGTCAGTAGTTTCTATCCTTCTAAGAGGAGAACTTCTGGCATCAATTGACATCAGGGATGCATATCTGCATGTCCCTATATTTCCCGCTCACCAAAAGTTTCTGCGGTTCGAGTTAGAACAGCAGCATTTTCAGTTTGTAGCCCTGCCCTTCGGGCTAGCCACGGCACCCCAGGTGTTCACAAAAGTGCTGGCCCCCTCCATAAGAGAGCTGGTGCGGATGGTCAGGTCAAAAGGCGATCCCTCCATTCGCCTTTGCATGAGGTTGCTAGGAACCATGGTGGCTTCATTCGAAGCAGTTCCCTATGCCCAGTTTCATTCAATACTGTTGCAAAACAGTATCCTGTCTGCTTGGAACAAAACAATTCAAGCTTTAGACTTGCCAATGCGGATGTCCCCAAGAATGTCCCAAAGCCTCACTTGGTGGTTACTAACCCAGAATCTGTTGAAAAGAATATCCTTCAGAGCAGTCATCTGGAAAGTGGTAACGACGGATGCCAGCCTTTCAGGCTGGGGAGCAGTACTAGAAAAGACAACTGTCCAGGGACAGTGGTCAAGAACCGAAAGAACCTTGCCCATCAATATCCTAGAGATTCGGGCAGTGCGTCTGGCTCTAAAGGCCTGGACTTTCAGGTTACGGGATTGTCCTGTCAGGATTCAATCTGACAATGCCACAGCTGTGGCCTATATAAATCACTAAGGGGGCACCAAAAGTCACTCAGCACAGAGAGAGGTGAACCATATTCTAACTTGGGCCGAAAGGAATGTTCCGTGCCTATCAGCAGTCTTCATTCCCGGAGTAAAGAATTGGCAGGCGGATGACTTAAGCCGCCAGCAGTTATTCCCAGGGGAATGGTCTCTTCACCCCAACATATTTCGGGCTGTTAGCCAAAGATGGGGACTCCGGACCTAGATCTTCTAGCGTCCAGGTTCAACATGAAGTTAGTCAACTTTGTGGCCAGAACAAGGGATCCAGCATTCCCCACTATTCAGTTGCTGGAAAGGAAAGCCGGTAATTCTTGTGGCACCAGCATGGCCCAGAAGGTCATGGTATGCAGAAATCGTAAAGATGGCTGTGGGAGGGCCCATGGTCCCTCCCACTATGGCCAGATCTGCTCTCACAGGGACCAATATTCCATCCATCCTTACGGTCTCTAAATTTAACAGCTTGGCTATTGAAACTCGCATTCTAAAGAAACGTGGGCTTTCGGGGTCAGTTATCTCTACCCTGACTAATGCAAGGTAGCCAGCTTCCAGAACTACATATTATAGGGTCTGGAGGGCTTATGTTTCCTGGTGTGAATCCAAAGGTTGGCACCCTCGGAGATGTATCATAGGCAGAATTCTTGCCTTTCTACAATTAGGGGTAGAAATGAAATTAGCCTTGAGTACTATTAAAGGCCAAGTCTCAGCTTTATTGGTCTTATTTCAAAGACCACTTGCTACACATTCTTTAGTCCAGGGATTTATACAAGGGGTAACACGGCTCAAACCTCCCTTGAACCCTTGGAACTTGAACTTGAAGTTTTTGTCTGTGTCACAAAAACAGCCATTTGAACTGATACAGCATATTGCCTTAGTCCTTTTGACAAGGAAGTTGGTATTTTTGGTTGCTATATCCTCAGCAAGGAGGGTTTCGGAATTGGCTGCTCTTTTTTGTAAAGAGCCTTGTTTGATTTTTCATGAGGACAGAGTGGTGTTACGCCCTCGTCCAGGCTTTTTGCCAAAAGTAGTTTCAGGTTTTCACCTGAACCAAGATATATTGTCCTGCCATCGTTTTTTCTAAAACCATGTTCCAGGGAAGAAAAGTCACTGCATTGTCTTGATATGGTGAGAGCAGTGAAAATCTATTTAAAGGCAACTGCTCAGATTCGTAAGACTGACGTCTTCTTTATTCTGCCAGAAGGTCCTAAGAAAGGACAGGCAGCGTCGAAATCCACTGTCGCTAAGTGGATTTGGCAAGTGATAATTCAAACTTATGATCTAAGGGGTAAAATACCCTCTTTTCAAGTTAAGGCGCACTCTACCAAGGCGGTTAGTGCTTTTTGGGCAGCGCGTCATCAGCCCTCCATGGCTCAGATCTGTAAGGCCACAACTTGGTCTTCAGTGCATACATTCACAAAATGTTAGGTGGATGTAAGGAGGTATGAGGCTATCGCCTTCGAGCGCAGTGTGCTGCTGGCAGCAGTATAGGTCCTCAAGTCTGGGGTTACCCTCTGGGTTGTCTCCCTCCCCTCAAGTAGCATTGCTATGGGACGTCCTATTAAGTAATTCCTTAAGGCTCTGTGTCCCATGATGTACGATAAAGAAAATAGGATTTTTATAACCGCTTACCTGTAAAATCCTTTTCTTGGACTACATCATGGGACACAGAGGTCCCTCCCCTCTATTTTGGGATTTAAGTATATTGCTTTGCTACAAAAACAGATCTGCTCCTGGATGGAGGAGGGGTTATATAGGGAGTGAACTTCCTGGATTGGGTATAACCAGTGTCCATCACCTGAAAGTGGCCTATAACCCATTAAGTAATTACTTAAGGCTCTGTGTCCCATGATGTACTCCAAGAAAAAGATTTTACAGGTAGGCTGTTATAAAAATCTTATTTTTTACCTCCCTTAACCACTCCAGCCCTGGAGAATTTGGCCGTTCAATGACCAGAGCACTTTTTACAATTTGGCACTGTGCTGTTTTAACTAATTGTGCGGTCATGCAATGCTGTACCCAAACGAAATTTGCGTCCCTTTTTTCCCACAAATAGAGCTTTCTTTTGATAGTATTTGATTGCCTCTGCGATTTTTAATTTTTTGCGATATAAATGGAAAGACTGAAAATTTTGAAAAAATATTTTCTACTTTTTTCTACTTTTTGTTATAAAAAAATTTAATAAACTCAATTTTAGTCATACATTTAGGCCAAAATGTATTCAGCCACATGTGTTTGGTAAAAAAAATGTCAATAAGCATATATTTATTGGTTTGTGCAAAAGTTATAGCGTCTACAAACTAGGGTACATTTTCTGGAATTTAGCAGTTTTAGGAATTTTTAGCAGTTTTTTTAGTTTTACTACCTATCATTTGTTGAGGTGCTAAAATGGCAGGGCAGTACAAACACCCCCCCCCCCACCCCCCCAATGACCCCATTTTGGAAAGTAGACACCCCAAGGAAATTGCTGAGAGGCATGTTGAGCCCATTGAATATTTTATTTTTTTTGTCACAAGTGATTGAAAAATTACAAAAAAAATGAACTTTAGGCTTTCTAAGGGTGTAAAATGGTGATTTCACTCCTCACTACCTATCAGTTTCAGAGGCCATGAAATGACAAGATAGCACAACCCCCTCCCAAATGACCCCATTTTGGAGAGTAGACACCCCAAGCTATGTGCTGAGAGGCATGTTGAGTATTTTTCAGATCTCGCTTTTTGTCACAAAGTTTTGAAAATTGAAAAAAAAAAAAATTTTTTTTTTCATTTTCAAAAATGACATCTGCAAAATACTCACCATGCCTCTTGGCAAATACCTTGGGGTGTCTACTTTTCCAAAATGGGGTCATTTGGAGATGTTTTGTGCTATCTGGACATTTCGGGGCCTCCGTAACTGATAGGTAGTAAGGAGTAAAATCATAATTTTAGGCCTTTAGAAAGCCTGAAGGCGGTGCTTGGTTTTTGGGGTCCTGTATGCGGCTAGGCTCCCAAAAAGTTTCACACATGTGGTATCCCCGTACACAGTAGCAGCAGAATGTATTTTGGGGTGTAATTCCACATATAACCATGCCATGTTTGTACAATGTATCATGTAGTGACAACTTTGTGCAAAAAAAAAAAAAAAAAAAATGTAATTTTCCCGAAACTTGAGGCAAAATTTTAAATATTCCATGGACTCAACATGCCTATCAGCAATTGGGGTGTCTACTTTCCAAAAAGGGGTCATGGGGGGGGGGGGGGCGGTTTGAACTGTCCTGGCATTTTATGCACAACATTTAGAAGCTTATGTCACACATCACCCACTCTTCTAACCACTTGAAGACAAAGCCCTTTCTGACACTTTTTGTTCACATGAAAAAATATTATTTTTTTGCAAGAAAATTACTTTGAACCCCCAAACATATATATATTTTTTTTTTAAAGCAAAGGCCCTACAGATTAAAATGGTGGTTATTGCAATTTTTCTCTCGCACAGTATTTGCGCAGCAATTTTTTTTGGAAAAAACACACTCTTTAATTTTAATGCACTAAAACACAATGTTTGATGAGATAAAAAAGATGATCTTATGCCGAGTACATTGATACCAAACACGACATGCTTTAAAATTGCGACAAACTACATACATTTTTAAAAGCCTTTACAGGTTACCATTTTAGATTTACAGAGGAGGTGTACTGCTAAAATGACTGCCCTCGATCTGACCTTCGTGGTGATACCTCACATGCATGGTGCAATTGCTGTTTACATATGACACCAGACCGATGCATGCGTTCACCTTTGCACATGAGCACAGGGGGACAGGGATGTTTTTTTTGTTTTTTGCTTTTTTATTTATTTTTTTTTAAACTGTTCCTTTTATTTATTTTTTTTTAATTTTTATTGTTATCTCAGGGAATGTAAATATCCCCTATGATAGCAATAGGCAGTGACAGGTACTCCTTCTTCTTCTTTTTCTTTTTTTTTTTTTTTTTTTTTTTTTTTTTTTTTCAAAAAAAAAAAAAATTGGGATCTCTCCTCTGCCCTCAAAGCATCAGACCACACCAAGATCGGTCTGATAAAATGCTTTGCCAATTTCCCAATGGCGCTGTTTATATCCGGCGAAACCGAAGTCATGAAATGCTCGTAGCTTCCAGTTTCTTAGGCCATAGAGATGATTGGAGCCGTTCTGGCCTCTGATCAGCTCTATAGTCAGCTAGCGGAACCACCGTCTGCATTCTCGGGTTCCCTGTTGGGACAGGAGAGCCAGAGGAAAACCATGGAGGGGGGGGGGCAGGGGAGAAATGTTCCATCCCGCGGCTTATAAAAGTCTAGAGGCTAATTAGCAGCTAGGATTGCTTTTACATAAAAAGCTGACCGCTGGCTGAAAAGAATGATACCAAGATGATAGCTAAACCTGCAAGCATTATTCTGGTATAACCACTCAAAGTCCAGCAACATACCGGTACGTTGCTGGGCATACATTGTAATGTTCTTTTTTTTCATGCAGCCCGTGGGCTGAACGAAAAAGAGATTGATCGGTAGGTATGCCATTAGAATACCGCCCTTCATCCACCCACTTCTAATGATGGGCATACATGCACCATTTTTTTTTTTTTTTTTAAACTGCGGTGGTGAAATCATCTCCTACAGCGCTGAAATTTGCTGATTTGCGTATCGTGGGAGCAAATGCTGTTGCTGTCAAGATAAATAAATCCGTGCTGCAGCTGAATGGCGTACCTGCTAAGCAAATGATGGTTAACAATAAAACCAAGTAACACTACGGTATAACAGTAAGACTTGCCATACCTGCAAAGCAAATACAATAAAACATAGTAAAAATAAAACATTGCAATCTGTGCCTAAAAAAAAATATATGCCGAAGCATGGGGGCAATCCGCCCCTAATGTTAGGAGCAAATCGCTCCTCCACCCCTGCCCCCATGCTTCAGCATATATGCTCTTTTTTTTAAACTGTGGTGGTGAAATCTTCACCGTCGGCGCTGAAGTCACGGCTTTACATATCGTGGGAGTAAACGCTGTTGCTGTCAAGATAAATAAACCCGTGCTGCAGCTGAATGGCATACCTGAAAACAAAAAAATGGTTAAACAATAAAACACAAACAGTAAAGTATAAAAGAATTACATACCTGAAAAGCAAACATGATAAAACATACAGTGGGGACAGAAAGTATTCAGGCCCCCTTACATTTTTCACTCTTTGTTATATTGCAGCCATTTGCTAAAATAATTTAATTTAAGTTCATTTTTTTTTTCCTTCAATAATGTACACACAGCACCCCGTATTGACAGAAAAACACAGAATTGTTGACATTCTTGCAGATTTATTAAAAAAGAAAAACTGAAATATCACATGGTCCTAAGTATTCAGACCCTTTGCTCAGTATTTATTAGAAGCACCCTTTTGATCTAATAGAGCCATGAGTCTTTTTGGGAAAGATGCAACAAGTTTTTCACACCTGGATTTGGGGATCCTCTGCCATTCCTCCTTGCAGATCCTCTCCAGTTCTGTCAGGTTGGATGGTAAACGTTGGTGGACAGCCATTTTTAGGTCTCTCCAGAGATGCTCAATTGGGTTTAAGTCAGGGCTCTGGCTGGGCCATTCAAGAACAGTCACGGAGTTGTTGTGAAGTCACTCCTTCGTTATTTTAGCGCTGTGCTTATTGTCATTGTCTTGTTGGAAGGTAAACCTTCGGCCCAGTCTGAGGTCCTGAGCACTCTGGAGAAGGTTTTCATCCAGGATATCCCTGTACTTGACCGCATTCATCTTTCCCTCGATTGCAACCAGTCGTCCTGTCCCTGCAGCTGAAAAACACCCCCACAGCATGATGCTGCCACCACCATGCTTCACTGTTGGGTCTGTATTGGACAGAAGATGAGCAGTGCCTGGTTTTATCCACACATGCCGCTTAGAATTAAGGCCAAAATCTCTCATCAGACCAAAGAATCTTATTTCTCACCATCTTGGAGTCCTTCAGGTGTTTTTTTTTTTTTCTTTTAGCAAACTCCATGTGGGCTTTCATGTGTCTTGCACTGAGGAGAGGCTTGCGTTGGGCCACTCTGCCATAAAGCCCCGACTGGTTGGAAGGCTGCAGTGATGGTTGACTTTCTACAACTTTCTCCCGTCTGCATCTCTATGGCTCAGCCACAGTGATCTTTGGGTTCTTCTTTACCTCTCTCACTAAGGCTCTTCTCCCCCGATAGCTTAGTTTGGCCGGACGGCCAGCTCTGGGAAGGGTTCTGGTCGTCCCAAAATTCTTCCATTTAAGGATTATGGAGGAACCTTACGTGCAGCAGAAATTTTTTTGTAACCTTGGCCAGATCTGTGCCTTGCCACAATTCTGTCTCTGAGCTCTTCAGGCAGTTCCTTTTGACCTCATGATTCTCATTTGCTCTGACATGCACTGTGAGCTGTAAGGTCTTATATAGACAGGTGTGTGGCTTTCCTAATCAAGTCCAATCAGTATAATCAAACACAGCTGGACTCAAAGGTGTAAAACCATCTCAAGGATGATCAGAAGAAATGGACAGCACCTGAGTTAAATATGAGTGTCACAGCAAAGGGTCTGAATACTTAGGACCATGTGATATTTCAGTTTTTCTTTTTTAATAAATCTGCAAAAATGTCAACAATTCTGTGTTTTTCTGTCAATATGTGTACCCTTTCATGACTAAGCCTATTTTTGAAATTTGGTGTTTTACAAGTTAAAATCCGTATTTTTTGCTAGAAAATTACTTAGAGTTCCCAAACATTATATATATTTTTTTAGCAGAGAATCTAGAGAATAAAATGGCGATTGTTGCAATATTTTTTTATCACACGGTATTTGTGCAGCGGTGTTTTAAACGCAAATTTTTGGAAAAGGGACACTTTCATGAATTTTAAAAAATCCAAACAGTAAAGTTACCCCAATTTTTTTTGTATAATGTGAAAGATGATGTTACGCCGAGTAAATAGATACCAAACATGTCACCCTTTATAATTGCACGCACTCGTGGAATGGCGACAAACTACGGTACCTATGAATTTCCATAGGCGACGCTTTAAATTTTTTTTACGGTTACCAGGTTTGAGTTACAGAGAAGGTCTAGGGCTAGAATTATTGCTCTCGCTCTGACGATCGCGGCGATACCTCACATGTGTGATTTGAACACCGTTTACATATGCGGGCGCGACTTCCGTATGCGTTTTCTTCACTGCGCGAGCTCGCGGGGACAGGGGCACTTTAAAAATTTTTTTTTTTTTTTTTTTTTATTTTATTTATTTTTTTACTTTATAAATTGTGTTTTTAAAAAATTTTTTTTTTTTTTTTTTTTTTTTTACTTTTATTGCTGTCACAAGGAATGTAAACATCCCTTGTGACAGTAATAGGTGGTGACAGGTACTCTTTATGGAGGGATGGGGGGTCTAAAAGACCCCCCATCCCTCCTTTACACTTCAAAGTATTCAGATCGCCGAAAACGGCGATTCTGAATACTGTGTACTTTTTAAAATTTGGCTCCATTGCCAGCCGAGTAAACGGGAAGTGACGTCATGACGTAGCTTCCGCGTTTACAACGAGAAGGCTGTAACGAAGCCACCCACAGCTTCGTTCCAGCCCGCCCCCAGCCGCCGAAGGTACCCGATTGGACACCGGGCCTCCCGATCGCACGGGAGGCCCGGCAACAGCGGCGGGAGGTGGCGGGAGGGGGCATGTCCCCTCCCGCTCCTCCGGTATAACAACCGAGCGGCTTTTAGCCGCATCGGTTGTTATACTCAGGTAGCCGATCGCCCGCTGTAAACAACGGTACCGGGATGATGCCTGCAGCTGCGGGCATCATCCCGGTATAACCCCGGAAAGCCGAGTACGCATATGTGCGTACGGTCGGCGGCAAGGGGTTAATGAGGAAAAAAAATGAACTTAAATGATTTTAGCAAATGGCTGCAATATAACAAAGAGTGAAAAATTTAAGGGGGTCTGAATACTTTCCATCCCCACTGTAGTAACAATAAAACTTCGCATTGTAGAATACAGTAAAAAAGAGCAGAACAATTGAGAGAAAATAGAGAGAGAGAGAACAATAAAACGACAACTATTTTTTTTTTTTTCATGTTTTTTTGTAACTGTAACAGTTGTAACGGATCGGTTCCAGGTTTGGGTCTCCCAAAATGCGATGGCATCTTGGGAGACTCTGTGAATGTCTCTCCTAGTCTGTGCAGTGCTGTACCCTATGCTAATACTCCAGTAGTGTGTGATGGCATTCAAAACATTCACCAATGCAAAGACCAGGATGGTCAGGACAGGGGGGCACAATAATAGTGGGTGTCACGCCTATATCGCGCTTTCTACAGACACATTTTCTTTGGGGGGCTCGTTGGGTAGGGGTACCAGGGAGGACATAAGGAAAATGCCTCTCATGCAGCCGGCTTACTGCATTTGGATTGGGAAGTTGGGCCACAGCACTGTCTGGAAACAGAAGGGCTGTGATGATCTCTTCCTGGAATTTAAGGAAGCATCCAGTTCATCCTGAAGCTTTGTATAGCACATAAGCATTCAATAGAGCCAATTGAAATAAGTATACACTTTTTTGTACCAGCGTCTGGCTTTACGGGCAATTGGGTACGGCGCCAACAACTGGTTGTTGAGGTCCACCCCTCCCATATTAAGGTTATATTCGTGGACACAGAGGGGTTTTTCCACAACACCAGTCGCCGTAGAAATTTGGACCGTTGTGTCTGCGTGAAGGGAGGACAGAACGAAAACATTGCGATTATCCCTCCACTTCACAGTGAGCAAATTATTACACTTCAAGCAGGCTCAATCCCCCAGCATAAGACTGGACTCTACAAGCTGCTGGGGTAAGCCCCGACGATTGAATCGCACGATGCCACATGCGCCAATTCAGTGATCAAACAGGTGACTAAAAAGTGGCACGCTCGTGTAATAATTGTCCACATACAAGTGGTACCCCTTTCCGAATAAGGGTGACACCAAGTCCCACACAATCTTACCAGCGCTCCCTATGTAATCTGGGCAGTTCTCCAGCTCTACGTGACTGTCTCTTCTCTCGTAAACCGTAAAACTACATGTACAGCCTGTGGCCCTGTCACAGAGCTTATACATCTTGATCCCGTATCTGGCACGCTTGCTGGGAAGATACTGTTTGAATGGCAAGCGGGCAGAAAACTTAATCAGGGACTCATCAACGCAGACAACTTGATGGAGAGTAAACAAGGCTGCAAACCGTTGGTTGAAGTGGTTTACGAGGGGCCGAATTTTGTAGAGCCGATCATATCCAGGGTCACCCCGAGGACGACAGAGTTCATTGTCAATGAAGTGCATGAACCGCAAGATCTGCTCGTATCGTGCCCTGGCCATGGAGGCAGAGAACACGGGCATATGGTGAATTGGGTCAGTGAACCAATATGACCACAACTCGCTCTTTTTGGTTATGCCCATGAGGAGGGATAGGCCCAGAAAGGTCTTAAATTTGTAATTGGTTTCCAATCTCTGGCAAGGGTCGAATGGGGATTAGCAACGATGAGTTGACTAGCATACAAATTGCTTTGGTTCACAATAGATCTGTAGAGATCTTTCCTGAAAAACAGCAAATAAAAAATCAAGTGACATAAAATCAACTATTTCCACCTGAATTCCGGTTTGGCCAGTGAATGGGGGAAGTACGGGTGCTGCAGAAGTGGTGGGTTCCCAATTAGGATTGGCGAATGCAGCAGGAAGGGCTAGATGGGCCTGTGTTTCTTCTTGGTCGCTGCGGGACACTAGTTGTGCTAGCCACCGCACCAGCTTGATCTGCACTTATGGGACTCGCCACATCATCACATGTTACTGCAGTGCTGGTTTGACTGCGACCAGGGTGTACTAGGCCGCTGGTGCTTGCCAGTTCACCAGAAGGATGAGCGGCGCTAGTACTGGCTCTCTGCTCCATACGAGAGCCTTGCGGTTCTTGAACCTCAGCGACAGCAGAAGAACAGGGTCTGGTACGCCTGACCTTGGCAGGGAACACAACTCCGTCGTCAGAGCTATCTGTCACGGTGCCACTGCTGTCTACAGGATCGTATTCTGAGCCTGAATCTGACAGATGAGGGACTTCCTCTTCACCATCTGTCATTCTCAAACGTGTAGGCCTCTTCACTAGTGTTCCTTTTTGATTTGACATTTTGGTCTCTAAATTTACTGGTACACTAGTGAGACTCGCAGGTAAAAAAGCTGACTGTCAGCGACTGATTCAAGTGCTACCAAAAAAACTGTTAGCGTTCGCAGGGTTCAGGCCTAACTCTGCGAGTGCTGCAGTTATGTGTGTTGTGTTTTGTAAGTGACAGTGATTGATTGAGACTGCACTTGGGTGGTCTGGACTGAGGGGCTAAACGCAGGTGCTAGCAGGTATCTGGGCTGATCCCGCTAACACTGCGTTTTTGGGAACCCTAAACTACTGGGGACGCTAGTATAGATCTGATCAGATCCGATATTGATCCGTTCAAACACTATACTACTAAGCGAGGTGTATGGTGCGTGCATGGGTGTCAGCGCTACTGGCTCTAATCTGACGCTGCCTGGGGCGACGCAGACCCTGACTGACGCTAAAACCTAACTTATATCACCTGCCGGGCGATCAGGGGGGTTAAACCTTTATTGGGTAATATACGGCGGGTGCGCTGATGCTATAAAAAGCAATCTAACCAGCGTCACCTGTAACACTAATAGTGATAACTGGTGACAGAGGGTGAAAGGGTTAACTAGGGGGCAATCAGGGGGCTAAAACCTTTATTAGGTAATATATGGGGGTACCTGAGACTATAAAAATCTGACGCTGAAACTAACTGGCTAACTAGCATCACCAGTGACACAAATACAGCGATCGATTAGTGCCAGTGGCGACAGGGTGAAAGGGTTAACTGGGGGGGGGGGTCAATGGGTTAAACCTTTATTAGGGGGGTAACCTAGACCTAACGAGGGCTACTACTAAATGCCCTAACGCTTATTTCAGTCATAAATTATACCAATGCAGTGATCAGTGAAAATCTGAAAACTGCAATTGGTGACACAGTGACAGGGAGTGAAAGGGTTAACTGGGGGGGGGTGATTGGGGGGGGGCGGGGACAGCGCCACATGTGTACTGGTGTTAGTGTACTGTTGGTGCAACTCACGGTTAGATGTCTGTCTCTCCCTCTCTCCCCCCACAAGGACATCACTTCCTCTTGTCTGTGTTTACACTTACACAGGCAGGGGAAGCTTTTCATTCGTTAGGAGTGATCACCATGTCCAGACCATAAATCATTGCTCTGGCCCTGGGGACTGATCTCTCCCCTAACGAACCGACCGCTGCAGGCACGGGGAGGGCGGGACGTACAGGTCCGCCCATTTGCCCACCCGTGCCATTCTGCCGACGTACATTGGCATGCGGCAGTCGGGAAGTGGTTAAACGGTTTTCTCTGGCTGTGGTCTGCCTGCAGGAGACTCCTCTCCATATTGATACACTACATTACTTGCAGCATGCCTAGTATTTGTACCCAATATCATTCTATTCATACCTCATATTCTAGGGGGTTATTGATCTTGATGGCTAATAATGTGGAATATACCTGCAGACATGCCAAGTTGGATAACTTGGGGTGCTGTGTATTTTTGTATTGTCTGCTTTATAATCAACCATGCATAATAGCTAATGTTTATGTTCCCCTTTGGTATTCCTTAGGGATCCTTCGAGAATTTTCTGCAATTTTTGATGGATAAACCAGATATTCCTATTGTGGTTGTGGAGGATTTTAAAAATTAAATCCTGCACTTGATAAATACAATGTAGTTGACCACCCTATTAACTTCCCTACTCCCTTTGCACATTTTCTTCAAGATATGGAAGAAATTGACATTTGGCGGTTGAGGAACCCGGAGGAGAAATGTTTTTTTTTTCTTGGACGCATATGTCTTTGGCGAGAATTGACTTGGCGTTGGGTAACACTTTAATTCTCCCTTTGATTGCTAATGTGGCCTATTCTTCTAGGGGTCTGTCAGATCATTCCCAATTAGTGCTTACTTTACTTTTACAGTCTCCAGCCTCAAAGGGATATTGAAAAGCTAACCCTAACTGGTTAACTGTATTAGACCCCTCGATTAGTATTTCTTTATCGTACATCACAGGACACAGAGCACCATAGTAATGACTATCTGGCTTATATGCTACCTTCAGGTGATTGGACACTGGCAACCAATAGTAAGAAAGTTCCTCCCATTTAACCCCTCCCATAGGGAAGTACCTCAGTTTTTTCGCCAATGTCTTGAAGGTGATGGTCATGGCTGTTAAAGCTCTTCAAAACTTAAATGATGTCCCAGTAAAGGGCGTTCTGATCGATCCATGCAGATGGCATGAAGGCTGAAATGGATGGTACCCGAGCCTCGGAACAGGAGTGAGGTTTTGCCTGTAATGTGTCCTATATGGCGCTGGACCCTTGTAGTTGGTATTCCTGGTCTATTATTTTGCCCAAGGTAAACCAAAAGGGTGCTATACGGGTCCAAGGGTGTGGACCCCAAATAAAAACGGGGGACCCGGTCCTTTGTGGTCCAGCAGAGACACAACCCACTGTGGTGGGGGAAGATTGGACCTGTTAAAACAGGTCCTGCATCGTGGATGGATGTGTACTCCCTCTGGGATGGCTATGTAAATTTCCTCCTGCGGATTGCAGTGCTGTGTTGGGCCTCTAGGTGTCGGGTGCTCTGTGTGTCTTGGTGTATTTGGCCGCCAGAATATAGCGAGACAGGCAGTGCGTGCAAGTGCGGTGCGCATGCGTGTTCGGCGCCTGACGTCAGTGGCAACTCAGGGCGCCGGTACAGCATGGTACAAGAATCCTGGGCTTCTGGCTGAGTGCTGAGAGGACTCGGAGCGGTACTGGGCACGTGAGTCTGGAGGTTTTTGGACACGGCTACTGCAGGTTGGGGGGGGGTGGGGAATTATTGAAATCTGTGATAGCTGCTATATGCTGGAGGGAGTACTTTTTTCCTCGTTACTTGTAAGCAATGTCTTCCAGAAAACGAGGTGGGGGTAGCGCAGCAAGTAGGCAAGTGTTCCACCTTTGGGTTCAGGGGACCAACCTCATGTTGCTGCTTCTTTAGCCTCCTCTGAAAGACCTGCGGCATTTGGCCAGTCTGAGCCATTACGCTTGTCAGGCATTGTGGCCACTACCAATGCCTCTGCCTCGGCTTACGTTACTAAAAATTATTTAGCATCAACCTTAGCTAGCTTTGAGGGCAAAATATGATTGCCACTGTAATGCAGGGAGGGAGAAAACGTAATAGATCTCCCTCTCCTGAGTCTGGCCCCAGTGGGGATCCACTAGAGCGCCAGGACTCTCATAGCCGGATAGGTCCTTCTGATTTGGGACCAGATTGGGCAGAGGATGTAGAGGAGATGGCCGTGAAGGACCGAGAGGAAGGAGAGGCTGAGGATTCCTCTTCTGAGGAGTCTGGCGGATGAACCTTTTTCAGCCTCCCATTCCCAAAGGTTGTTCATCCAGTCTCTTGCAGAGATGATGAGAGCTGGGTTTAAATTACCCCCCGGTTCAGGAGCCAGAAATCTCCTTTTCCCCATTGGGATCCTCTCGTCCTCAGCAAGGTTCCCAGGCTTTCCCTCTGCATCCTTTGTTGGAGCAGGTGATTTACGCAGACTGGGATCATCCTGACAGGGTATTCCTGCCTCCAAAGAGGTTCTCTTTATTATATCCTATGGAGGAAAACTTCAGGAAGAAGTGGGACACGCCTATGTTTGATGCTGCCATTTCTTCAGTGAATAAAAGTTTAACCTGTCCAGTTGATAATGCCCAGGTGTTTAAGGATCCAGCTGATAAAAAGCTAGAATCCTTGCTGAAAGCTTCTTTTGCGGTGGCTGGTTCAGCAGTGCAGCCAGCAATTGCGGCTATCGGTATTTGCCAGTCCTTGAAGGACTATTTGAAGAGGTTGATTAGGAACCTACCCTCTCAGGAGGAGACTACCGAGGAATTATCGGAGCTTCCTCTCGCTTTGTGCTTTGCAGTAGACGCACTGAAGGATTCGATCCAGCAGATCTCTCGTTTTGCGCTACTGTCGGTACATATGCGCAGGGTCTTATGGTTAAAGAACTGGACAGTCGAATTGCCATGCAAAAGGTTGCTGTCGGCATTTCCCTTTCATGGGGAATGCCTATTTGGGGAAGATTTGGATAAATATATCCAGAAAATCTCAGGGGCTAAGAGTGCTTTGCTTCCTGTTAAAAGGAGAGGTAAGCAACCTTCCTTTAAGATTCCTAATGCTCTGGGGCCAAGTGCTTCGTCTCCCAAGCAGTTTCAACGGCCTCAGCCGTCTGGGTTTAAAAGGCCTCAGGGTCAGAAAAAGCCCTGGACTCAAAAATCAGCCAAACCTAACTCCAAGTCTACCTTGTGAAGGGGCGCCCCCACTCTTGCGGGTGGGGGGAGGCTACGGATATTTTCGGAAGCTTGGAAAAGACTTGTGGAAGACAGGTGGGTCATTTCCACTGTGGCGCAAGGTTATAGAATGGAGTTCTGGGAATTCCCTCCTCGGTATGAACTCCAGGGTTCCCACGGATCCGGAAAAGAGAAAATGTCTGTTCCTGGCCTTGGAGCGCCTGGAAAAGCAGGGAGTAATTGTCAAGGTTCTGCACGATGAAAGATTTGGGGGGTTTTACGCAAATCTTTTCACAGTGCCAAAACCAAATGGAGAGGTAAGGCCCATTTTGGACCTAAAGGCTCTCAATCAGTTCCTAAACGTTCGATCATTCCGTATGCAGTCGATTCGTTCTGTGATGGCTTCCCTGAGAAAAGGGGAATATTTGGCGTCCATAGATATCAAGGATGCGTACCAGCATGTACCGATTGTCGAACCTCATCAAAAATGTCTGCGTTTCGCAGTGGAAGAGCGTCACTTCCAATTCGTGGCTTTACCATTTGGTCTAGCTATGGCCCCCTGGGTGTTCAAAAAGATGCTGGCCCTGGTGTTGGCATCCCTAAGGTCTCAGGAATCTGTGTGGTAGGGTATTTGGACGATCTTCTGCTAAAAGACCAATCTCGCCCAGACTTAGCGCAAAACGTAACCAGAACGGTTCAGTTCTTGGAACTCCTAGGTTGGGTCCCAAATGTGGACAAATCAGCCCTTTGCCCAGCTCAGGTTCTGATATACCTGGGCCTGATCTTGGACACAACTCAGGTAAAGGTGTTTTTCCCTCCCTCAAAGGCCAGCTCCATAGTGGAGCTTGAAAGAAAAGAGAAACAAGGGCACACCAGCCTTGTGCATTATCTTTTAAAACATTTATTGAATAAAAATAGTAAAAAGAAACAACTCACAAGCAATTGGTAGAGGAGGCACAACATAAAGGTGCACCGACAAACAGCATGCGACTTAGGATGAGCGAAACCTTCCAAGGATCGTGGAGGAACGCACAGGCATCACAATCGGCTAATAGTGGAGCTTGTCCGGATTATAAAAAGAAAAAAGAAGCCTTCTATTCGGCTATGCATGAGGTTACTGGGCAAGATGGTGATGTCCTTCAACGCAGTCCCTTATGCACAATTCCTTTCCAGGATGTTCCAGAACAACGTTCTGGAAGCCTGGAACAAGGTCGCTCAGACCTTGGATTGTCCTATGTCTCTGTTCCCAGGGGTAAGACAGAATCTCTCATGGTGGTCAAGGACCAGCAACTTGACAAAGGGAAAATCATTTCCGCCTATAACCTGGAGGGTGGTGACCACGGACGCGAGTCTTTTGGGCTGGGGAACAGTCCTGGAGGAAGCATCAGTTCAGGGGATATGGTCCCGAGCAGAAAAGAGCCTGCCCATCAATCTCTTGGAGATTCGGGCAGCCCGCTTAGCTCTACTTTTCTGGACATCCAGGTTACGGGGATTTCCTGTCCGGATCCAGTCCGACAACTCCATGGTGGTAGCATATATAAACCAAGGAGGCACCAGGAGCCAGGCGGCCCAAAGGGAGGTAAATAGTATTCTAGCCTGGGCAGAGGAGCATGTTCCGTTTCTTTCGGCAGTGTGGACAATTGGCAGGCAGAATTTCTAAGTCACCAACAGTTGTTGCCGGGGGAGTGATCCCTTCATCCCGAGGTGTTTCTTCAGATCTGCCAACATTGGGGTACCCCAGATGTAGATCTATTGGCGTCCAGGTTCAACACCAAGCTGGACAAGTTTGTGTCCAGGACCAAAGATCCATCTGCTGTCGGAACTGATCCATTAATAGTTCCTTGGGATCAGTATTCCCTGATGTATGCTTTTCCTTCAGTTCAAGTGCTGCCACGGCTGCTGCGCAGGATACAGGAGGAACATAAGCCAGTAATCCTGGTGGCTCCGGCTTGGCCCAGGAGAGCTTGGTACACAGAGATTGTGAAATTGGCAGTGGAGGACCCATGGTTCCTTCCATGCCGTCCGAACCTGCTGTCTCAAGGGCCCATATTCCATCCTACTTTACGGTCGCTAAATTTGACGGCTTGGCTATTGAAACCAGAGTCTTGAAAGATCGTGGTATTTCGGGTTCAGTCTTATCTACCCTGATAAATGCTAGAAAATCTGTCTCTAGAAGTATTGACTATAGAGTCTGGAGGTCATTCTTGTACTCCAAGAAAATGATTTTACAGGTAAGCTCTATTAAAAATCCATTTTTCTCATGCTTTAGAGGATTTTTTTAATAACTATTAAACACTCTGCACAAATATTTGTAGTATGGGACTCATTGAAGGCATATTTAAGAGCCGGTTTAGCATTAGTTAGGTTTTACCTGTACTTCCTCTTTAAGGCGGTCAACCAGGCAGCGGCTAGATAGATTACTAGTTCCGCGCATGAAAATCAGGCGATATGGTCAGAACAACAAATTATACACCACTATAGCAACGAAAAAGGCAGAGCAGAAACAATTTTTTCTGCAACAACCTTATTTTGAGGAGGAAGATCTTCTAGTGACAATTACAAAATCCCAAAGACCTTTTAAGCTATTTAGGGGTAATAGATAATTTAGGTAGGAGGATAACATTCCCTGAGGATATTTTTATGTACATTTCTGTGTTTTTTTTTTACACAGATTTATATAGTAGTAAGGTATGAAATGTCTGAACTACAACAATTTTTAGATTCTATGATACTACCAACTTTATCAGGGGAGGATCGCTCTCTTAGGCTCGATTCACATCTATGCATGTTGCTATTGAGCCCCCAAACCATACCAGACTGTTGATGGGAACTGATGGGGATTCCGATAAGTGTCTCTTCCCGACGACCATTGCCCGGTGGTTGTTGGGGTCTGTGGGTGGGGCCTTATCGGAATTTGGCCCCCAGATCCTGCCCCCCACCATGCATTGTACCCCTACCCAGTCCCCAAAAGTAGCGTAGTGTGACAAGACAATGGACAGTTTTGAAAAGTCCTTTATTAAAAATGTCGTCTTCTTCTTCCCCGCTTTTTCTTCAGGGCTTCTCCTTCTTCTTCTTCCGGGCTTCTTCTTCTCCTGCTTCTTCTTTCGGTCTTCTTCTTTGTCCGGTGGTGTTCCTCCGACGCTGCTTCCGCCGCCGACCCCCCTCCTCCGATGCTGTGTCCCGCTGATCTGTCCGCGCCGATGTCACGCATTTCTTAGATAATTATGGAACGTGGCCATCGGATGACATCATCCAGAGGCCCAGCCCACTTGTGATTTCCCTGCCCGGGGCATGATGGATTTGTGATGTCACAAGGGGGCGGGGCCTCCGTATGACGTCATCTGATGGCCACACCCCATAGTTAGCTAAGAAATGCTTGACATCGGTGCTGACAGATCAGCCAGACGCAGCTCCAGAGAAGGGTTGTCGGTGGGAGCGGCGGCGGAAGAACACCTGACAAAAAAGGCCGAAAGGAAGAAGACTGGAAGAAGAAGCGGAAGAAGCCCGGAGGAGGAAGAAGACTTTTTTTAATTAAGGACTTGTCAAAAACTGTGTCTTGTCTTTTGTTACACCACACTACTTTGTTTGGTGAATGGGTAGAGGTACAATGTATCCGATACCCATTCACATAGGGGGGACAGGATCTGGGGGCACGCTTGTTAAAGGGGGCTTCCAGATTCCGATAAGCCCCCGCCCGCTGACCCCGACAACCACCGGGCAAGGATTGTCAGGAAGAGTCTCTTGTCCCCATCAACATGGGGGCAAGGTCCTTTGGGGTGGGGGAGCAGAAATTTAGTTATTTAACCCCTTGCCGACAAGCGCACGACGATATACGTCGGCACAATGGCACAGCTGGGCAAATGGGCGTACAGGTACATCCCCTTTAAATCGCGGCATTGTCAGCGGGCGTGGGGCGTTCGCACGCCCGCCGTGAACTCCGTGACTGTGCCCCGCGGACCCTGTGTCCGCGGGGGGCCCGCAATCGTGTCATGGAGCGGCAGATGTAAACGAGGCATTTCCCTGTTCTGCCTAGCAACATGACAGAGATCTACTGCTCCCGCTCATCGAGAGCAGTGATCTCTGTCATGTTCTATCCCTCCCCACAGTTAGAATGACTCCCTAGGACACCCTTAACCCCTTGATCGCCCCCCCCCCCCTAGTGTTTAAACCCTTCCCTGCCATTGTCATTTACCCAGAAATCGGTGCATTTTTATAGCACTGATCGCTGTATAAATGACAATGGTCCCAAAATAGTGTCCGATGTGTCCGCCATAATGTCGCGATAAAAATCGCAGATCGCTGCCATTACTAATAAAAATAAAAATAAAAATGCCATAAACCTATCCCCTATTTTGTAGACGCTATAACTTTTGCGTAAACCAATCAATATACGCTTATTGCGATTTTTTTTTTTTTTTTTTTTTCCAAAAATATGTAGAACAATACATATCGGCCTAAACTGAGAAAGATATTTTTTTTTAATATATTTTTTGGTGATATGTATTATAGCAAAATGTAAAAAATATTGCTTTTTTTTCAAAATTGATGCTCCTTCTTTTTTTTTTTTTTTTTTTTTCCTTCTTTTTGTTTATAGCGCAAAAAATAAAAACCGCAGCGGTGATCAAATACCACCAAAAGAAAGCTCCATTTGTGGGAAAAAAAGGACATCAATTTTTGTTTTGTTTAAAGCGACGCAGTGCCGTATCGCAAAAAGTGCTCTGGTCAGGAAGGGGGTAAAATTGTGATTAAAATTTTCGGGGTTTTTTTTTTTTTTTTTTTTTTTTGTTCTGTATAGGTATTTGTCATGTGCTTTGTTTGTATATGTGTAAGAGAAAAAAAAAACAACTTTAAATTCAATAAAGTATTTGAGAAGGGGGGGGGGGAGTAGCTAGCTACCCTTGTTGTTCCCGCTTATTGTGAGAGCAGCCTGAGACTACTCACACCAAGGTGTCCAGCATTGAGACCCCTAAATTGCCTAAACCAGCTAAGCTTTTTCTGGTTCTCTTGCTGGTGGAACTGGTCCTGTATGGGGACTGGCCTTACCCAGAAGATGTATACTCCTCCAAAACGCTTAACATAATTTTTTTTCTGTTGGAACATTTCCTATGAGGATAGATGTTCTTCCCTCATGGCCTCCATGGAGGATAAGCCTGTGTACGAAGACTTTATAGGCAAGAAGTTACAGGCCCTTTTTCATGGGAATGTTTTTATTTTCTATTTTTTCATAAGAACCTGTTACTCCATACCAACGAAGACTGGTTCCAAGGCCTCTTGCAAATGGGAGATGTCTGTCAGCCTTCTGGTCCCAGAAAATCTTGGACGCGTGGGTCCAGATTGCTCTTTCCAAAGGGCTAAAAACTGCCTTCTCGCTTCATGCTTTCAAATGTATAACCAAAAACAGAAGGCCATCAGGCTTCCACCTTCTGAAGTTCTGATATTGGATGATACGCGTAAAGGGACAGAGCCTGACCTTGATGACATCACGCTGTGCAACCTGTAGGAGTGTTCTGTGAGCCATTGTCCTGTCATGTTTGGACTAGAGGGATTACATGTGCGCTATTTCTGCACAAGCTACTAGGTACGTGATCTGGCACAGAGCGCCCGCCCTGCCGCAGTAAACTGAGCAGTAACGTTAGCCTATTTTTTTTTTTTTTCATCCAAAAGTTTTGATTACCTGTTTAAATGTAAGAAATTTTCTGTATCACTTATTACTTAAGGCTGCTTTCACACTGGAGCGGGCAGGCGTTGACGGTAAAACGCTGCTAGTTTTAGCTGCGCTTTACCGTCATTTTAGCGGCGCTATTCGGCTGCTAGCGGGGCACTTATAACCCAGCTAGCGCCCGAGGAAGGGGTTGAATGCGCCCGCGAAGCGCCGCTGCCGAATCGCTTTGCAGGCACTTTGGCAGAGGTGCGCATTCATTTCAATGGGCAGGAATGGTGGAGGAGCGGTATACACCGCTCCAAAGATGCTGCTTGCAGGACTTTAACATCCTGCCAGCGCATCGCCTCAGTGTGAAAGCACTGGGGCTTTCACACTGAGACTGCAGGGGAGCCGTTTTGCAGGCACTTTACAGGCACTATTTTTAGCCCAAAAGTGCATGAAAAATGCCCCATTGTGAAAGGGGTCTAACTGTTAGATTTTATGAGATGAAGGGGAAAAAAAAATCGGCATCATATATCGGCCGCCGCGATTTCTAAATATCGGCATTGGCCAGAGAAAAACCCATATCGGTCGACCTCTACAATCAAGCGGCTAACGCTGCCTTACAATGTTTGGTGTGTGTACTGTTTTTTAGTAAGCAATGTGCTGGTTTTTACTCCCTTCTTTGCAGGGAGAAAAAAAAACACAGCATATTGCTGCTGTCTGTAAAGAGCTACAGGAGGCAGTCAGCAAGTGGTTAATATGTTTGTGGGCAGGATAGGGACAATAAGGAGATGAGGCGCTATAACTAATTTTGTGTGCTGTTTTTTTTTTTTTTGTTTAATTGCAGTAGTAATGTTTTTGCAGGCTATTGATGGTTTTGGAAAAGTTTATGCTTGAGAATATGCTGTTTATTGTGTTTTTTTTTTTTTTGTATTATGCTTCCAATGCAGACATTCCTCTGAAAGAAGAAAATGATCCTCCTAGCCCTGCTGACCCAGATAAAATAGAGATTGAAGTAAATTTCAATCCAGACCCTACTGACCTGGTGCTTTCAAGTGTGCCAGGAGGAGAGCTATTTGACCCTAGAAAACACAAATTTGCAGAAGAAGAATTGAAGCCACAGCCCATGATAAAGAAAGCAAAGAAAATATATGTTCCAGAAGAACTGAAGGTAAATTTTACACTTTCTATTGTTTGTAATTTAACCACTTGCCTACTGGGCACTTTTACCCCCTTCCTGCGCAGGCCAATTTTCAGCGCTATCCCACATTAATTGACAATTGTGTGGTCATGCAACACTGTATCCATATGAAATTTTTTATCACTTTTATTCACGCAAATGGAGCTTTTTTTTTTGGTGGTATTTAATCACCACTAGGTTTTTTCTTCTTCTGCTAAATAAACCAAAAAAGACCAAAAAATTGGGGTGGGGGTGGGGGGCATTTTATATTATATTTTACAAACGGGTAAATTTTCTCCTTCACTAATGTGTAATGATGTGGCAGCAATGAATGGTGACACTAATGAGGGGATACTGTTGGGGCTGCACTGATAATCGGGACACTGCAAATCAAGCTGTGATTGGCCCTTTACCCTGATCAGCTGTGTTCGAAGGCCACAGCGATCACAGAGCGTGGCGCCCTCCCAGAACTGGCCGACCATGCTGTAGCTGTCATTTGCTATAGCGTGGTTGGGGAAGTGGTTAAACACCAGACAATAAATTACCAGTGGGGTGTTTTAACCACCTCACCTCCAGAAGATTTACCAAGATTCCTGACCAGGCCATTTTTTTGGGATACGGCACTGTGTTAATTTAACCTACAAAATTTACGTCCTTCCCCCCCCCCCCCCCCCCCCCCCCCCCCCCACAAATAGAGCTTTCTTTTGGTGGTATTTGATCACCACCTGCATTTTTTTTTTTTTTTTTTTTCGCGCTATATACAAAAAACGACCTACAATTTTGAAAAAACAAAACTATTTTTTACTTTCTGCTCTAAAACATATTCATAAAAATAAATTGATTGGTTTGTGCAAAAGTTATAACATCTACAAACTATGGGGATATTTTAATGGAATCTTTATTTTATTTTTTACTAGCAATGGCGATGATCAGCGACTTTTAGCGGGACTGCCATATTGCAGCGGACAAATCGGACGCCTAACTGACCTTTTTTGACACTTTTTTTTGGGAACCAGTGACCCTACATATTGATCAGTGCTAAAAATATGCACGGTCACTGTACTAATGACACTGGCTGGGAAGGGGTTAACAGCAAAAATCAAAGGGTTAACTGTGTTTTCTAACTGTGGGGAAAGTTCTTTTACTAGTGGAAGGCATTAATCGGTGTTCTTGCTTTACAGGAACACATGATCCATGCCTTCTCTACTGACAGAATGGCAGTCTGCCTTGTTTACACAGGCAGTCGCTCTTCTGCCTGTGTACAGAATGATCAGCGGGTGCCAGTGAACATCGGGTCCGTGGCACCCGCTGTGTACAATCACAGCGGGAGCAAGCCGGCGGCGCACACCCACGCCTGATACCCTAGAATGCAGGATCACGTGTATATATAAGTGATTCTGTGCAGCGGTGGTCGGCAAGCAGTTAATAGTGGTAAACTGACTCTCCCGGCTGTACGTTTTTCCAGTTTCTTTGCATGGTACCACAGCAGCCTAAAAATCCTGGGGGGGGGGGGGGGGGGGGGGGTCGGGGTTTTTTTTTTTTTTTTTTTTTTTTTTTTTATTTTGGTCACTATTTTGACCCCTTCCCTGTGTAGCTCATACATGTGCAGTACACTCAAGATATGTGTGTAGGCAGCTAATAGCTTCTAAAGACCATAATTTTAGTTCTTTGCAGTCATGCCAATCCTCTATAAATATATATTATTATTATTTCTGTGATTCAGAAACTACCAGGGTGGATTTGATCTAAATCAAGTCGACTTTAAATCATGATTTAAATTGCTAGTAAAAAGGCTTGATTTAAATCATAATTTTTAAAGAGCAACTGTCATCTCTGTCCCACAGCGGCTCCTCCTCTAACCCGCTGTTGACTCACCGACAGTCCTATTCACTTTAATGGGACGGCTGGTGATGTGGCAGTGACACAACAAGGTGAGGGACATGGCGGCAGCAGGTGAGTGGATGCCCACTAACAGGCGTTACCATGATGAATCTGAAATGACAGGTGCTCTTTAAATGTAAGGACTTCTTCTTGCTGGTAGTTAGAATCTTTAATATTTGCAAACAAAATTAAGGTTTCCTATTTAGAATAAGTGGTCAGGTTAGTAAAGCAGCGATATCATAACTGATTCAATCATACAGTTTGTAGTGTACATATATTTGGAAAACAATGGGATAAAGGAATATTCCTGAACTTCCTGTACTGTGAAATTGTGTGAATGCAGTACATGTTATCTCAGCTTGGATTAATTGTATGAGTTTACCAAAAATGTACATATTGCAGAATATACAGCCTCATGCTACACAACTAAGCTGCATTTCATGCTGAATAAACTAAATTATTAATGTATCTTAAAATAGAAAACTATCTTTAGATAGGTTTTTACTCCAAAAGCATTTCATTAAAATTAAATTTGATTTAAAAAAAAAAAAAAAAGTAAAGAAACCAGATTTATTTATTTTAAATCATCATCGATTTATATCCACCCTGGAAACTACTCAAAATTAACTACAATTGGTGCCCCCAATTACTGTAATTTGCCATTCTAAAATCTACCATCAGGTGCTTCTGTCTCCAGACCTTCAGCTGCTCTGCATGCAACTAGTTTTAAGCCACAGACAGATATGGGAAATCCTTTCTATTAAAACATTAAGTAGTTATTTTGGGTAATATAGGGCACAAGGTTTTACTTGGGGGTGGGGTCTCGGGGATGG
Organism: Aquarana catesbeiana; assembly: GCF_042186555.1. Lineage (NCBI taxonomy): Eukaryota > Metazoa > Chordata > Amphibia > Anura > Ranidae > Aquarana > Aquarana catesbeiana. The sequence goes on along the minus strand of NC_133330.1, from coordinate 111,125,293 downwards.
GCAAGAACATGAGTCCTATTATTTTTATATTATTACAAATAGTCTATTCTGCAGTGTCATTTAACATGCGTTTCAGTGCAGACTTCTTAAAGAGGTTGTAAACCTCCCTCTAATCTTTGTACCTATAGGTAAGCCTAGAATAACCCTTTCATGACTAAGCCTATTTTTGAAATTTGGTGTTTACAAGTTAAAATCCATATTTTTTGCTAGAAAATTACTTAGAACCCCCAAACATTATATATATTTTTTTAGCAAAGAATCTAGAGAATAAAATGATGATTGTTGCAATATTTTTTATCAAACGGTATTTGTGCAGCGGTGTTTTAAACGCAAATTTTTGGAAAAGTGACACTTTCATGAATTTTAAAAAATCCAAACAGTAAAGTTACCCCAATTTTTTTGTATAATGTGAAAGATGATGTTACGCCGAGTAAATAGATACCAAACATGTCACCCTTTATAATTGCACGCACTCGTGGAATGGCGACGAACTACGGTACCTTTGAATTTCCATAGGCGACGCTTTAAAAAAATTTTACGGTTACCAGGTTTGAGCTACAGAGGAGGTCTAGGGCTAGAATTATTGCTCTCGCTCTGACGATCGCGGCGATACCTCACATGTGTGGTTTGAACACCGTTTACATATGCGGGCGCGACTTCCGTATGCGTTTTCTTCGCTGCGCGAGCTCGCGGGGACAGGGGCACTTTAAAAAATTTTTTTTTTTTTTTTTATTTATTTAATTTATTTATTTTTGTACTTTATAAATTGTGTTTAAATTTTTTTTTTTTTTTTTTACTTTTATTGCTGTCACAAGCAATGTAAACATCCCTTGTGACAGTAATAGGTGGTGACAGGTACTCTTTATGGAGGGATCGGGGGTCTAAAAGACCCCCGATCCCTCCTTTACACTTCAAAGTATTCAGATCGCCGAAAACGGCGATTCTGAATACTGTGTACTTTTTTAAATTCGGCGCCATTGGCAGCCGAGTAAACGGGAAGTGACGTCATGACGTCGCTTCCGCATTTACAAGAAGAAGGCTGGAACGAAGCCGCTCGCAGCTTCGTTCCAGTCCGCCCCCAGCCGCCGAAGGCAGCGGACCGGACACCGGGCCTCCCGATCGCACGGGAGGCCCGGTAACAGCGGCGGGAGGCGGCGGGAGGGGGGGGATGTCCCCTCCCGCTCCTCCGGTATAATAACCGAGCGGCTTTTAGCCGCATCGGTTGTTATATTCGGGTAGCCGATCGCCCGCTGAAAACAACGGTACCGGGATGATGCCTGCAGCTGCGGGCATCATCCCGGTATAACCCCGGAAAGCCGAGGACGCATATGTGCGTTCGGTCGGCGGGAAGGGGTTAAGCCTGTACTGTACTGTAAATATCTCCTAAACATGCGCCGTTTTAAGAGATGTATACTGCGCTGATGATGTCATCGGCGCATGTGCTCTGAAGGAATGGCTGCTGCCTGTGCCGTTTCTTCATGAGCGCGTGCCGTGACTGGTGGCTCCGGCCAGTCACACGGCCAGAGTCTGCGGCCCTGGAAGGAAGATGGATGTGGCCTGCGGCAGGGATGACGCAGGCTTCGTTTGCAGGCAAGTATCACATAATGTATGCATACTAGCGCATTATGCCTTTACTTTGCAGGGAAGGGTAAAAAAATTTTTTTTTCGGAGTTTACTTCCTCTTTAATCCTTTATGATGGTGTTTTGATGTAGGATGATAAGTACTGGAACAGACGAAAGAAGAACAACGTGGCAGCTAAGAGATCTCGAGATGCACGGCGGCTCAAAGAAAACCAGATTACTGTGCGGGCAGCATTCTTGGAAAAAGAAAACACTGCACTTCGCACAGAGGTGGCTGAACTACGCAAAGAGTTGGGCAAATGCCGGAACATCATTTCCAGATATGAGAGCCAATGTGGACAGTTGTAAGCATTCTCTTAAGAACTAACCTATTTCCTTCCAACTTCAGTCAACTTTTCAACCATAGTAAAGCTGGCAGCACTTTTAGAGGAAAGGCAGAACTCTCCTTATATTACGTAGTTCACAATACAGGCAGTGATGGTATTCTAATCTTGGCCATTGGTTACCAGTGAAGAGCTAGCATTGACCTTTGCTGCTCACCTTTTTATACAGAGCTGATTATTTCAGTGCAAAGCAGTACAGGAGATAATTCCTTTTGTGGAATCACTAAGCACAGTATGGTCTGGTCTGTATGTGGCTCAAAAGTAGTTCTGACTATGTAAGTTGTGATGTTTTTGCCTATAGACAGTTAACCTTTATTATAGACCTGTTAACCACTCCTGATCCAGGCCAATTCTGACATTTCTCTCCTACATGTAAAATCCATAATTTTTTTGCTAGAAAATTACATAGAACCCCCAAACATTATATATGTTTTTTTTAGCAAAGACCCTAGAGAATACAATGGAGGTCGTTGCAACTTTTTATCTCGCGCAGCATTTGCGCAGCAATTTTTCAAACACATTTCATGCTTTAAAAAACAAAACATTAAAGTTAGCCCATTTTTTTTTTGCATAATGTGAAAGATGAAGTTACGCCGAGTAAATAAATGCCTAACATGTCACGCTTCAAAATTGCACACGCTTGTGGAAAGGTGCCAAACGTCGGTACGTAAAAATCCCCATAGGCGACGCTTTAAAATTATTAACTGGTTACATGTTTTGAGTTACAGAATTATTGCTCTCGCTCGAACATTTGCGGCGATACCTCACATGTGTGGTTTGACCACCGTTTTCATATGTGGGTGGGACTTACGTATGCGTTCGCTTCTGCACGTGAGCACACGGGACAGGGGCGCTTTAATTTTTTTTTTTATTTTTTTTTTTTTTTTTTTTTTAGATTTGACTCTTTAAAAAAAAAAAAAAAAAAAAATTTGATCACTTTTATTTCTATTGCAAGGAATGTAAACATCCCTTGTAATAGGAATATGGCATGATCGGTCCTCTTTACAGTGAGATGTGGGGTCAATAAGACCCCGCATCTCACCTCTAGGCTGGGAAGCCTGAAATAAAAAAAAAATAAATAAATTAACGATTATGGCTTCCCAGCCGAGGCAGCGCCATTCATTTGAATGCAGAGGCCGGGCGTGACGTCATAACATCGCGTCATAACATCGCGTCATAACATCGCGTCATAACATCGCGCCCGGCCTCCGAACGATCATGGAGACTCCAGCGATCATCTGGTCCGCCGGAAATCTCTATTACCATCCGGTGGATCCATTCTCCGACTCACCGATGGAAGCAGGGAGTCGGTAGAAGCATCGGAGGGAGGGGGGCGTCCCCTCTCGCCGCCCGTAAGAACGATCAAGCTGTGGAACAGCTGCTATGATCATTCTTTATGGTGTAGGGAATCGCCGGCACTAAAAGATGATATCTTAATGATGTCTGTAGCTGCAGGCATCATTCAGATATCCCCGCTCAATGTCAAGGATGTCCCTGGACGTACCTTGGGCGGGAAGTGGTTAAAGTACCAGAGATTATGTAGTGATAAATGTAAAGTTATGCAATTGGGGGCTAAAAACATGTATGCATTGTACATCCTAGGGGAACAGGGGGAATCAATAGTGAAGGATCTGGGTGTTCTGATCATAGATGTAATAATAGCATGCAGTGCCAAGCTGCAGTTTCTAAAACAAGCAAAATACTTTCTTGTATTAAGAGGTATAGACTCCAGAGAGAGACATCATTTTGCACCTGTACAAATCAGTAAGACCTCATCTGGAATATGCAATTAAGTTTTCGGCACCAGTTCATGAGAAGGATATCGGGGAACTGGAAAAGTACAGAGACTGGCAACTAAACTGATAAAAGGCATGAAGGGGCTCAGCTCTTTCTTAAGAAGGCATTTTAAGGGGGTTTATTGTCCCCATGTATAAATACATAAGTGGTCCAAATAATAATTTTGGTGTAGTAATGCATTTTAAGGTCTTCACAATCGGCAGGGGGGGGGGGGGGACTCTTTATGTCTGGAGGAAAAGAAATTTAACTCCCAGATATGGAAAGGCTTCTTCTCAGTGAGAGCTGTGAAAATGTGGAAGAGACTCTCTCAGAACTGCTTCTGTCCAACTCTCTAGATTGCTTTAAAGAATAGCTGCATATTGCTATATACAATATGTGATTATGCATATAGTTTTTTTTTTCCTTAAAGTGGTTGAAAACCCTTACACGCCACTTTTACCTATAATAAGGCTTACCTGTAGGTACCATGAATATCTCCTAAACTTGCACCATTTAGGAGATATTCACTGTATCAGCATGTGCCGACGACATCGGCACATGCGCTCTGAAGAAACAGCTTGCTCGTACCGTTTCTTCAGCTGCTATGCTGTTACTGGCTGCTCCCGCGGGCATGCACTGGTGTGATGTCATCGCGGCTCCGGCCAATCACAGTGCCGGAGCCTGCAAACCCAGAAATTACTCTGGTAGACACGTCGCCGGTCACGGCGTTGTGCCCGGACTTGCTGCGGGGGCTTCAATCTAAGGTAAGTATTTAATAATGAGCTAGTATGCTATGCATGCTAACTCATTATGCCTTTGTCTTGCAGGTTTTTTTATTTTATTTTTTTTTCCTTGGGTTTACAACCACTTTAACCACTTACAGCCCGACATATTTGCCTGCTTTAATGACCAGGCCGTTTTTTGCGATACGGCACTGCATCGCTTTAACTGACAATTGCGTAGTCGTGCGGCGCTGTTATAAAACAAAATTGATGTCCTTTTTTTTCCCACAAATAGAGCTTACTTTTGGTGGTATTTGATCACCTCTGAGGTTTTTATTTTTTGCGCTATAAAAAAAAGAGCGACAATTTTGAAAAAAAAAAAATTTCTACTTGTTGCTGTAATATCGCCAAAAAATGTTTTTAAAAATCAAATTTTTTCATCAATTTTGGCCAATATATATTCTACATATTTTTTGGTAAAAAAATTCACAGTAAGCGTATATTGATTGGTTTGCGCAAAAGTTATAGCGTCTACAATCTATGGGATTTATGGCTTTTTTTTTTTTTTTTTTAACTAGTAATGGCGGTGATCAGCGATTTTTAGCGGTGCTGCGACATTGTGGAGGACAGATCGGACAATTTTGACACATTTTTGGGACCACTGACATTTATACAGCGATCAGTGCTATAAAAATGCAATGATTACTGTATAAATGTCACTAGCAGGGAAGGGGTTAACACTAGGGGCTGATCAAGGGGTTGAATGTGTTCCCTAGTTTGCATTTCTAACTGTGGGGGGATGGAACTGACTAGAGGAGGAGACATATCCGTTGTTCCTAGCTAGTAGGAACAGACTATCTGTCTCTCCTCTCTGAACAGGGATTTGTGTGTTTACACACACGTCCCTGTTCTGGCTCTCGTGCCCGCGATCGCGCGCATCTGTTCCCCTGCCGTGCAGCGGGTGCGCCTGCTATAGGTATTTAAAGGGCCGATGTACAGCTACGATGGTCCGCGGGATTGTGCCGTCCTGCTGCAGTATAATGACGGCGGATGGTTGGCAAGTGGTTAAAGGATACGTTCACCTTTTTTGTTCATTTTTTTTTTTCTTCTAAATTCCAACCCCCCTATGTACCAATATAGCATTAATGTACTTATTTTGCAAAAATATCAAAGCTTTCCATTAAATCTACAGACACTTACTTCACTTGTCCTCATAAATGTTTCCAAACATATCAATTAGTAATGCCTTACTTCCTGGACAGACTAGAGGTCATGACACAGGAAGGAGTTGACCAGCAGACCTCATTAGCATACACCTTGCATCATCCACCCTACTACCTACCCACCCATTCTCAGCTGCACGTTTTTTTTTTTAAATGAAATGCAATCAATCAGTGATCACCCTCCTCACTAAATACACAATATACAATCAGATTGCATAGTGTATGGCCATCGTTATGCAAGTACATAGGAGGGGAGTGGACAGAAACACTCAGCTGTCAAGCCCCGTTCACATATCTTCATAGCGGGAACTCGCATTCTCACATGCGTTTTTTTTTGGGGGGGGTGTTTAGGATCATTTTCACTCATCACGCATAGGGCAGCCCATCCACCTGAATGGGCTGCCCTGCACGCAGCAATCGCCCCAAAGAAGCTTCAGGGCTTTTTTTTTTTTTTTTTAGATCGGAGCTTAGTGCAGTTTTTTACTGTGATTTTTGGTGCAGCACATTTCTGAAATGCAAGGAAATGCACAGATGTGAATGGAGCCTCATTGTTCTTGTGGTATCGCACAACTTTTACTTTCAGGCCCCATTCACATTTAGCATAGCGGGAGCGCACATTTTGTGGCTCGTTTTTTTCTGTGACACACATAGGACAGCCTGTTTATTTTAATTGGCTGCACTACATGTTGCTCATGGGAAATTTTGGCGTTTTGTCTGATTCGTGTTTTTTACGGTGAATTTTGAAGCATTTGCCACTCGTTTGTTTCACATGGCAAAATGTGTAATTGCTTCTGTGTTTGGTGTGCCACTGAAAGCAACTAGTAATTTTAGGTGTATAAAGGTGGCCATACACTATACAATCTGATTGTACAAACATCCATGAGGACAGTGAAGAAAGTGTCTGTAGAATTAATGGAAAGCTTTGATATTTATGCAAAAGTTATATCTTCTAAGTCTGGAAGATTTTTTAATGGCTGCTGAAGGATCTCTGAGGTTATTTGTTTCATAAAGTTAATTGAAACATATTGACTCTTTGTGCTAATCTAGATAATTATGTTGTGACTGCTCTTGAAAGTTTAAAGGAGGCAGTGATGCTGTTTGTACACTGATGCTATGTTTGGAAAACACTGCACCATCCTGCTTCAGCCTAAACATATTGTAATTCTGTTTTTCAGTAACTGCGCTGTAAATATTAAAACAAAACTTGGAGCGATCGGTTTAAAATATATAATTTTTATGTGCACATTGTCTTTGTAATCTGAGACTTTTAAGAATTTTTTTATTCGTGTTTACTTGGTATTTGACATGGTCTTAAATCGTCTCCTTAATAGGAATTAAAGTGTAAAACTGTACCCAAAGTGTCGTATAGTTGCTGTAATTAAAATGTAACTCTTATACTTGCTCTGTTTTTGCTTTTATTCAAAGTGACTTCAGTGATTCAGAGTGATTCTTCTTTCAAAATATTTTTTTTTTTTTTTTATTTTTTTATGAGTAAACTTCGTCTATTTTCTGGACCTAGCAGAAGTGGAACACTGCTTGAACACTTGAAAATATCTACTATTCTACAACTGAATTTGAATGATTTTCTGGAGGAAATGTTCTCTTCTTTTTGAAGAGAGAATTATGGATAATGGATTTGTAAACCTTTTTCAAACTCCCTACTTTTTTTTTTTTTTTTGACCTTGTATATGGCTGAACTGGACAAACTCCTAATACAGGTCTAAATAGAAGCAGAAGCAGTGAGGACCACAGCACCTTCTCATATAAAACCGATTATAGATCTGAATGATCAGCATCCCTGAGAACCGCAGCATTTTCCCATATACGATGGATGGTAGCCTTGAAATGAAATTGCACTGTAAAGTTAAGGCTGAACTCCAGGCAAAAACTATTTACCCAGTTAGGATTTTTGTGTGTGTGTGTGTGTGTGTCTCTATATATATATATATATATATATATATATATATTCTATCAGTATCTCACAAAAGTTAGTACACCCCTCAAATGTTTGTAAATATTTTGTTATATCTTTTCATGTGACAACACTGAAGAAATGACACTTTTCTAAATTGTAAAGTAGTGAGTGTACAGCTTGTATAACAGCGTAAATTTTCTGTCCCCTCAAAATAACTCGGCACAGACATTAATGTCTAAACCACTGGCAACAAAAGTGAAAATGTCCAAATTAGGCCCAAAGATCACTGCCTTAACCCTCTTGGACATGGAGTTCACCAGAGCTTCACAGGTTGCCACTGAAGTCCTATTCCACTCCTCCATGACAACAACATGGAGCTGGTGGATGTTAGAGACCTTGCGCTCCCCCACCCTCTATTTGAAGATGCCCCACATTTGCTTAATAGAGTTTAGGTCTGGAGACATGCTTGGCCAGTCCATCACCTTTACCCTCAGCTTCTTTAGCAAGGCAGTGGTCGTCTTGGAGGTGTGTTTGGGGGTCGTTATCATGTTGGAATACTGCCCTGCGGCCCAGTCTCCAAAGGGGGGGGGGGGGGGGATCATGCTCTACTCTAAGGCATGTTCTGAGTGGAACCTGTCCTGTTAAAACGCTGTATGGTCTTGGCCACCATGCTGCAGCTCAGTTTCAGGGTCTTGGCAATCTTCTTATAGCCTAGGCCATCTTTATATAGATCAACAATTCCTTTTTTTCAGATCCTCGGAGAGTTCTTTGCCATGAGGTGCCATGTTGAACTTCCAGTGGCCAGTATGAGAGTGAAAGCGATATCATCAAATTCAACACACCTGCTCCCCATTCACACATGAGACCTTGTAACACTAACGAGTCACATGACACTGGAGAGGGAAATGGCTAATTGGACCCAATTTGGACATTTTCACTTAGGGGTGTACCCACATTTGTTGCCAGTGGTTTAGACATTAATGGCTGTGTGTTGTGTTATTTTGAGGGGACAGCAAATTTACATTGTTATACAAGCTGTACACTCACTACTTTACATTTTAGCAAAGTGTAATTTCTTCAGTGTTGTCACATGAAAAGATATAATAAAATATTTACAAAAATGTGAGGAGTGTACTCACTTTTGTGAGATACTGTATACATACACACAGTATATACATTTTTTATTTCTTTTTGTAGTGCTAGTGTAAGTTCTCTAATTTGACCGAATAGCCTTCTGTAATCTAAGAAATTGGATGTAGTTGTATTGTCTGGCAGATGTGCCTGGATTACAAGGCTTGCTATAATAATTACATATCCTTTCATAGGCAAACCGTTTACACATGTCATTCAACTGTTTATCTAGCTCTGCGTAGTTCAGCTTCAATTCATAGTATAAAAAAAAAATTCTACTGTTCTGCCTGACCCGCATAATAATTTGTGTGAAGTTGTGTACATGCTAATCTCATTTTTATTCTGTTTTTGTCAAAGCTAGTTAGTAAGAACCAAAGCCCATCAACATTGTAAAGGACAATTGCATTCAGTGGAAATCCTAAGCAATAATGCCTTTGATTTCCCCGACGTTGGAAGTTAATTGCTATATGGAATGCATTGCTTTTTTTTTTTTTAAATATGGCTTTGTTGTAGTGGAGCCTACGGAAAAAGGATGTTGCCTGGGATAGACTTTTTCTACTATAGGCCCAACCTTTAAACCTTCCAGCTGGTGTATCCAAAACAGAAAACCTGTAAGCAGGTTTTCATTCCTGAATGGTTGAATGAAGATTGACATGTTACAAAGCATTTCTGGTGCTCTTGCATTGGCATCTATAATTCAAACCTTGCAAATGGCCTAAATCTAGCATTCTCTTGACGGAGTTAAACTGCAGTTCCGTATAATATTAAACAAAGAAAATGCTGTGGTTGGAGGATCTTTAGGGACCTCCTAGCTATCGCTACAGAACAGCTTCCTAGATAGTCAATGATATAGCAGACAATGAAAGATGACATTATGTGGTACAGCTATGAGAATCGATTTGATTTTAGGCTGTCCAACTGTTTTAGATTTTTGTCTTTTTTGTGGTATGTGTGCTTCTTTGACCCGCTTAATATAAATAACAGTTTCAATGTGTGTTAGTTTTTATTTTTCATTCATCTATTTTGTGTAATTTTTTCATTTATTTTTGTACTTGCAGTGACATTTTCATACTATGTTTCAGTTGTGCTTTCTGCCTCCTAGTAGTGTACAGAAATTTGTGCTGTACTGTTTTCCCTTTCTTAATGGCAGGTTGTCAGTCTGTTCAAATTAATAAAGACGACAACATTTTATATCCAGTAACTTCTATCTGCAGTCCTTTTTTATAAAGGATGTCCGTTGCATTTGTCTGACTTGCATATAGCCACGTTGGGGGAGGGGGGGGAGGTAGAAACATCTGTGTGTGGAAACATACATATTAACCATTTTTAAAGTTTTACCTCGGGTACACTACCTGAAAAGACAGCTTCCCTGCTATAGTCGGCGTTCTGACGGACAGCAAAATAAATCCTGTTTAGCCACCTGAACTGTGTGTTGAGCAAGTTAGCAGCCTTGTTTTGAGAGTTTAATAATGTCATTTTGCAAGAGGCACAACCTGTATATGTAGCGCACAAATATGGCTGCTTCCATATCTGTTTTCAGTGCTTTAAACCGTACAATTATGTACTCTATGTGACTTTCATTTTTGATATGCTTGCTGTACAATATTATAATATGATGTATGTTTGCAGTTTTGGCCAGCTTTAGTCTTGGAAACCAGTCGGTCTTCCTAGTCAACACAAACTGCAGCCAGCGGGCTGAATGAAAAAAAGTAAAAAGCAAACGGATTCCTCCATCCATATTCCATACAAATGAGGTAAATAGAGGAATTCTCTCTCAGGGGATTCTGACAGTGGCACTCCTCCACTGTCAAAATACACTGAACAGTTGGCTGCAGCTGCTAATCAAGAAGTTTCCCAACATTCTCCTTCAACAGAAGTCTTTTGGTGATGGGCATAAGCATCAAAAGCTTTGTCATGCACACAATTTCATTTAGACAAAAACACAACTTTAGTTGGCAGTACTAAGCAGAAATCTCATCTCTCTTTAATGAGCCAAATGGTTGCTTCCGTGTTTGTGTATGTACTTTATTTACAGACAATATTGACGCAAAGCATTAAGACAGCAGTTTTCCTTTTTAGGGCCATTTCAACATAGATGACTTTCACCTTCTAATGGTTTGCATTATGGAAAATCTCTCGGTTTAGTGATGTATAGCTTGAAAACAAGAATGATCATGGCTCCTAATAATCCATTTGTTTTAATATGAAATTTATATATATATATATATATATATATATATATATATATATATATATATATATATATATATATATATATATATATATATATATATATATATATATATATATATATATATATATATACACATATATGTATAATTTAAAAAATAATAGTTTTGTACAGTATAAAATGTATTAATGCAGACTGGCCATTTTAATATAGATGTTAAACTGCAAAAAAACTCTTGATCTATTTGTTAGTAAAATTAAACCTGTTTCCAGAACCATATGAAGTTTTTCTTCATTATGACTGACAGCTGTGTAGAATTGTTTTACAGTGTTCGTTGTCCATAGTTTACATTTCATTAAGACATAAAAGTGAAGTATGGTGTGTTTTTTTTTTTTTTTTTGTGTTGATATTCATACTTAGGTGGATGCAGCATCAGACCGATGCTGCAGCTATCCCCTTGCGTCTCTGCACTGAGAACCGAGCCACCGAACACCGCCGATGGCTCGGTTCTCACTCCTCCCCGAGCGGAGAGCTGCTGACTGTTAGTCAGCATCTCTCCTGCTCTATTCCTCCATGCTCATTGGAGCGCTGAGCTGTTGAGGGGCGGGGAGCGGCCATCTCAGTGGCTCGCTGAGACTACCATCAGTCAAGGCACCTGGCGGATCCAGACTTCTTAAGTTGGGATGACTCACTACCTCGACTAATTGCAGTGATGTCAGCGGAGAGCGGCCTTCAGACCAGTCTTCGCTGAAAACGGGTCACAGGCGTGCAAAACGAATTGCACTCCTGTGACCCTTAGGAGAAGCGCAGCCTAAAAAGCTCAGGCTGGACTTCTCATTTTTAAAGGATTACTAAATTCAAGAGCAAAATTTACAGCAGCTTATAGTTCTTAGATGTGGTGCCTGCATTAGTTTTCTTTTTCAAGCTAAAAACATTTTGAAAAATACTTTTTGCCAGAAATGTGTTCAGCTGCACTGAATAATATTTTCCTTCCTAGTTGTATAAATTACCAATTGCCTTTCCCCCAATGTAGGGAAGAGGAAGAGATATGGACAAGTTCATAGTCGATAGCTGGAGAGCAGATTGTAGTAACAACCTTGGTTCCCTCCATAGTTTCATTGAATGAATGATGTAGTCACCCAGGGACAGGAAGTCTTTTTTTCTGTATTACCAGGTGAAATTAAAGCAAGAAAGCTTGAATAAGCTGCAATATATTACATTTTTGGTCATGGGTTTAGATACAGTTTTAAAATATTAAAAAACACGGGTCATTCTGAGATAGAGAGATAGAGATATATATAATATTAGGGCTGGGGGAAAAAAATAGATTTAAATCTTGAATCGAGTTGAGAGGTCAAATCGATTCAAAATTTAAGCAAATCGTTTTCTTTTTAGATTTTTTTTTTTTCACCGCGTCGGTCCTGAGGCGCTGCGGGCATGAGTTTTTAGGCTTTATTTATGATTACATACTAGCCAATTTTCGTTTAGGAGCATGTATTGCTGTGGAGGTATGAATTTTGTGGTAATTTTATTGTACATCTTGCGCTGCCTTAAGAGTTATGTATAGGTGCATCACATAGGGTTATTGCCCAGCAGTGGTTTTGATGAATTTCCATTTCACCCAGTTCATATTCTCTACTTTTATCCTTTGTTTAATGCATAGCTTTGTAGCTTTAATTTTACAATTTTCATTTTATAAAGATAGCGTATGCACCAAATCCATATGGTGTTGAAACAGCATAAGGATTGGTGCATTAAAACAATCGGAAGTGTGTGTGTGTGTGGTAATTGCTCATGCATTTGAGACAATGAATTGACTTACACAGCGCAGCTCAATGGCTGCACTTACGTCATTGCACCTTCTGATTGGTCGCAAGCTATGTCATTTCTTTAAATAGCAGCCCCCGACTTAGTAGATCACGCCCTCAGACGAAGTCCGGAAGTGACGAAACGCACCAGACGTGATCTACCGGAAGTGACATATGCGCTCCACGAGCTGAAGAACCAGGAAACATACCACTGCTGTACACAGCGGAGGTCCTTTTTGTTTAGCTGACGTTTGCAGCTACATACAGGCACAGTGCTTTTTTTTGCTTTATGGTTATTGTAATTTGGTATGCATATATGGTTAAGTGGGGGCATTTTAGAATAAAGGTTTTATGTTTTAAACAATATCACACTATGTGGACATTCCATTTCTCCCCTATGGCTCAATCCGAGCGCCAAATAGCGTGACTGGCACCTGGTGGACGTTTGAGTTAGAGCAGTGGAGAAGCTTTTTATGAACCAGGGCTCATTATAACTGTATTTCTGGTGAGTGCATCCCCATAGGGGAAGTTATCCCTCGCGTGCTGTTATTACATGCTGGAAGTACCCTACACGGAATGCAGTGAAAGTGATATCCAAATCTTCTCCATTGCCCACATCATCCTATGCATCAACTGAACTTATTAAACCTGCCTTTGTTTGAGCAGTTAGAGCGCTGCTGCAATATTGAAAGAGACTTTAAGTTTTTGTATATTGCCTTCTTGATTTTTGATGTGATTTTTGAGCAGCTGCTTTTAGTAACTTTATGACATAATTTTACATTTATATTGTTAAACTAATGATAATAGTAATAAAATATATTCTATCACAGGAATCTCATATCCTTAGGCGCAGAGCGGTGTTTCATTAGGCATATATTACAAAAGTATGGTATAACAGAAATTACATCAAGAAATGTACTTAAGGAGTTAAAGGAATAATGCAAGCTTTACAAAGATGCCAACAACTTAAGTGTATGACTACAAAACACATCTGCTATATCAGTTTTCAGTAGGTAATAAAATAATGTATTTGTACAGTGCTAAGTAGCAGCATTTAGCCGAAGTTCAGTATTAACGATTAGACCCTATGCACGCAGGGCATTAGAAAAAATGAGCTGCAAAGCCACTACCAACGCCAGGAAAAAGCGGCGGTAAAAATTCACTTTTTGTAGCTTTTTGCATTGGCGTTAATGCGCGTTTAGCTTTTAGCAGCGTTTCTCTGCCTCTCTTCAAATTCAGTGGTTCCCATTGATTTGAATAGAAGTTGGATCACGATGATCCAACTTGAGTGCGACTTGTGCTCTGAAGATCTTGAAGGGGAACCCCACGCCAAAATGGAAAAAAAAAGTGTGCCCCCCCATACCAGGCCCTTTGAGTCTGGTATGGACCTTGAAAGGGAACCCACGCCAAAATGGGGGGAAAAAAGACCATTCAGTCGGGGTTGGATTTTTGAGGGGAATCCTCATGCCCCCCCCAAAAAAAAACCAGTGTGGGGTCACCCCAAAATCAGTACAAGACCCTTATCCAAGCATGCAGCCTGACAGGTCAGGAAGGGGGGGGGTGAGTGACCATACCAGGCCACACTCCCTCAAAAGTGTTTTTTTTTTTTTTTTTTTAAGTTTACGAGAAAATTTGGTGAATAAGTAATTTTTCTCCTTCACTGATAGGCTGCACTGATGAGGCAGTAATATGCAGCACTGATGGGTGGCACTGATCTGCATTACTGATGAGCACTGATAGGTGGCAATGATGGGTGGCACAAATGAGCAGGCAATGAAAGGCAGCACTGACTGGCATGACTGATGGGCACAAATTGGCATCACTGCATTGACTGGCATCACTGTTGGGGCTGCACTGATAATCATGGCACTGATCATCAGTGCCCTGAATATCTGTACAGGTCTCACCTGTGAGGAGATGCCGCTCACCTCTTCTCACACTCGGTCAATGTGAGGCGAGGAAAGGCAATAAACGGCATTTCCATGTTTACATGTGATCAGCTGTGATTGGACACAGTTGATCACATGGGTAAAGAGCCACATCATTGGCTCTTTACCGAGATCGAGGTTGCGCCATGTCCCAGGGACACGGAGCCTCCCCAAATGCCACGCCCGGTGAGACTGGGGCGACGTCATGAACAAGAGGATCATTTGTCTATACGGTGTAGCGAAAGTGTACAGAACTGTGCTTGCTATCCCGTGAGCTCTATGATGCCATATGAATCTAATAAAAACCCTTTGTAGGTTGCATAACTGGATCATGGTAATCACAACAGGCAAAGTCTCAAAGTATAGCAGCTTCGGGGGAATAGCCATTTTAAGGGCTGCTATGCGGCCTACTAAGGAAAAGTTATAGGTGTTCCACTGTCTTATCAACTTATAGATTTCCTGAAATAAAGGTGGGTAATTAGCTTTATATAGTTCAGAATATGTAATATTGAGTGGGTTGAAAATGGTGCCTAGTGTAATGTTTTTTTAAAACATAGCTGCCCCTTTAAGAAAGTGTAAACACTGAACCGTATAAAAAAATCAAATGTAAAGGTGTTGCTACTAAAAACATCAAGGTGAATAATACAAATTGGATATGAACAGTATTGCGAAAAAACAAGTGTGATTGAAAAAGCAAATAAATAAAGTCCAAAGTGACAATGTCAACACCATAAATAGATGTGAGTCTTCTGGTTTGATGTTCCTTCAAAAGGCTTCACCACGAGTGCTCATGAGGTAGATGGCAACTCACCAAAGGTGTCTGACTACTTTTTACAGTACAAATTTTGAGTGTAGCCTCATGTAATCAAAAATAATAATTTGTTAAGAACGTACCATCATCCAAATTAATATACAAGAACAAGGAAGAGTGGGATCAAAGGGACAGTGGCTGATGTTGGCCCGATCATGATCCCACCCTGGAAAAGACTGGACTATATCGGTACAGATAAATAACAATGAACAGTTGAGTAAAAGGATTTATTACAAAGAAAGAAATTACATAGTGTACTTGTTAAAATTGCAAAAACAGAGGCTCAGAGTTGCCCAAGAGGCATCTGTTGTTACAGGGTATAGAATGGTCTGGTTCTCGACTAGTTTCGCGGTATTACCGCTTCCTCAGGAGGACCAATCTATGAGAAAGATAGTACATAATAATGCAGACAATATGCATACAAAAATATAATACAGCATGTAGAAGAAACATCATAAGAGGTAAATAAGGAAGTGGCTTACCCTATATCTAGGTGAATATGTGCGGCACCCAGCTGCCCAAACATAACTCCCCCGCGGCGGACAAGGGGGATTGTGCGAAGTTCCCTGAATGGATAACAAAATGGCAATTGAGGGGTCTGATATGTTAGCTGGTTGAGGGTAAAAGAGGGGGAGGATAGTCATTGGTATAAAAGGGGGGAGATAATTAGGGGCAAGAGGGAAAGAAAGGAAAAAGGATAAGGAAAGAGGAGGGGGGTAAGATGGGGGAAGGAAAATAGGAAAGGGAAATTGGGATGGGGGGGAGGGGAAAAGAGGGTAGAAGGGGGAGGGGAACAACAGGGAAGGGGGGGAGAGGGGAAGGGACAAGAGGGTAGTAGGGAGGGAGAATGGACAGGGGGGGGGCATAAAGAGGGGGGGGGGGGAGGGGAGGTAAACCAGGGGAGGGGAGGGAACGGGAGGTATGGGGGGGGGGGAAAGGGGAGGGAAGGGCCGGGAGGATCAGGAAAGAGGAAACGGGAGGGGGGAGAGGAGGGGGGGGAGGGAACAAGATGGGACAGACAGGGCATAGAACCAGGGGAGGAAAGGAGGGGTAAAATTGCCCGCACCCTCGCTATGACATTGAGGCATACGTTGTAGCTTACCATGGTAAGAGGTGATAAAGTACCAAGCCACATACAGGCTTCTTGATAGCGCAGGGGTCGGATGGCCCGTAGGGAGCAGGAGCACCCACTATGTCCACCAGATGGGGCATCAAAGGGGGGACACGGGTGTGGGAGCCCAACAGTGTAAGGGGATATCCACAGGGTAATATGGAAGTCTGTCAATAAAAACGTATCGCATATAACATGAGATACAGGGTAGTATCCGTGAGACGGTATCAATAATAGATAACGTGGGATAAGGATAGTATCCGAGGGTAAAATTAAGGACAAACATACCCAAAAGGATCCCCGGTAGGATAACGAATGCATCCCTTCCATCCAAACCCACGTGTGCAACTTTTAGTGGGGAGAGCCGCACTGCTCACCCAGAAGGCCCGAGGGCCCATTAAGTGAGCTCCCCAACCCGGAAACGCCCACGACGCCGCCGTCCGGCGGCGTCTGACGTCACCATCTGGCGGCGCCTGACGTTGCCGGGTCAGTTTCTCCGCACTGCGCAGGTGCGCGACCAGCGCTACTGCGCAAGCGCGTTCAAGGCGAGCCAATGGGCGGAGAGCCCAGGGAATAAACGATTGACCTCATCCCTGCCAGGAGAGACACAAGTCCGCCGCTAGGGGAGGCATAGGCAGCCAGGAACCACATCAGGCACCCAGGGAACGCCACAAAAGTAAAACAACAATGAAATAATGATAAAAAAGAACATAAATAATGTAAACAATTACAGATAAAATTGGGTATAAGTGGCAGTGTGAATGCCACAATAACAATTACGGTGTTTGGTAAACACTGAGGAAATTGACACTCCATAAACGGCACAGATAACAAGGGGAACCCACTAACGGGGGCCATTGTGTAAGGTGAAGGGGGTAGTGCACTAGGAATGGTAATTAGTAGGTAAAAAAGTGAGGAACCGCAGCCATGGATGATCACTGGACTGCGGGCACGTTCTGGGTGATGGGAAGTATGTGAACTAAACAGTTGGGAAAGTAATAAAGTGAATGGAATGGTGAAGAGTGAAGGACAGTAATGATAGAACAGGTGCATTAGGGGTGAAAGGGTGTGCCATGAAAGTGAGAAATAATAAGGGTGATGTAGTGTAATGACGACCCACAAAGGGGAGGCCATGTGATTTAATTGGTGAAGGGTATCTCAAGGAGGTTGAATTGGGGATGCAATGGCACAGGAGGCAGGTATCACCACACAGTGCTACATTCAGGTTGGTACAAAAATATAGTTACAAATAATGCCATGATATAATAATATGATGAGTTGAATGCAAAGGAAGAGTAGTTAACGTGGGTAAAATTCAGCTGAGGATTATAAATGTGGGTAACAGAAACAATCACAGTTCCCTTCCAGTTCTCTTCCCTCTTGCCCCTAATTATCTCCCCCCTTTTATACCAATGACTATCCTCCCCCTCTTTTACCCTCAACCAGCTAACATATCAGACCCCTCAATTGCCATTTTGTTATCCATTCAGGGAACTTCGCACAATCCCCCTTGTCCGCCGCGGGGGAGTTATGTTTGGGCAGCTGGGTGCCGCACATATTCACCTAGATATAGGGTAAGCCACTTCCTTATTTACCTCTTATGATGTTTCTTCTACATGCTGTATTATATTTTTGTATGCATATTGTCTGCATTATTATGTACTATCTTTCTCATAGATTGGTCCTCCTGAGGAAGCGGTAATACCGCGAAACTAGTCGAGAACCAGACCATTCTATACCCTGTAACAACAGATGCCTCTTGGGCAACTCTGAGCCTCTGTTTTTGCAATTTTAACAAGTACACTATGTAATTTCTTTCTTTGTAATAAATCCTTTTACTCAACTGTTCATTGTTATTTATCTGTACCGATATAGTCCAGTCTTTTCCAGGGTGGGATCATGATCGGGCCAACATCAGCCACTGTCCCTTTGATCCCACTCTTCCTTGTTCTTGTATACTTTTTACAGTAGGTCAAAATGCGCTTAGATTGAATGGACCAGAGGAATCCTAGGTAGGTATTTCTCCACGGTGTAACCCCCTCCAGAGGACGGCTGAGGATAAGGGAACAGACTCCACCAAGGACAAACAAAAATAATTTTTTTTTGTTTTTTTTTTTTAAATGTTTAAAAAGAAACGAACAAAAATTTTTTCCACTCACATGTGACTGTGCTATGCCCAGCACTAAGGTGTCTAAAGCATGTGCGGATGAATATATTGGAATCACAGCAGCATGTGATCCATGCCTTGTTCTGGATATACCAAAAGGTTGCTACATAGAGGACCCGGAAGTGACGGGTCCGCACTTCTACGTACGTTTCACTGTACTGGCATCACCGGGAAGGGACGAACTGCCATTTCCTGTTTGCTTTTATAATGCACAAAAGGGTGCGATTGGCTAGGGTCCCTAAACATGGAAATTTGAGGATAAAAAAAGGAATCTACGAATCTACCTCATTCCCGGATATCATCTGCCCATGCCGCACACACCTAATAAACAATTGCAACTAACAATGTAAAAACCTTAAGGGCACTTTCACACTAGCAGTGCCCGGGCGTCGGCAGTAAATCGCCATTATTTTTATCGGCGCTTTACTGTCTTTGCAGCACTTTTTCGGCCGCTAGCGGGGCAGTTTTAACCCCTGCTAATGGATGAAAAAGGGTTAAAAGCGCCAGCAAAGCACCACTTCGGCGGCGCTGCCCATTGATTTCAATGAGCAGGGGCGCTGTAGGAGCGGTGTATAAACCGCTCCTACAGCTCCTCAAAGATGCTGCTTGCATCAATACAATACAATCAATCTCAGTTCACCACTCTTCTTCACAAAGAAGAAACCAGCACCAGCAGGAGACGAGGATTTGCGGATGAAAACCTTAAGAAAATGCGTCTGCAACATACTCCTCCATGGCCTTATCCTCCAAGACCGACAAAGTGTAAACCCGGCCACGAGGGGGTATGGCACCAGGTTGAAGGTCAATTGCGCAATCATACGACCGGTGTGGAGGCAAACTACCGGCTTGACCTTTGTCAAAGACATCGGTAAAATAACGGTACTCCTGCGGCAGGGAGGAGAGTGAAGAGGTGCACAAGACCTTGGCTACCTTCTGGAAGCATGTCTTACTGAATTATGGCGACCAGGAGTGAACCTCAGCGCGGAGCCATTCAAAAGAGGGGTTGTGCCTCTGTAACCAAGGATAACCAATGACCAGCGGAAACTTAGGTGAGGAAATAACTTTGAATTGGATTATTTCATGGTGAAGAGCCACTACGGCCATGGACGATGGAAAAGTCTCATGAGTCACATGGGCAGGCTGTAGAGGTCTACTGTCAAGAGCCTCAATGACAAGTGGAGTGTCACGCAGCTGCAGCGGAATCTAGTGCTTCGATACAAAGGCACCATCAATGAACAGGCCGGCAGCCCGTGTCGATTAGATCCTGTATCTCTATGGACGACTCAGCCCAAGAAAGGGTAACCAAAACCAAGGGCTTATCCTTCTGGATAACTGGGGATGAAACAATGCTACTTAAGGTCTGTCCGTGACAGAACCTCAAGGTTCGGGCGTTCCCTGGATGGATAGGACAAGACTTCAAAAAGTGACCTCCCTGGCCACAATAAAGGCACAATCTCTCTCTCCTCCTAAGGCATCCGCAGAGAGACGCGTGAAGCCCAAGTGCATGGGTTCACCTTCACTGACAGACTCGGTACCAGGAGGCAAGGGTGGAACTGCAAAGCTCGGAGACAAACGTACAGGAGACTTCCGCAAGCGCTTCTTAAGAGTCTTTCTGAGTCAAAGAACATTCACAGGGTCTGTAAAGTAAATAGACATCCACCATATAGCATGAGGACAAGCCTATACTATCTAGTCAATCTAATATTGGTCTGTTAAACATGAATCTACCTGCAGCAGCTTTGCCATCAGAATTTTAGGGCCAACCAAACAAATTTCTAGCCTGGAGAGGGAGAGGCCAAGGGACAAGCAAGGCCCTATGGCTGCAACTATGGGCCTGATCTGGCAGAATGATCCGTCTGGCCATCAACAAAGATGACCGCGGCCGCCACTGGCGCATGCGTCCAGTACCCGCATCACAAGGACGCGTCCGTCCGGGTCGGGTGTAATTGTGCATGCCCAGGAGGCACCCCGTGTTGAGAACGGGCCAGTGAGGTGAGGACTTGTTTTATACAATCCTTATCTCTGAGTGAACTTACCCCAGTAATACTTTTTTACATTCTGATTTCTTATCTCTTGCATAGTTACATAGTAGGTGAGGTTGAAAAAAGACACAAGTCCATCAAGTCCAACCTATGTGTGCGATTATATGTCAGTATTACATTGTATATCCCAGTATGTTGCGGTCATTCAGGTGCTTATCTAATAGTTTTTTTTGTTTTTTTTAAACCATCGATGCCCCCCATTGAGACCACCGCCTGTGAAAGGGAATTCCACATCCTTGCTGCTCTTACAGTAAAGAACCCTCTACATAGTTTAAGGTTAATTTTAATGAGTGGCCACGTGTCTTGTTAAACTCCATTCCACAAAAAAGTTTTATCCCTATTGTGGGGTCACCAGTATGGTATTTGTAAATTGAAATCATATCCCCTCTCATGCGTCTATTCTCCAGAGAGAATACGTTTAGTGCTTGCAAACCTTTCTTCATAACTAATGTCCTCCAGACCCTTTATTAGCTTTGTTGCCCATCTTTGTACTAGCTCCATTTCCAGTACATCCTTCCTGAGGACTGGTGCCCAGAAATGGACAGCATACTCCCAGTGTGGCCAGACCAGAGTCTTGTAGAGTGGGAGAATTATTGGTTTATCCCTGGAGTTAATCCTTTTTTGATGCGTGCACATATTCTGTTTGCTTTGTTAGCAGCAGCTTGGTTGCATGCCATTGCTGAGCCTATCCTCTACTAGGACCCCCATGTCCTTTTCCATCCTAGATTCCCCCAGAGGTTCTCCCGCTAGTGTACAGATTGCATTCATATTTTTGCCACCCAAATGCATTATTTTACATTTTTCTACATTGAACCTCATTTGCCATGTAGTTGCCCACCCCATTAATTTGTTTAGATCTTCTTGCAAGGTTTCCACATTCTGTGGAGAAGATATTGCCCTGCTTAGCTTTAGTATCGTCTGCAAATACAGAGATTGAACACACCATCCTCCAGGTCGTTTATGAACAAATTAAAGAGGATTGGTCCCACCACCCTCTGAACTCGCCCTTGTAGCCAGTTTTGAATCCATGTGCTCACCCTATGGTCCATGCCAACGGACCTTATTTTGTACAGTAAACCTTTATGGAGAACTGTGTCAAATGCTTTGGCAAATCCAGATACGCCACATCTACGGGCCTTCCTTTTATCTAGATGGCAGCTCACCTCCTCATAGAAGGTTAATAGATTGGTTTGGCAAGAACGATTCTTCATAAATTCATGCTGATTACTGCTAATGATACAGTTTTCATTACTAAAATCTTGTATATAGTCCATTATCATCCCCTCCAAGAGCTTGCATACTATTGATGTTAGGCTAACTGGTCTGTAATTCCTAGGGATGTATTTTGGGCCCTTTTAAAATATTGGTGCTACATTGGCTTTTTTCCAATCTGCTGGTAACATTCCAGTCAGTAGACTGTCAGACAATGGTCTGGCAATTACTTGACTAAGTTCCCTAAGTACCCTTGGGTGCAAGACATCCAGTCCCAGTGATTTATTAATGTTAAGTCTCCCAAGTCTAATTCTAATTCTGTCCTCTGTTAGCCATGAGGGTGCTTCCTGTGATGTGTCACGAGGATAAACACTGCAGTTTTGGTTACTGAAGCCCCCCGATTTCCTTGTGAAGACTGAGAAGAATAAATGCAATACCTTCGCCATCTCCCCATCCTTTGTAACCAGATGTCCTTCCTCATTCTTTATGGGGCCAATATGGTCTGTCCTCCCTTATTTACTGTTTACATACTTAAAGAATTTTCTTGATTTTTTTTTTTTTGCTCTCCCCTGCTAGGTGTCTTTCGTGTTCTATCTTAGCCGCCCTAATTGCACCTTTACATTTCTTGTTGCAGTCTTTATAAAGTTTGAATGCTGATGATGATCCCTCAACCTTGTATTTTTTTAAAGGCCTTCTTTTTTGCTTTTATTTGCATTTTTACATTGGCATTAAGCCATCCAGGACTTTTGTTCGCTTTTTTTACATTTTTTTTTTTTTTTACCCAATGGGATGCACTGGCTAATGTCCTTATTTAATATGCTCTTAAAGTGAACCTATCTCTCCTCCGTGTTTTTTGTTTCTAAGATTTTATCCCAATTTATATCTTCTAGCAAGGTTCTTAGTCTAGGGAAGTTTGCTCTTTTGAAATTCAGAGTCTTTGTATTTCCCTTATGTTTCCTATTTGTGTGATTTATACTGAAGCCAATTTTGACCTGTGATCGCTGTTTCTTAAATTGCCCCGTATTTCCACATCCACGTGATCAGGTCTGTATTGTTGGTAATCAGTAGATCTAGTAACGCTTTATTTCTAGTTGGTGTGTCTACCATCTGCCCCATGAAATTGCCCTGCAAGACATTTAGGAACTGGCGAGCAGGGCCGGACTGGGTATGAAAACCAGCCCTGGAAAAAATGTCATACCAGCCCCATAGCATTATTATACCAGCCCAACAGCATAACGTCATTATTTTCTTGTTCATAAAATGGAAAACCATGCATTTTAAAGCACATTTAAAGAGTGCATTATATATAGATAAGACAGATATAAAAGCACATAGGGCTTTATATTTATATATATATATATACACATATACACACACACTGCTGTGCATTCGCTGGTTACACAGTGCTGTGTTAGGGAAGCGATTTATTTGATTTCCTAACACTGACCCGCCTCTCAGCCAATCAGGTGCACTGGGTCTGGTTACCTGTCACCTGATTGGCTGAAGCGACAGGCGCTGTGATTGGATGCCTATCGGAGGGTGCGTGGAGCAACGCGCTGACCTGAGACAGGTAAGTGCCGGGCGGGGGAGACACTGGCAGGATTTGATGGGCAAACTGGCGGCAATTGATGGGGCAAACTGGCGGCAATTGATGGTTACAGTGGCTGCGTTTGATGGCATAGTGGCTGCGTTTAATGGGCACAGTGGCTGCGTTTGATGGGCACAGTGGCTGCATTTAATGGGCACAGTGGTGGCGCTTGATGGCACAGTGGTTATGTTTAATGGGCACAGTGGCTGCAATTGATGGGTACAGTGGCTGCGTTTAATGGGCACAGTGGTGGCAATTTATGGGTACAGTGGCTGCGTTTGATGGGCACAGTGGTGGGAATTTATGGGCACAGTGGCTGCGTTTAATGGGCACAGTGGTGGCAATTTATGGGTACAGTGGCTGCGCTTGATGGCACAGTGGCTGTGTTTAATGGGCACAGTGGCTGCAATTGATGGGTACAGTGGCTGTGTTTGATGGGCACAGTGCCGGGAATTTATGGGCACAGTGGCTGCGTTTAATGGGCACAGTGGTGGCAATTTATGGGTACAGTGGCTGCGTTTGATGGGCACAGTGGCTGTGTTTAATGGGCACAGTGGTAGCAATTTATGGGTACAGTGGCTGGGCTTGATGGCACAGTGGCTGCGTTTAATGGGTACAGTGGCTGCGTTTGATGGTACAGTGGCTGGAATTTATGGGCACAGTGGCTGTAATCGATGGGTACAACAGTTCTTGATGATAAAAGATAAAAATGAATATCCCTTGCCTGCATGTAACAATATTATGGACCCCATTGCCTGGTTTGGACACACCTCAGCCACCTGGTTTTGCCACTTGACACATCCATCTATAGCCAAAGCGTTTTTTTAGTTTTGGGTAAAATAGCAGTGGATTGAAACGCTTCTCAGGTTTTATTGAAGTTGAAGGCCCAATTAGAAAGATTTCTTCACTTCCTGTCAGGTAAAAAAAAATCGTCCCTAGAATAGGAAGTGATGACAAATCTCTCAGAGCTCGGCCAGAAATAAAAATGTTTTTTTTTTTTTTAATGTAGAGCAATGAGAGCTTCCGTCAGTATTTATTGTTGTCCATTCCCCTGCTGCAGATTTTCCTTTAGTTCCTGTCTCATAAAAGGTTGTCCCAGAACAGAAAGGGGAATCTCTTGAATACAGGCTTAGATCGCGGTAGAACCTGACAGGGGTACTCATCTTTCCTTATTCTATCCAAAATTAAATAAAACGTTTAGAGTATAGATACACTTCAAATTCTGATGATTGTGCTCTCCTACATACTCCTGACCACTGCACATTGTAAGCAGCTGTGCTGTAAACTATATAGTCTTGACCACAGCAAAGTCTACATTTCTTTTCTGACCGTCATAATTATTTGTTTCATTTCAGGATTACGAGAGAGAGAGAGAGACTTAATTCTTGTGCTGCAGCTGCACGGCCGGCCACTTCTATTCTCCTCGTGCAGATTAGTGGGCGGTGCTGGCGCCACACGGGACGTGTCACGAAGGGAAAAATCAAGCAGCACGGTGTTCTCCTGCTCCTCCCCTCACACACAGAGGCATATTACACTTTAGTTGAGTGTGGGCGGCACCGGATCGGAGGAGGAGACACAGTGACACAGGCATTGCATAGTGCAGGGGCCGCCGCTGCTCTTCATATTGCTGACACAGGCAGCCAGCCAAGCTCCGAGGCAAAACCGGCCTCATCGGTACTAAATGCAGCCAGCCTACCGGGAAATATCCCGGTAGGCCAGTGCGGCCCTGGGTCTGCCATGTGCCCACCAAGTGACTAAACATACTTATGTGGTTTTCTCATGTATAGGAGTAGTAGTAAAAAGTATTTTATAGTATCATTACCTACTCGTATACATAAGAAACTGAAAAAATAACTAGAAAAAACATTTTATATTTTCACCTTTACATTTTTTGCTTTAGTTTCAAGTAACACTAATATAAAAAGATTTATTACAAATGTTCAAAACATTCAAAAAATAACACTTTAGACTGTTTTGTTTTAAATGGTGTGATTTCAATATGTTTTCCGAAAAAAAAAAAAAAAACACTGGGCTTCATCTTTTTCATTTTTTATGTGGTCAAAATTAACAATCTTTTTTTTTTAATTTTTTTTATTGTCACTCGTTTCTAAAAAAAAAAGTACTATCTGTCCCTAGAAAACAAGATCGAGATTGGTTAGATTGCAAAAAAACGGAAAATTGTATACTCACCTTTCCGTAATTTTCCTTTCCTGTCGCATCTCATGGCAGCATACACCTATGGGTTGTGGCTCCGCCCCCGCAACCTGATAGGACCGCGTAGCTATTAAAGTCTGAGAGAGCCCCTG
The DNA here is from genome assembly GCF_042186555.1 of Aquarana catesbeiana. Lineage (NCBI taxonomy): Eukaryota > Metazoa > Chordata > Amphibia > Anura > Ranidae > Aquarana > Aquarana catesbeiana. Next base: position 111,099,398 of record NC_133330.1, on the reverse strand, counting down.
CCCCAGCATTCTCCGTGTATATATACCTCACCTCAGATGGGTGGGCATTTGTATGCTGCCATGAGATGCGACAGGAAAGGAAAATTACGGAAAGGTGAGTATACAATTTTCCGTTTTCCTGTCGCATCATGGCAGCATACACCTATGGGGAATAACTCGCAAACTGGGTGGGTATGAGCAAAAGATAAGTTTTTTATTTAGAAGGTATTGAGGAGTTAGCCTGAATAATTGCTCTCCCAAATTCTACCGTGGACAATCTAGCGGAGTCCACTTTATAATGAGAGATAAAAGTGGTTTTCGAAGACCAAGTGGCTGCTTTGCAGATGGTTTCGGCTGATACCCTGCAGTAGGCCGCCCAGGAGGTCGCCATTGCCCTTGTGGAGTGTGCCCTTAAGCCCTCAGGTACTCGTGCATTGTTAGATGCGTAAGCTCTCTTAATGATCTTCACCAACCATGCTGCGATGGTGCGAGAGGTTGCTGCTTGTCCTCTTCTAAACCCATGAGGAATGACCAGTAGGTCCTCTGTCTTCCTTAAATTGCTGGTTGCCAGGAGGTAGGCCTGGATATTCGACTTTATGTCAAGCGGATGTGGATCACCCTGTTCTGTGGATAGGGTGGGGAGACATAGTTCTTGGTTAAAGTGGAAAGATGATGACACTTTCGTGATGAAGCGATCCGATGGTTTTAAGACTACTTTGTCTGGATAGAACATCAAGTATGGTTCCTTAGCCTGTAAGGCCTGAATTTCCGATACCCTTTTAGCTGATGTAATTGCTATTAACAAAGTGACTTTGAGAGTTAGGTCCCACAGGGAAACATTCTCTAACGGAAAAAATGGCTCATGGGATAAGGCTTCCAACACTAATGAAAGAACCCATGTCGGGAAGGAAGGTTTCCTAGGTGGTCTCAGCTTTAGGCAAGCCTTCTGAAATTGGATGATGAGAGGTTCTTGAGCCCATTTCACTCCTGTCATAGCGGATAGGGCTGATACATGTACCTTCAGGGTACTAGACCTAAGACCTTTATCTAGACCTAACTGGAGAAACTCGAGGATCTGAGGAACTGATGGAGATGCCGGGTTCCAGGATTGCTGTTGTGCGACTAAGAGAAAACTCTCCCAGACCCTTTTATAGGTTTTATTGGTCGTGGATTTTCTGGCCTGGAGGAGAGTGTCTATCACTTTCTGGGAGCAACCTTGGACTAAGAACCTAGTCCTTTCAATCTCCATGCTGTTAGATGCAGCCTCTCCGGAAATGGGTGAAGGAGTTGCCCCTGCGACAGTATATCCGCTGTCATTGGGAGTGTCAGTGGTTCTGCTGTGCTCAATTGGAGGAGCGTCGTAAACCATGGTCGTCTCGGCCAAAATGGGAGGACTGCTAGCACTGTGGCTTTCGACCTCTTGAGTCTGAGTAAGAATCTCGGAATGAGTGGTGTTGGCGGAAATATGTACCCCAAACGGAAGTTCCAGTCGTGTTGTAGGCAATCCGTGCCTTCTGCCGATGGGAAAGGAATTCTGGCTAGATATCTCTGGCATTTCGTGTTGACCGGTGTTGCCGCCAGGTCTATATCCGGTATCCCCCAGGTCTGGGTTATGAGGGTAAAGGCTTGGTGACTTAAGGCCCACTCGTTGTTTGATACAAAGGTCCGGCTAGTTGATTTTGGACTCCTGGGACATACGCTGCCGTTAATCCCGACAGGTTCAGCTGTGCCCACTCGAAGACTGGACGGACTTCCCGCATCATGGAGCGACTCCTGGTGCCCCCCTGCCTGTTGATATAGGCAACTGCCACTCTGTTGTCCAATTTTAGCAGGACCTCTTTCCCCCTGAGGAGGGGGCTGAAGGCTAACAGAGCTTGGAAAGCTGCTTTCATCTCCAATATATTTGAAACCACGTTCTGTGTTCTGAATGTCCAAAGGCCCTGGACTGCGTGATGGCAGTAGTGTGCCCCCCAGCCCTTCAGGCTGGCGTCTGAAGTGATTATTTCCTGAGGAAGAGGGACTATATGCCTGCATCTCTTCAGATTGTTCAATCTGGTCCACCACCAGAGTGATTGTTTTATTTCTTTTTGGACTACGATCGGCTGAGACAATGATACCCCGTTCCATTGTTTTAACAATGATGCTTGCAGAGGTCTGGTGTTCCATTGGGCCCATTGTACCATTGGGATGGTTGCTGAGAATGACCCCAGTATGCTGAGGTACTCCCGGGCTGGTAGTGTGGTAGAGGCTAATAACTTTCTTGCCTTCTGAATGAGGCTGGGAATTTTTTCCTGCGGAAGTTCCACCGTATTGAGACGGGTGTCTAGTTCCGCCCCCAGGAATATCATTCTCTGAGTGGGCTGCAGATTGCTTTTCCCCCAGTTTATGATCCAGCCGAAGTTTTGTAGGGTGGTAATCAGAATGGATCGATGCAGTAGAAGGGAATCCTGATTGTCTGCTAGCAAAAGGATGTCGTCCAGGTAATGATGGACCCTCAATCCTTGTTCTCTTAGTAAGGCTATTACTGGCAGTAAGATTTTTGTGAATGTCCTTGGAGCGGTGGAGATCCCGAACGGGAGGCTTCGGAATTGAAAATGATGTAGACCTACCGCAAAGCGGAGAAATTTTTGGAATGAGATGTGAATGGGGACGTGCAGATAGGCGTCTTGTAAATCGACGGAAAGCATCCAATCCCCGATATTCATGGCCCGAAGAATTGACTGGAGGCTCTCCATTTTGAATGTCTCGACTAAGATTGAGCGATTGAGATTCTTTAGATCTAAGACAGGGCGTAGATCCCCCGATTTCTTCTTCACCAGAAACAACGGGGAGTAGAATCCCGTTGACCTTTGGGATATTGGAACTTCCACTATGGCTTCCTTTTGTAACAGGTCTTGGACGTACTTTGTCAGTAGCATCCTTTTTTCCCGAGATGCAGGTAATCTGGTTACAGAGAATTGGTCTCTTGGAGCCCGTGTCTTGAATTTCCATTTGTGGCCGAACTGGACAGTGTCTATCGTCCATGGGTCCTTTATTGTATCCGCCCAGACCTGCTTGAAACTCATGAGTCTGGCCCCCACTAAAGCTGGTTGGGCGGACGCACCTTCAAAAAGACTTTTGTTCCCCTGACGCAGGGGTCTTAGACTTTTGGAGCTTGAGGAATGATGACTGGGGATTCTTCCAGTTCCTCCTATACTCTTTTCCGGGCCTGTAGGATCTTGCCTCTCTGTATTTATCTGGCAGATTTCTTCTAGAAACTGGTGGTCTCTGCTGCCTGGGCCTCCTATCTGAAGGGATGAGTCCCGATTTTCCCCCCGTGACTTTAGAAATAGCCACGTCCAGTTTTTCTCCAAAAAGGTTTACGCCATCAAAGGGTATTTTGCACCAATTGGATTTTGAGGAGGGATCTGCCGACCAGGGTTTTAACCAGAGCGCCCTTCTGGCCATTACTGAGCTTAACATTGCTCTTGAAGTGGTTTTAATTATATCCACAGAGGCTTCTGCGACAAAGTCGCCTGCAAGACTAAGTTCTTGGAGTGCTGAGATAACTTTCTCCTGCTCTATTCCTTCCGATACCAGCTTCTCGGCCATCGTGGACCAGCTTGAGATAGCCTTACCGACGGCAGCCAATGCTATTGCTGGCCTGCAAGCGCCACCTGCCGAGAGGTAGGTTCTCTTAAGATCCAGATCGATCTTTCTATCCAGGACGTCTTTGAATGTGACTGCATCCTCTATTGGAAGTGTTACGTGCCTGGCGAGGCGCATTAGGGAGGAGTCGACCACTGGAGGAGATATTAGTGGGTTGACGTTAGGCTCTTTAAGTGGATAGAGTTTTGATAATCTGTTGCTGAGGCCAGTTTTTTTCTCTGGCTTTTGCCACTCATCCTTAATTAGATCCTCAAGTTCCTCAATGAACGGGAAGTTCTCTGGGTCTTTTTTAAGATTTGGAAAGTATTTCCTCACTTTTTGAGGAGTTTCTTTTTCTTCCACCCAGTCGATCGCCTCTTTTACTGACTTCACGAATGGGTCGATCAATGAGAAGTCGAAGCCGGTGGATGCCTCTAGATCATCAGTGTCAGAGAGAGGGTCTGACGTCTTTGATGATGATGGGGCAGTGGATGAGGTACTTTGTATAGGTCTGCTGGCTTCTGGCTCTGCGACTTGTGGTGATGGATCAATTGGTTCTCTTGCCTCTGTTTCTCTGTCTTTAGTTGCCTCAATGAAGCATGTGCGACAGGCCAGTTTGTCTGGAAGTGCTGTAGCACCGCAAATCCAGCAGGAGTTCCCGGGTGGACGGGAAGGCTGGGTGACAGGAGATTTCCTGCGCGCAGGGGATTTTTTGTGGTGGGAGCGACTATGCCTTGATCTTGATCGGCTTCTCCTGCGACTTGAGCGGCTTCTGCGATTTGAGCGACTTCTGCCGCGCTCTGAGCGACTCTGCCTGTGGCTTGAGCGGCTCCTTCTTGAAGGCTCCCCTCGTCTTGAATGTGACGATCTGGAAGACCTGGTGGGGCTGTTCAATTTAAACAGCATTAGTGAGGGCTCTCTTTTTCCTTCTCTTCATACTTACCCATCATCCCCTCTTACCTAGTAGGCTGGCGATGGTCTACCTGGGCAACGGTCTCCATGAAAGGTGATGAATCAACCTATAATTATATAGGTGGCTTAGCATGCATGGGATAGCAGATAGTAAACAAGCAAAGAAAAAAGCCATCATAGATCTTACCTGGGCGTGGAGATAGCAAGAGAGAGAGAGGGTAGATTAGCAAAAGAAATCCGGTCAAAATTCCCCCTTACAGGCTCAGGAGAGAAGAGACAAGAAAATGCTGACATTACAGCATTTTTAAACTTGCCGCCGTCCCGGGGTGATGACGTCACGCTCGAGCATGCTCAGATGCGCTCTGAGGCCTCCGACGCCATTTTGGAAGCTGGAAAGTGGGATGTCCTAACAAGCTGGAGCTATGGAGACAGACAGGAGGGGAAGTTACCCACAGGTGCACAGAAAGGAGCTGGAGACCGCTGAGATCCATAAACCTGTTTAAGGTTTGTAATGTATTGTAACATACCCCTGAGACCATCAGAGTGGGGTTCCTTCCATTGAGCTCATTTAGAGGCTGTACAGGATAGGACTTCCACCCAGGAGAGGCTAGAACCTGGCTGGGGCGAATGTTTTAGGTAAGGGATGCATGTTTTCGGTCCTTGACAGGTGAGGAAAAAAAGGAGAATGCTGGGGCAGGGGCTCTCTCAGACTTTAATAGCTACGCGGTCCTATCAGGTTGCGGGGGCGGAGCCACAACCCATAGGTGTATGCTGCCATGATGCGACAGGAAAAGCAGTTTTGATTTGTGGCCTATATATGCTCAAAAGCCTGTAAAGTTCTATTCCATGGACAGAAATTACCCTTTTGAGGAGATATATAATTCCAACCAGACTTTCACATTTTGTTGCGGTTATTTCTGAAACTAGAGGGAAAAGGAAATTATTATTATTCAGGATTTATATAGCGCCAACAGTTTACGCATCGCTTTACAATATAAAAAGGGAGACAATACAGTTATAATACAATAAATACAAGAGGATTAAGAGGACCCTGCTCATAAGAGCTTACAATCCAATAAGGGGCAGGTGGTACAAAAGGTTGTAACTAGGGAATGAGCTGATGGAAGTGGTAAAAATTAGTTGGAGGCGTGATAGGCTTTCCTGAAGAGATGAGTTCTCAGGGATCACCTGAAGGTAGCAAGAGTAGGGGTTAGCCAGACAGGTTGAGGTAGCGAGTTCCAGAGGATAGGAGAGGCTCTGGAGAAATCCTGGAGACGAGCATGGGAGGAGGAGGAGACAAGGGTGCTTGAGAAGAGGTCGTCTTGGGGGGAGCGGAGAGGACGGTTTGGGTGATATTTGGAGACAAGACTGGTGATGTAGCTCGGGGCAGAGTTGTGAATGGCTTTGTATGTTGTGGTTAGTATTTCAAATTTAATTCGCTGTATTATTGGGAGCCAGTGTAGGGATTGGAGGAGAGGGTTGTCAGACGCTGAACGGTGGGTAAGGTGGTTAAGCCTGGCAGCAGCATTCCTGATAGACTGAAGAGGGGATAGCCTATGGAGAGGTAGGCCAGTGAGAAGGTAGTTGCAATAGTCAAGGCGAGAGATAACAAGGGAGTGAATGAGGAGCTTAGTGGTTTCATTTGTTAAAAAGGGGCGCATTTTAGAGATGTTACGGATGTGAAGTCTACAAACTTTTGACAATGATTGGATTTGAGGCTGAAAGGACAAGTCAGAGTCTAGGACTACACCTAGTACCCTGGCTTGAGGGGAGGGACTGATTGTTACATTATTGATTTAGATGGAAAAGTCATGGAGGGGGGCATGGGCAGGGGGGAATAATAATAGCTCAGTTTTAGAGAGATTTAGTTTAAGGAAGTGGTGTGACATCCATGCTGATATGTCAGTAAGTTAGTAATGCGAGAGAAGACTGAAGGAGTGAGGTGAGGAGTAGACAGATTTGGGTGTTCGTCCACGTATAAGTGGTATTGGAAGCCATGGGAGGTTATCAAGTGACCAAGGGAGGAGATGTAGATAAAGAGAAGGGGTCCAAGAACAGAGCCTTGGGGGACCCCCACTGAAAGGGGCAATGGAGAGGAGGAGACAGAGTTGTAGGCAACACTGAAGGAACGCTGCAATAGGTAGGCAGAGAACCAGGATAGAGCAGAATCTTGGAGGCCAAGGGAATGGAGTTTATTGAGAAGTAGCAGGTGGTCAACGGTATCAAAGGCTGCAGAAGGGTCAAGCAGTAGTAGTAGGGAGTAGTGGCCGTTGGTTTTAGCAGTTAGGAAATCGGAAATCGAAATGCAAACAACATAGTGTAATTTTACATGAATTATCATTCCTCTCTGGATTTTTTGTTGCACAAACAAGACCAGAAAATGTATATAATATTTCACGATATGCAACTTATTTTTCTCCCAAAATGTCTTTATTAAAATTGAAAGGCCACTTACAGTGGGGACGGAAAGTATTCAGACCCCCTTACATTTTTCACTCTTTGTTATATTGCAGCCATTTGCTAAAATCATTTAAGTTCATTTTTTTCCTCATTAATGTACACACAGCACCACATTTATTAAAAAAGAAAAACTGAAATATCATATGGTCCTAAGTATTCAGACCCTTTGCTTAGTATTTTGTAGAAGCACCCTTTTGATCTAATACAGCCATGAGTCTTTTTGGGAAAGATGCAACAAGTTTTTCATACCTGGATTTGGGGATCCTCTGCCATTCCTCCTTGCAGATCCTCTCCAGTTCTGTCAGGTTGGATGGGAAATGTTGGTGGACACCCATTTTTAGGTCTCCAGAGATGCTCAACTGGGTTTAAGTCAGGGCTCTGGCTGGGCCATTCAAGAACAGTCACTGAGTTGTTGTGAAGCCACTCCGTTATTATTTTAGCTGTGTGCTTAGGGTCATTGTCTTGTTGGAAGGTAAACCTTCGGCCCAGTCTGAGGTCCTGAGCACTCTGGAGAAGGTTTTTGTCCAGGATATCCCTGTACTTGGCCGCATTCATCTTTCCCTCGATTGCAACCAGTCGTCCTGTCCCTGCAGCTGAAAAACACCCCCACAGCATGATGCTGCCACCACCATGCTTCACTGTTGGGACTGTATTGGACAGGTGATGAGCAGTGCCTGGTTTTCTCCACACATACCACTTAGAATTAAGGCCAAAAAGTTCTATCTTGGTCTCATCAGACCAAAGAATCTTATTTCTCACCATCTTGGAGTCCTTCAGGTGTTTTTAGTAGGGTTGTCCCGATACCGATACTAGTATCGGTATCGGCACCGATACCGAGCATTTGCCCAAGTACTTGTACTCGGGCAAATGCTCCAGATGCTTCCCCCAATACCTAGAGGACAGCTGTGATCGGCGCGTGGGGGAGTTACAAGATTCTCCCCCAGCGGCTTTCACCAGCTTTAGTGACATACAGCGGTGATCGCTCACAGCTGACTGTTACTGCATCCTCCTCCATGCCCCCTCCGTTCCTCTGTGCCTCTCCGCTGTCCCCAGCATTCCTCTCTCCTTATCTGTCCCCCTCCGTTCTCCCCCTCCGTTCCTCTCTCCTTATCTGTCCCCCTCCGTTCTCCCCCTTCGTTCCTCTCTCCTTATCTGTCCCCTCCGTTCTCCCCCTCCGTTGCTCTCTCCTTATCTGTCCCCCTCCGTTCTCCCCCTCAGTTCCTCCGTCCCCCTCCTCCTTCCTTTGTGTATGGATAGAGTCAGCTGACTCTGTCCATTCACATAACTGAAACATTGTAATCTCTTGTGATTACGATGTGTCAGTTTATGAATGGAGAGAAGCCGCTGTCTTCTCTCCATTCATTCTCAGTGCAGCTGAGGCTGCAGAGAAAGGGACTGGGGAATCTCTATCCTCCGTCTCTTTCTCTGTCTCAAGGGGGAGATATCAGAGGTCTGTTAAGACCCTCACCAAAGCCCCCCAAAAGGGCTGATTAAAAAAAACAAAAAAAAAAAAAACAATAAAGAATAAAAAAATATTATTGTAAAAAATAAAAATTGTAAAAAAAAAAAAAAAAAAAACACACACACATACAACGTTCACCCCCCCCCAAAAAAATAGCAAAAAAAAAAAGTATCGGTAATCGGTATCGGCGAGTACTTGAAAAAAAGTATCGGTACTTGTACTCGGTCCTAAAAAAGTGGTATCGGGACAACCCTAGTTTTTAGTAAACTCCATGAGGGCTTTCATGTGTCTTGCACTAAGGAGAGGCTTCCGTTGGGCCACTCTGCCATAAAGCCCCGACTGGTGGAGGGCTGCGGTGATGGTTGACTTTCTACAACTTTCTCCCATCTCCCGACTGCATCTCTGGAGTTCAGCCACAGTGATCTTTGGGTTCTTTACCTCTCTCACCAAGGCTCTTCTCCCCCGATAGCTCAGTTTGGCCGGAAGGCCAGCTCTAGGAAGGGTTCTGGTCGTCCCAAACATCTTCCATTTAAGGATTATGGAGGCCACTGTGCTCTTAGGAACCTTAAGTGCAGCAGAATTTTTTTGTAACCTTGGCCAGATCTGTGCCTTGCCACAATTCTGTCTCTGAGCTCTTCAGGCAGTTCCTTTGACCTCATGATTCTCATTTGCTGTGACATGCACTGTGAGCTGTAAGGTCTTATAGACAGGTGTGTGGCTTTCCTAATCAAGTCCAATCAGTATAATCAAACACAGCTGGACTAAAATGAAGGTGTAGAACCATCTCAAGAATGATCAGAAGAAATGGACAGCACCTGAGTTAAATACGAGTGTCACAGCAAAAGGTCTGAATACTTAGGACCATGTTATATTTCAGTTTTTCTTTTTTAATAAATCTGCAAAAATGTCAACAATTCTGTGTTTTTCTGTCAATATGGGGTGTTGTGTGTACATTAATGAGGAAAAATATGAACTAAATGATTTTAGCAAATGGCTGCAATATAACAAAGAGTGAAAAATTTAAGGGGGTCTGAATACTTTCCGTCCCCACTGTACCACCAAAGAAGAATGCAGAAATTATTTTAGAAACTACTGTAAAAAAATCTTCTAAATACTTACAATTTTGCTGGCATACAACGCAGGTAAATGGTACTCTTCTCATTAAAGTAATGTCTGCACTGCATTTAGTTAGTTTCAAAAGGTCAATGTCGTCATTTAAATCAATATTGTATCTACCAACAGTCTTCAAGTAACCTAATTATAAGCAAACTAGGTTTGGTAAATGGATGACTAAACCTTGAATACATATTGCCTAAAGTTTGCATTCATATAGTTCTTAAAGCATAGCTAAGCCCAAAAACAAAAAATGTTTTTAATATATTGCAGATTACTAGTCCTAGATGTAGTGACTGCACTATTTTTCTTTTTTACAAGCTATTTTCCTTTACCTGGTAATTCTGCAAGTAACAAATCACCTGACCAAGGATACAATGCTCAATCACCCACTGCATTAGGCAAATGAAAACCGATCAGGACTGCAGAACCCCCTCTCCTTCTCTCCATAACATAGAGTGGTGGGATTCTGCAGTCCTTAGAGATAGCTAAGGATAATGTTACTGATAAGAATACAGCACAGGCAGAAAGCACAGGAAGTTATCAGCTCATTAAATTTATGGCAAGAGCAACAATAATTTATTATGCCATATAAAATAGATGTTACAAAAGCTTTCTATGGTATATTTAACCACTGCCTGCCCGTCATATAGAAAAATTGATGGCTGGAAAGTGGTTCTGTTATGGCTTCTTACGACGCCCAGCAGGTAAAGCCGCGATCGCGCACCCGCGGGGGCGTGCAGCGCGGCGACTGTGTGTGTCAGTCTGGCACACCACATCTCCAGGCACGAGTAGAGGAGAGCCGATGGGCTTCTCTCCTGACAGGGGGGGTCTGTGCTGATTATCAGTGCAGCCCCCCCCCGGGGATGCCCACCAGGGGTTGCCCATGACCACCAGGTAAGCCCACTAGAGCCCACCAGGGATGCCAATCAGTGCCCATTAGGGATGGCACTCTGTGCCCATCAGTGCTGCCCATCAGTGCCATCTATCAGTGGTGCCCATCAGTGCCGCTTAGAAGTGCCCTCCAGTGCCAAGGTAAAAGACAAAGAACAGCGCCCTCTAAATGCAGCAAGTTTATAACTTTTTAATTTATAAAAGGTAAGATTAAAAGCACTCACAAAAGAGTGATGTTTTCCAGCATGGGTATGTGTAATATAAGTTTCATCTTCATTGTCCCCGAACGGTGCTAGGCATCACTGTCTGTTGGAGGCGATCAGGTGTTCGGCTTCTATCCGGTTGCACTGTATGCTCACAGCGCTGCCGGAAGGCTGGATCGTGGATCGGCAATGCTCTGTGATGTGGTCACTTCCGGGAAAAGGGGTCGGCCGGCGGTGCTTCTTGTTCAGAGCATGCGTGCTCCTTCCTCAGGCTTTACTGGTGGCCATCTTGGTGTAGGCTAATTATACCATACCTCCACTGTATGGTATAATTAGCCTACACCAAGATGGCCACCAGCAAAGCCTGAGGAAAGAGTACGCATGCGCGAACGCGAAGCACCGCCTGCCGACCCCGTTCCCGGAAGTGACGACATCAGAGCGTTGCCGATGCCCGCTCCAGCCTTCCGGCAGCGCTGTGAACATACTGGATAGAAGCCGAACACCTGATCGCTTCCACCAGCCAGTGATGCCTAGCACCAATAAGCACTGCCTCATCAGTGCCCGTCAGTGCAGCCTCATCAGTGCCCATCAGTGAAGGAGAAAATGTACTTATTTACAAAGTTTTATAACAGAAACTTTTTTTTTTATAGCGCAAAAAATAAAAACCCCAGTGGTGATCAAATACCACCAAAAGAAAGCTGTGGGGAAAAAATATTATAAACATTTTGTTTGGGTGCAGCGTCGCATGACGGCACAATTGTCATTCAAAATATGAGAGCGCTAAAAGCTGAAAATTGATCTGGGCAGAAAGGTGTATAAGTGCCTTGTATTGAAGTGGTTAAGCAAATAGCAGAAGTTAATTGTTAGGGTTTGCATGCTTTTTAAGAGCCCATTCACACAGGGACGACTTGTCAGGCGACCTAGTCGCCTGACAAGTCGCCTCCCGTTCTGTGCTATGGAACCGTTCTAAGGGGAGCGACGCAAGTCGCTCCGACTTAGAAAAAGCTTCCTGTACGACTTCGGGGGCGACTTGGGGCGACTTGCATAGACTTCTATACAGAAGTCATTTTGCAAGTCGCCCGGGCAGTCGTTTGCAGGTCGCCTCGCTGAGGCAACCTGCAAGTCATGTTGCCCCTGTGTGAATGGGGTCTAAAGCTCTATTGCTGAAAGCAGAAAGTGTGGAGCTTTTTTAGCCTGATAAATCTGCTTACACATTTGAAACCTTTCTCTGCTTTGAGTATAATTAATTAAATGGGTTTAGAATTAGTGGAACAGGAGAATTGGATTGGATGCAGTTATTATATTAACTTGGTTGTTCATTACCCATTTTTTAAAGGCATACTATAATGGTTTGGTGTAATTTTAAATGATACATTTTTAAATTGGTTTATATATGTTTATTTATTTTGAGTATTCTAAATTTTACAGACCAAAACGTAGTACAGCATGTACTCCTGACTCTACTGTTACAGAGTATATTAGGATTTCTAAATAGAGAAAACGGAAAATAAGCTCCTCATCTTCAGACTTCCTCTGTCTAAATATACATGTGTAAATTTAATTGCTATTAAGTTCTGTAAACATGCATTTTTCAACAGAGCAGCTAAGACTAGCTTGGGAAACGTGGAAATTAGTCCGAAGAACCAGCTATTGACTAGAAATAAAAATACAAAATATTTAAAAATATTTAAGGCATTTTTTTCATATTAAGGCCCTTATAATTATTTAAAGTTCATATCCTAATATTTATAAAATCTATAAAATATTTACAAAATCACTGTGTCATCTTTGCCGTGCTTTTTAAATGTGAAGATTGTCAGAATATATCTGAAATAGCCTTATCTGCTGAAGCACAATATGCTGTTTCCCAACACAAATAAGGACCAGAGATTGTTATTATATTATATTGTTTTCTTACACATTTCTATCATCCTTTTCAGAACTTTTATCTTTATATCAGCATTAAGGATGAGCTTCGTGTTCGAGTCGAACCCATGTTCGACTCGAACATCGTCTGTTCGCCCGTTCGCCGAATTGCGAACGATATGGGCCGTTTGCGCCAAATTCGTGTGGTGCGTCACGGCCCATAATTCACTGCGGCATCGCAGTGCATTGCTGGCTGATGATTGGCCAAGCATGCACTATGACCTGCATGCTTGGCCAATCACAGCACTGTCTGAACAGAGAGGCGTAATTGGCCAAAGCCAAGGAGGCTTTGGCCAATTATGGCTCAGGGGATTTAGTACACGCCCCACACTATATAAGGCGGGTTCCAATATGTGGGACGCACGGTACGCCCCCTTCAAGTCAGGATAAATGAGCACATTGGTAATATCCGGAGGGGCTTTATAGGCCACCCGGTATCCAAACACTATCTTAATGTGCATGGTAAAGACCCCAAGGGTACTCAGTTTATAGGTATTGATAGATTAAAGGTACCATGGAGGGGAGGACCTAAAAGACGAGCTATATCCAAGCTAGAAATGGAATGGATATACAAAATCAGATGTCTTAAACCACGAGGGCTCAATGTCGATAACGAAATCAATGCGTTTATTGATAATGCATGATAGAAATATTTGACATGGTAACTAATGTGTTCATTGATAAGATATGATTGTAATCAATTAATTATTTTATCGTGTATGGGGGATTAAACTTATGTATAACAAAGAATAGGGAGTATTCAGAATTTTAGATATGTGTTTTACTTCTAAGTTTGTTTCGCAGGCTCCTTATGTCTAATATACACTATTGTCTATCTCTTATGTCAATGATTGTAAAGGGGGATATTGGGGCTGGACATGGCTGTCATACTCAAATTTAATATAACATACCCAAATTCCATACAATTTTTCCGGGAAAAATTTTAATTTTTTTTGGTTATTCTTTTGTCATTTTGGTATTTTTATACATATATATTTTATATTTTTATGTTACAGCTCATAGGTCCTTATTATAATCGATCGGGCCAATTTTTTATGAATTATGTTATATTTTTATTTTTATTTTATTTTTTTAATTTAGATTTTTTTCGCTGCAATAAATTGCAGTGGATTATATTAGTTTAATTATTTTTGTGTATATCATATATACTGTAGAGCGCATACTTATTGGCGCTATGACGGTTTCTGATATAATAATTCTATATGCAGGATACCGGATGTTCATGCTTATCAAGTTCTGTCATTTTTATATCTATACTTGGAGTCACACGTCTAAGTACTTCCTGTTTTCAGCTACGATCCGCCTCTATAGGAGGCTTCTAATGACAGCCAGGTTGAGGCTTGGTATTCCTCTGCGCATGCCCAGTCATGTGACTGGCCAACGCGGAAACGAGGCTTGGTTGTATTTTACTTTACAAAAGGTGATGGTTCATTGCGTCGCCCGTGCCCCTTAGAAGACGTCACGTATGACGAAAAACATGTAGGACGTGGCCTCGCAGTGCTTGCCATCACGCATGCCTATGTTTGCACGGGCGTTCAGCCTTTGTTTATGCCGGCGTTTTTAAACATTTTAAATTTTTATTCTTGAATTTTGTATAAAGACCGATGGTCATTTAAAGCAATAAACTCCTTACGATTATTACTACACTATCGGAGTTTTCCCCCTTTTTTCTTCTTATCCATGGAACCTCTGAGAAACGAGTCTCCCTCCTGTCGCTGAAGCAGAGATAACATCTTTGAGTGGGTGGCGCTCGCGAGCAGGACCAGGACATCGATATCCATCTGTCCCTGCAGAGGGTCATATCTGCAAGCTCGTATGACCTCACTACATAGGAGGTCCAACAAGTTCGGTAAGAGTACATCCATTACCACTCTTCCGCAACTATCCCCATTGGAACTATCGGTGGCTGGGAAGTGTTCTTACATCCTTCACCTTTCCACCTTGATGTGATACACCAAAGGAACGGTTTATCCCCTTCACATACCTTTTCTTGCAATTTCATTTTTCACGAACTGAATGTGGCGTTTTCCAAGCGATTTGGATTTTAATTGCACCTTTTGAACTTTTCACTCCTTTTTTTTTTTTTTTTTTTTTATATATTTTCCCTCACAGAGATATATTATAATTTGCAATTTGTTATTTTGTTGCACTGTGGTTTTACTTTAAATATATACTACAGCCTCTGGTATGTTTCCAAGAAACTTTTTAGTCGCAGATTTAATTTCACTATATATGATATATTTATGCTAGCGCACAATTTTAGTTTATATATGATTTTTACACTTTATTGATATTTGAAGTATTTTGTTGCAGCTGCACTTTGCATTTCAAACATTTTATTTTATTCACGGTTTTGGCTCATTAGCGCGGGTTTTTCTTACAAAACTATATAAGGCCGCCTGCACGGCGGCCCTGTTTAGTGTGTGTTCCGGCGTTGAGAGAGAGATAGACAGAGAGGCAGTGTCATTTGATTTAAGTTAGATAGATTAGGCAGGACAGTCAGTGAGTTAGCTGCACTTACACTGTATTGTGTATATATATATGCATCCCAGGTGGGTGTGTGTGTGTGTGTGTATATATATATATATATATATATATATATATATATATATATATATATATATATATATATATATACACACTTCAGTTTAGCTAGATCCGTTCACAGTCAGGCAGCTAGACTATTTACAGTTAGTGTAGTACGTCCTCCTCACAGTGTTCAGTTAAAGCTACAAGTTAGTTTAGTGCACAGTGTTCAGCTAAAGCTACAAGTTAGGGTAGAGCGTCCTCCACAGTGTTCAGCTAAAGCTACAAGTTAGTGTAGTGCGACCTTTGCACAGTGTTCAGCTAAAGCTACAAGTTAGTGTAGTGCGACCTCTGCACAGTGTTCAGCTAAAGCTACAAGTTAGTGTAGTGCATCCTCCTCACAGTGTTCAGCTAAAACTACAAGCTGTAGAAGGTTGGTGGTGTTTTCCTGATCCTATCACTACCGCAGGCAGCTAAATAAGCTACAAGTTAGTTTTTTGCGACCTCTGCACAGTGTTCAGCTAAAGCTACCTGTAGAAGGTTGGTGGTGTTCTAATACTACAGGCAGGCAGTTGATTATGCTAGCTGCAGTATCAGTGTGTGTGTGTGTGTGTGTGTGTGTGTGTGTGTGTGTGTATGTATATATGTGTGTGTGTGTATGTGTATGTGTATATATATATATATATATATATATATATATATATATATATATATATATATATATATATATATATATATATATATATATATATATATATATATATAATCTATCCCAGCTTAGTGCAGCTACAGGCCATTAGTATGTCTGGAAGGCCAACAAGGAGAGGCAGACAGTCACAAGCCAATAAAAGAGGGCAAGCAGGCTCTTCATCAGCACGTGGCCGTGGGACATGCTTGGCATTTTTTTCGGCAGCTGGCCGTGTTGAACCGCAACATGCGGAGGACTTGGTCGAGTGGGTGACCAAGCCGTCCTCATCCTCCTCATCCTCTCTCACTAATGCTCAGGGTACTTTGTCTGGCAAAGCAGCTGCCAACGCGGCCTCTTCCCTCGGCTCAATAGCCTCAGTGACTCCTTCCCTAGCCTCACCATGTCCTCCTGCGGAGTCCATCGAACTGTTTGACCACAGTGTTGGGTACATGCTCCAGGAGGATGCCCAGCGTTTAGAAGGCTCTGATGATGATACTGAGCTCGATGAAGGCAGTAACGTGAGCATGGACAGAGGGGGTGCCCAAGAAGGACAGCAATCTGGCAGTCATGCTCCGTCTGCTGCAGCATACTGCCAGGTTTGCTCCAGTGATGAGGAGGGAGGGGATGATGAGGTCACTGACTCCACGTGGGTGCCTGATAGGAGAGAGGAGGAGGAGGAGGAGGCACATCACCAACGAGGCAGGATGCCCTCCAGGGGCCAGCCTAAGGGCAGCACACTGACTGCATCACACCACAAAGCTCCGCATGTGCAGGGCACTGCTGTCTCTGCGCGTTATTCTAAAAGTTCTTTGGTGTGGGCCTTTTTTGAGACGAGTGCATCAGATCGCACCACTGCTATTTGCAACATATGTCTCAAGCGTATCTCACGTGGCCAAAACATCTCCCGCTTGGGCACCACATGCTTGACCAGACATATGTTGACCTGCCATGCAGTTCGTTGGCAAGTGTATCTAAAAGACCCACACCAAAGAACAAAGAAGACCTCTCCTTGCTCCTCATCACCTGAGATCTCTAACCCCACTATACCTTCAGTCCTCTCTGAGACCTGCACTGAGAGGAATGAAGGTGTAGAATTAGGTGTGTCACAGCCAAGTACTTGTGGGCAATCTGCTTTCCGTACACCAATGTCAGATTGTACCAGGCAAATTTCCCTGCCCCAGCTGCTGCACCACCGAAAGAAGTTCGCTCCCAGCCATCCACATGCCCAGCGGTTGAATGCTAGCTTGACAAAATTGCTAGCACTTCAACTGCTATCTTTTCAGTTGATAGACTCTGCCCCCTTCCGTGAGTTTGTGGAATGTGCGGTTCCTCAGTGGCAGGTACCCAAACGCCACTTTTTCTCACGGAAGGTGATTCCGGCTCTCTACCGGCATGTGGAAGGCAATGTCTTGGCCTCGCTGGACAGGGCGGTCAGCGGTAACTTGCATATTACCGCTGACTCATGGTCCAGCAGGCATGGACGGGGACGTTACCTAAGTTTCACGGCGCATTGGGTCACTGCTGGCAGCTGGGAAGGATGCAGGACAAGGTGCAGTAGTGTTGGAGGTTGTTCTGCCACCACGCCTCCAAAATGCCACTACTAATGATTGTGACACACCTCTCTCCTCCACCCCTCCTCTTCTTCTTCCTCCATGGCCTCTTCCTGTGCTTTGTCCTCGGAACCAGCAGTGCTCCGTAGGCATTCAAGGGGCTACGCAAGTACGTAGGCCAAAAGATGCCATGCGGTGCTTGAGCTGGTGTGCTTGGGGGTCAGGAGCCACACTGGGGCAAAGGTTCTGTCAGCTCTGCAGGGGCAGGTTCAGAGGTGGTTGACGCCACGCCAACTTAAGGCAGGAATGGTGGTTTGCGACAATGGCACCAACCTCCTCTCCGCCCTCCGACAGGGACAACTGACCCATGTGCCCTGTTTGGCTCACGTCCTTAACTTGGTGGTGCAGCGGTTCTTGGGCAGGTACCCAGGCTTACAGGATGTCCTGAGGCAGGCCAGGAAAGTCTGTGTGCATTTCCGCCGGTCAGCTGGCAGACCTCCAAAAGGAGTTTAACCTGCCCAAAAACCGGCTAATCTGTGACATGCCCACCAGGTGGAACTCAACGTTGGCCATGCTGCAGCGGCTGCACGCAGCAGAGGGCCATCAATGAGTACCTGTGCGACTATGGCACCAGGACAGGGTCAAGGGAGCTTGTTTTTTTCCCCACGCCAGTGGGCCATGATCAGGGATGCATGCACTGTCCTGTCACCATTTGAGGAGGCCACGAGGATGGTGAGCAGTGACAGTGCATGCATCAGTGACACTGTTCCCCTTGTCCACCTGTTGGAGCACACGCTGCGTGGAATAATGGACAGGGCACTTGAGGCAGAACAGAGGCAGGAAGAGGAGGACTTCCTTAGCTCTCAAGGCCCCCTTTATCCAGACAGTGTTCCTGCGTGCCCGCTGATCACACAGGAAGAGGAGGAAGAGGAGGAGGAGGATTGTGTCAGTATGGAGGTGGAGCCTGGCACTCGGCATCAGCAGCAGTCTTTAAGGGATCAGTCCCAAGAAACACATGGACTTGTACGCGGCTGGGAGGAGGTGGCTGCGGAAAATGTCGTCCTTAGTGACCCAGAGGACTCCGGACCGAATGCCTCAGCAAACCTACGCTGCATGGCCTCCCTGATCCTGCAAAGCCTGCGTAAGGATCCTCGTATTCGTGGTATCAAGGAGAAGGACCAATACTGGCTGGCAACCCTCCTTGATCCACGTTACAAGGGTAAGGTTGCGGACTTTATCTTGCCGTCGCAGAGGGAGCAGAGGATGAAACATCTTCGGGAGGCCTTGCAGAAAGGTCTGTGCAATGCGTTCCCAGAGACTGGGAGGTTACAAACTCCTGTTTCTGGACAACGTGTAGCTGAGGCTTTGGTCAGTCAAAGAAGGAGTGGTGGAGAAGGTGGCCGTTTGACTGATGCGTTCAGACAATTTTTTAGTCCGCAGCCCCAAGGTATGATCGGTTCCAGCAACCATCGCCAGCGTCTGTTTTACATGGTGCAGGAATACCTAGGGGCAAGATCTGACTTGGACACCTTTCCCATCGAAAATCCTCTGGGTTACTGGGTCTTGAGGATGGATCACCGACCAGAGCTTGCACAGTATGCAATTGAGCTACTGGCCTGCATCCAGCGTTCTTTCGGAATGCACATTCAATGCTGCTGGAGGCTTTGTAACCGATCACAGGGTGCATCTGTCCACCCACTCGGTCGATCGACTGACCTTCATAAAAATGAATCACCACCAGCTTGAATCACCACCATCTTGGATCACCACCAGCTACCAAGCACCTGATGCTGATGTAACCGAATAATTTTTTTTGAAATGTCAGATCCCTTCAAAGACTGCCTATGCTAAGTGACTATCCTGTTATGCTGAGTAATTATCCTTTTCCTCCTCAATGATCATGCTGATAGCTTGTAAGAACATTTTTGGTTCTGGGTGCCGCCACCAGTGCCTAAGGCCCAATTTTTCAGCCCCTGTTTAACAAGGGCATGTAATTACAATTTTTAATGCAATTCTTTTGCCGCAGGGCTCGTTCCTGCGCTCCAACTAGAGTATCTGTGAGGGGTTGCAGTGTTGTGGCACCAGCACCAGTGCCTAAGGCCCAATTTTTCAGCCCCTGTTCAACAGGGACATGTAAGTAGAATTCTTGAGCTAATATTTCACAGCAGGGCCCATTTCTGCGCCCACCAAGATTAACTGTGAGGACTTAGTGTTGTGGCACCAACACCACCAAAGGCCCAATTTTTCAGCCCCTCTTCAACAGGGGCATGTAATTACAATTCTTGATCTAATATTTCACAGCAGGGCCCTGTGAGGGCTTACAGTGTTGAGGCCACAACACCACCTAAGGCCCAAATTTCTGCTGAGTATATAGGGCAGGCCCCTACTTTCAAACATCCAACTTACAAACGACTCCTACTTGCAAACAGAAGGAGACAACAGGAAGTAAGATGAAATCTACCCCATAAGAAGGGAAATTCTCTCCTGTAAGAGTTAATATGGGAAAAACTTTTCTCCTTTCCACTGATGCTTTATCACCAATCCTTGTTTCACTAAAAACCTCAAATTTTCAAAAAGCATTTGTCATTGGGACAAAAAGTGAGGTGAAATCCTCTGAAGAGGAGCACAGACAGCAAAACAAATGCCACAGGGGTGATAACCCTTCCCTATGTTTTCCAAAAAGCTTAAAAACAGATTTTTTGGCTGGAGCTACACTTTAAAAATGTACCAGTTCAAAATTACAGATTCTACTTAACAACAAACCTACAGTCCCTGTCTTGTTTGCACCGCCTGTATACTGCTGTTCAGAGTATATAGGGCCTGGGGGCCCCACGCCTTTCCTTTTTTTAAATTGGGTGCGGGGTTCCCCTTAATATCCATACAGGACCCAAAGGGCCTGGTAATGGACTGGAGGGTACCCATGCCGTTTGTCTCACTGATTTTCATCCATATTGCCAGGACCTGACATTACATAAACCTTGCAAAAAGATCTGAACAAATGAATGGGGTGGGCAACTACATGGCAAATGAGGTTCAATGTAGAAAAATGTAAAATAATGCATTTGGGTGGCAAAAATATGAATGCAATCTATACACTGGGGGGACAACCTCTGGGGGAATCTAGGATGGAAAAGGACCTGGGGGTCCTAGTAGATGATAGGCTCAGCAATGGCATGCAACGCCAAGCTGCTGCTAACAAAGCAAACTGAATATTGGCATGCATTAAAAAGGGGATCAACTTCAGAGATAAAACGATAATTCTCCCACTCTACAAGACTCTGGTCCGGCCGCACCTGGAGTATGCTGTCCAGTTCTGGGCACCAGTCCTCAGGAAGGATGTACTGGAAATGGAGCGAGTACAAAGAAGGGCAACAACACTAATAAAGTGTCTGGAGGATCTTAGTTATGAGGAAAGGTTGCGAGCACTGAACTTATTCTCTCTGGAGAAGAGACGCTTGAGAGAGGATATGATTTCGATATACAAATACCATACTGGTGACCCTACAATAGAAATAAAACTTTTTCGCAGAAGAGAGTTTAACAAGACTCGCGGCCACTCATTAAAATTAGAAGAAAAGAGGTTTAACCTTAAACTACGTAGAGGGATCTTTACTGTAAGAGCAGCAAGGATGTGGAATTCCCTTCCACAGGCGGTGGTCTCAGCGGGGAGCATCGATAGCTTCAAGAAACTATTAGATAAGCACCTGAATGACCGCAACATACAGGGATATATAATGTAATACTGACACATAATCACACACATAGGATGGACTTGTGTCTTTTTTCAACCTCCCCTACTATGTAACTATGTAACCATATATTAAAGCCGCAAACAGTTTTAAATGACTTTTTTCCTTTAAAAATTTCATTTTGTGCAGGGACTGTTCTAAGCACGGGAAACACGCGCCACTTTACAGGCATACTATAGACACCCCCCAGGTACGATATTTAAAGGAATATTTCACTTTTTTTTTTTTTTTACTTTAAGCATCATTAAAATTACTGCTCCCAAAAAAACGGCCGTTTTTAAAAGTTTTTTGCATTGATATATGTCCCCTGGGGCAGGACCCGGGTCCCCAAACCCTTTTTAGGACAATACCATGAAAATTAGCCTTTAAAATGAGCAATTTTGATTTCGAACGTTCGAGTCCCATAGACGTCAATGGGGTTCTAACATTCATGAGAATTTTTGGTCCGTTCGCAGGTTCTGGTGCGAATCAAACCGGGGGGTGTTCGGCTCATCCCTACTCTTGAGTACCAGTGCCACATGCTGTGGAGATGGACACCGAGATGAGAGGGTACTCTCTAGTGTCTCCGTGAATGCACACAACCCGTAAAGTTTTGCTTACTGGACCAATCTTCCCAATTACTCTAGGATGAATCAGGGTTACCATGCTTCCGGAGTCCAGCAAAGCTCGGGAAGGGAGGTGGTTCACTTGGACTTCACACTCAAATTTCTCTTCTCCAAGGTCAAGATGTGTTGTACATACTTTATGGGCATAAAAAGACCCCCTCCGAAGAACCCCGCATTCCATGGGCTCCTCTTGCAGTGGGCCTGGGTATGGCCCCAGGAATGACATCGCCAACATTGTACATCCCCCTCCTCTCTGAACAGGAACAGATCACTGAGGAGGTACCGGGAGTGACTCTTCACCTTCTGGGGTGTTGGTTCCAGGGCTCCATGGGACGTTCTTTCAAAGGGCAGCAGTCGATCGAATAGGCCGTGGCAGACTGGGCCCTTGGCGCTTGGTAGGGCCAAGCAGATCCTCCACCACTGTATATCGTTCCACCATCTCGACAAGGAGGTTCACTGTTTTGGGGTCTCCATGGCTGACCCACCGTTGAAGGTCGTCTGGCAGTGACCTTGGGTATCAATCCAGCACGACCCGCGCCATGATTTGGGGGCCAGACAACACTTCGGGCAGGAGCCATTTTTTTACCAGTTGCACCAGGTCATGCATTTGAGACCATGGTGGATGATCTGGACGATACTTCCATTGGTGAACTCGTTGGGCCCGAATGGCCGCAGTCACCCCCAAATGAGCCAGTATTTCTACCTTTAGTTTTTGATAGTCTTTAGCATCATCCGGTGACAGGTCGTAGTAGGCTTTTTGAGGATCTCTGGTTAGGAAAGGAGCAATTAGGCCGACCCACTGGTCCCAAGGCTACCCTTCTCTCTCTGCCGTCCTATCAAATGTAGCAAGAAATACCTCTACATCATCACTCAGGGACAACTTCTGCAAAAAATGGCTTGCCCTCACAGTCACCTGGTTGCCAGGGGCAACAGCCGCTTGTTCACGGCCCTGAGAAAGTTGCTGCACTGCTTCTTTTAAGGCAGTCACCTGAGCCTGTATAATCCCTTGCTGGGTCGCTTGCTGGGCTGCCAACTGGGCCACCAACAGGCGAGTATTTTCTTGTTGCAGAGCCAGCGCCTCTTTGTGGTGCGTTTGTTGTACCTCCAGCTGGGTTGCTAAGCACTGATTAGCTTCCTCATGGCGAGTCTGCGCTTGCATATTAGCCAGGGACAGCTGTTAAATTAGCTCCTCCATTGCTTCAGCTTTCAGGGTTTGGGCAGCTTTTAACCTAGGACATAAATCCACTGTACTGTCCCTTTAAATGTCAGCTTAAGCCAAATCCAAAAAAAAAAACGCCTGTTACTCTGTCCTGCCCGCATTCGAGCACCACTTGTAAAGTTCGGGGGAACCATCTAGATCGCAGGACACAGGCTTTTCACTCAAAAGGAGGTTTATTGAACTTAAATAGATTTACAGCAGCAAAAACAAAAGAAAGAGATTTCAGTCTCACTGACTTGCAAAGTCCAAAACTGCTATTGCAGTTGAACAGTCCTTGGTTTCTGTTGCAGGTAGCTTCCCCTGCCAGGAGGCTTCCAGGCAGAACACTGCTGTTCACTTTTGTTGCTGCACACAAAAACACCATCCATATTCTCCTCTACACTCCTCCACACTCATCTACAACTTCCTGTCTTGTTTTAAACCCGCTTCCTGTGACAGGTGAGTTAACCCTTTTTGTTCCCTTAAAGGGACCACAGTCCAAACAGAGGGGAAACATAGCGTCCTTCCAGGACCCAGCCCTGGCATCCTGTACACCTCCTACAGGACAGCAAATCCTTCCAGAAAACCAGAGTGATGGAAAAATGGGAAATAAATATAGGTACTACATTTACGTATGACCAATGGCAAAAAGCGTTCCAAACAATCCAAAAAACATCCCACTGTATAAGTCACTGGGAAATGACAATTAGAGTGACTAATAGATGACAGTAAACCCCCTACAGACTGGCAAAATTCTTCCCACACACCTCAACGATGTGCTGGAGGAATTGCGGCCACCAAGGCCACCTATTGCACATGTTCTGGGAATGTCAATGCTTGATCAGTTTCTGGAACCAGGTATTCCAGCTGATCTCTTCTATTAGTGGTATAATCACACCCCCAACCCTGCATTAGCAATTTTCCATATAGACGTAGACAAATTCCCATACAATATAAGGCCTGTGTTATCCCACATAATCCTAACTGCGCGATCCCTGGTACTACGAACTTGGAAAAACACCCTAACTGCAAACATCACTGATGTGACAAGAATAATTCAACGAAACTATACCTTTGAACGCATACTGGCAATCAATTCTCTGAAGTGTGCGAAATTTGATAAAATCTGGGGTATTTGGACTGCCAAATACAAACCGTCATAAATACATGATACTAATATGTCTTACTTCATCTGTATTTCAATGAAATCTGATTCAACCAACCATAATTGGTATGTACAAACCTAAGTGCTTACTATTATTATTTGCTTCATTATTTTCACATATCTGTTTTATGTTGTTTTTGTTTTTTTCTCTTGTACTGTTGATAAAATTCAATAAAAACCTGAATGATTAAAAAAAAAAATAAATTAAATGGGGCATGTCAAGATTTAACACTTCATCCCTGCAACTGCGGTTGTGTGCCTCTAATAGGAACTAAAAATGTGTTGCTTTTGTTGCTCCTGGGTGTTGGATAATTACAAACCAACTAAAATCTTTCTTAAAACTGTTAAAATTGTAAGGTGGTTAAAATAAATATTACCTAAAATATTACTTTTGCATGAAAGATTTTATTCAAATTTGGTTTTAAACAAACATTGGCAGCATATTAGTCTTTTTGCAATCGGTTTACTTTATATAAGATGTCCAATCTTCCAAGTGCAATTTTTATTTTGTGTGAAAGAAAAGGTAAACAACTACTGTGAATACTGTGGTATTGTACTAAACTATATTATAATTAACTATGCCATCATCTAACCTATAGTATAAGTATAGCAATAACTCTCGATGGAGCTGCTGGTTTAAGCGGGCTTGTTACCTTCACTCTCCTTCCCTCTCTTTCACCGCCACCTGGTCTAGGGTTCCGTTGAGTTTACCTCTGGATGATACACACACCAACACTTGAGTACGTTTTCAATGCTTTATTAAACGATTTACTAAGGAAGTGGCAGAAGGGAAACTGCAGAAGAAACTCAAATATCTTCTTATAAGATTCTTGACAAACTACAATATTTCGTGAAAAATTCGGCAAAACGTTCCACAAAGTAATAGCACACTAATCTGGAACAATCCGCACGTTTCGGTATATTACTGTCTATGTAGTGTAAAAACTGTCTATGTAGTTTAAAAGCTGTGGGAGGAGTTAGGGTGATCATGGGATTGTCAGCTTTTGTCACCTCCCACTCTAGTTTTGAACATTTCCCCATTCATTCCTATGGGACCAATTTCGCCGCAAAAACAACAATATTTCTTGAACCATTTGGTGAAACGTTCCACAAAGTAATAGCACACCATTTGGGAACAATCCGCACGTTTCGGTATATTACTTGTCTAAATTTGAAGGGGCTAGAGTGTAGTTTCAATGAATGTCAATGGACGGCGTGAGTTGCAAACAAATGGTCATATTGTGAAAACTATCAGGACTATGGCTTAGCCGTGGACATGTTTAGTGGCAGCAGGGATAGCTGAACGTTTTGATATAAGATTTGTGTAGGTGGGCTTGAAAATGAGGGAGTGGCGGCAGTTTAGAAATCATGTTCTGATTTTCCAGCTTTTGTCATCTCCCACTCTAGTTTCCCCATTCATTCCTATGGGACAAATTTCGCCGCAAAAACGACGATATTTCGTGAACCATCCGGCGAAACGTTCCACAAAATAATAGCACACCATTCGGGAACAATCCGCACGTTTCGGTATATTACTTGTCTATGTAGTGTAAAAACTGTGGGAGGAGTTAGGGTGGTAAATTTGGCTATAATAATAATATATATGTGAGATAACAGTAAGTGGTCTTGCTATGCAAGAACACTTAATAATGAATGTCAATGGACGGTGTGAGTTGCAAACAAATGGTCATATTATGAAAACTATCAGGACTATGGCTTAGCCGTGGACATGTTTAGTGGCAGCAGGGATAGCTGAACGTTTTGATATAAGATTTGTGTAGGTGGGCTTGAAAATGAGGGAGTGGTGGCAGTTTAGAAATCATGTTCTGATTTTTCAGCTTTTGTCACCTCCCACTCTAGTTTCCCCATTCATTCCTATGGGACCAATTTTGCCGCAAAAATGATGATATTTCGTGAACCATTTGGCGAAACGTTCCACAAAATAATAGCACACCATTCGGGAACAATCCGCACGTTTTGGTATATTACTTGTCTATGTAGTGTAAAAACTGTGGGAGGAGTTAGGGTGGTAAATTTGGCTATAATAATAATAATAACTAGAAAAGCTACAATTTCTGGGGAAATTGTGAAAGTGTTCTTGCCTCTACAACTGGAGTGGGCGGAGTAACTGGGTGGGGTGGAGTGGCTTGAGTAACTGTGAAAAGTGTTTAAAAAGCTTAATATTTTAAAAAGTATAAATAGTAGTAAAAAAGTTCCATCATTCGCTGAAAGAGCTGAACATTTTTTTCAAAAGTAATTTTTTTTTTCAAAAATGAATTTTTTTTTAATCAAAAATGATTTTTTTTTCTTCAAAAATGATTTTTTTTTTCAAAAATGAATTTTTTTATTTCAAAAATAATTTTTTTTTCGAAATTATTATTTTTTTTAAAGTAATTTTTTTTTCAAAAATATTTTTTTTTTCAAATATATTTTTTTTTCAAAAATAATTTTTTTTTTTAAAAATTTTTTTCAAAAATATTTTTTTTTTTTTCAAAAATATTTTTTTTTCAAAAATATTTTTTTTTTCAAAAATATATATTTTTTTTTTTCAAAAATGATTTTTTTTTTTTCCAAAAATTATTTTTTTACTTTTTTCAAAATTTTTTTTTTTTTTTCAAAAATATTTTTTTTTTACATGGGGTGGTCATAATGTTTTGGCTGATCATGGGGTTGTCAGCTTTTGTCACTTCCCACTCTAGTTTTGAACATTTCGCCATTCATTCCTATGGGACCAATTTCGCCGCAAAAACGTCATTTCGTGGACCATTCGGCAAAACATTCCACAAAGTAATAACACACCATTCGGGAACAATCCGCACGTTTCGGTATATTACTTGTCTATGTAGTGTAAAAACTGTGGGAGGAGTTAGGGTGGTAAATTTGGCTATAATAATAAGAATAATATATATGTGAGATAACAGTAAGTGGTCTTGCTATGCAAGAACACTTAACTAGAAAAGGTACAATTTCTGGGGAAATTGTGAAAGTGTTCTTGCCTCTACAACTGGAGTGGGCGGAGTAACTGGGTGGGGTGGAGTGGCTTGAGTAACTGTGAAAAGTGTTAAAAAGCTTAATATTGTAAAAAGTATAAATAGTAGTAAAAAAGTTCCATCATTCGCTGAAAGAGCTGAACATTTTTTTCAAAAGTAATTTTTTTTTTCAAAAATGAATTTTTTTTAATCAAAAATGATTTTTTTTTTCAAAAGTAATTTTTTTTTTCAAAGGTAATTTTTTTTTTCAAAAATGAATTTTTTTATTTCAAAAATATTTTTTTTTTCGAAATTGTTATTTTTTTTAAAGTAATTTTTTTTTCAAAAATAATTTTTTTTTTTCAAAAATATTTTTTTTTTTCAAATATATTTTTTTTTCAAAAATAATTTTTTTTTTTAAAAGTAATTTTTTTTTCAAAAATAATTTTTTTTTTTTCAAAAATATTTTTTTTTTTTTCAAAAATGATTTTTTTTTTTCAAAAATTATTTTTTTACTTTTTTCAAAAATAATTTTTTTTTTCAAAAATATTTTTTTTTTTACATGGGGCGGTCATAATGTTTTGGCTGATCATGGGGTTGTCAGCTTTGGTCACTTCCCACTCTAGTTTTGAACATTTAGCCATTCATTCCTATGGGACCAATTTCGCCGCAAAAACGTCATTTCGTGGACCATTCGGCAAAACATTCCACAAAGTAATAACACACCAATCGGGAACAATCCGCTCGTTTCGGTATATTATTTGTCTCTGTAGTGTGAAAACTGTGGGAGGAGTCTACAAGCATTATCAAGTCTAGCAGATGAAGTCACATGCATTTGGAGTGTCTCAGCATCTTGTGTTTACAACCACTGTTTCCTAGCAACGCTCATGCCCTGTTTATGCTTCCCAAATACTGCTTCATCAAAACTGCCCCATCAGAATTACCCCATCAAAACTGCCCCATCATATTCCTCTATTATAAATCTGTACATGGTGTGTCTGTCCCCTCCCCCGGGCTCTGTAATCAGCTGAGATGCTCCAGCCACCTTCCCCCCTGTGTATAACAGAAGCTTTGGTAACCATGGCAACAAAACAAACACTAACAGTACACTCTGATTAATGGCTAAAATTTCCTGAAATGACCTCTAAACAAATGGCCGTATTTTAAAAACTATACATCCTATAGCGAAGATCTTTATATTGTGAGAATCACAAGACCCATACCTAGATTTTGATGTATAGTATGTCTCTGAAATATTAAAAATGGAGGCACGGTCGCAGTTTAGAAATTGCCCTTCAAATTTGAAGGGGCTAGAGTGTAGTTTCAATGAATGTCAATGGACGGTGTGAGTTGCAAACAAATGGTCATATTGTGAAAACTATCAGGACTATGGCTTAGCCGTGGACATGTTTAGTGGCAGCAGGGATAGCTGAACGTTTTGATATAAGATTTGTGTAGGTGGGCTTGAAAATGAGGGAGTGGCGGCAGTTTAGAAATCATGTTCTGATTTTCCAGCTTTTGTCATCTCCCACTCTAGTTTCCCCATTCATTCCTATGGGACCAATTTCGCCGCAAAAAACGACGATATTTCGTGAACCATTCGACGAAACGTTCCACAAAGTAATAGCACACCATTCGGGAACAATCCGCACGTTTCGGTATATTACTTGTCTATGTAGTGTAAAAACTGTGGGAGGAGTTAGGGTGGTAAATTTGGCTATAATAATAAGAATAATATATATGTGAGATAACAGTAAGTGGTCTTGCTATGCAAGAACACTTAATAATATATATGTGAGATAACAATAAGTGGTCTTGCTATGCAAGAACACTTAACTAGAAAAGGTACAATTTCTGGGGAAATTGTGAAAAGTGTTCTTGCCTCTACAACTGGAGTGGGCGGAGTAACTGGATGGAGTGGCTTGAGTAACTGTGAAAAGTGTTAAAAAGCTTAATATTTTAAAAAGTATAAATAGTAGTAAAAAAGTTGAAGTCCCATCATTAGCTGAAAGAGCTGAACATTTTTTTCAAAAGAATTTTTTTTTTTTCAAAAATGAATTATTTTTTTTCAAAAATGAATTATTTTTTTTCAAAAATGATTTTTTTTTTCAAAAATGAATTATTTTTTTTCAAAAATGAATTTTTTTTTTTTTTTTTTAAACGAAATTTTTTTTTTCAAAAATATTTTTTTTTTCAAAAACTGCCATCAAAACTGCCCCATCAGAATTGTCCCATCAAAACTGCCCCATCATATTGCCACCATCAAAACTGCCCCATCAGAATTGCCCCATCAAAACTGCCCCATCAAAATTGCCCCATCAAAACTGCCCCATCATATTGCCACCATCAAAACTGCCCCATCAGAATTGCCCTATCAAAACAGCCCCATCATATTGCCACCATCAAAACTGCCCCATCAGAATTGCCCCATCATATTGCCACCATCAAAACTGCCCCATCAGAATTGCCCTATCAAAACTGCCCCATCATATTGCCACCATCAAAACTGCCCCATCATCTTGCCACCATCAAAACTGCCCCATCATATTGCCACCATCAAAACTGCCCCATCATAATTGCCCCATTAAAACTGCCCCATCAGAATTGCCCTATCAAAACTGCCCCATCATATTCCTCTATTATAAATCAGTACATGGTGTGTCTGTCCCCTCCCCCGGGCTCTGTAATCAGAGCTGAGATGCTCCAGCCACCTCCCCCCCCTGTGTATAACAGAAGCTTTGGTAACCATGGCAACAAAACAAACACAGTACACTCTGATTAATGGCTAAAATTTCCTGAAATGACCTCTAAACAAAAAGCTTTTTCCCAAAAACTATAAATCCTACAGAGAAGATCTTTATATTGTGAGAATCACAAGACCCAGACCTAGATTTTGATGTATAGTATGTCTCTGAAATATTAAAAATAGAGGCACGGTCGCAGTTTAGAAATTGCCCTTCAAATTTGAAGGGGCTAGAGTGTAGTTTCAATGAATGTCAATGGACGGTGTGAGTTGCAAACAAATGGTCATATTGTGAAAACTATCAGGACTATGGCTTAGCCGTGGACATGTTTAGTGGCAGCAGGGATAGCTGAACGTTTTGATATAAGATTTGTGTAGGTGGGCTTGAAAATGAGGGAGTGGTGGCAGTTTAGAAATCATGTTCTGATTTTTCACCTTTTGTCACCTCCCACTCTAGTTTCCCCATTCATTCCTATGGGACCAATTTTGCTGCAAAAACTACGATATTTCGTGAACCATTCGGCGAAACGTTCCACAAAATAATAGCACACCATTCGGGAACAATCCGCACGTTTTGGTATATTACTTGTCTATGTAGTGTAAAAATTGTGGGAGGAGTTAGGGTGGTAAATTTGGCTATAATAATAAGAATAATAAGAACTAGAAAAGCTACAATTTCTGGGGAAATTGTGAAAGTGTTCTTGCCTCTACAACTGGAGTGGGCGGAGTAACTGGGTGGGGTGGAGTGGCTTGAGTAACTGTGAAAAGTGTTAAAAAGCTAAATATTTTAAAAAGTATAAATAGTAGCAAAAAAGTTCCATCATTAGCTGAAAGAGCTGAACATTTTTTTCAAAAGTAATTTTTTTTTTCAAAAAGTAATTTTTTTTTTTTCAAAAATGAATTTTTTTTTTCAAAAATGATTTTTTTTAATTCAAAAATGATTTTTTTTTCTTCAAAAATGATTTTTTTTTTCTCAAAAATAATTTTTTTTTCGAAATTATTTTTTTTTTTAAAGTAATTTTTTTTTCAAAAATAATTTTTTTTTTTCAAAAATAATTTTTTTTTTTCAAAAATATTTTTTTTTTTTACATGGGGCGGTCATAATGTTTTGGCTGATCATGGGGTGGTCATAATGTTTTGGCTGATCATGGGGTTGTCAGCTTTTGTCACTTCCCACTCTAGTTTTGAACATTTCGCCATTCATTCCTATGGGACCAATTTCGCTGCAAAAACATCATTTCATGGACCATTCGGCGAAACGTTCCACAAAGTAATAGCACACCAATCGGGAACAATCCGCTCGTTTCGGTATATTACTTGTCTCTGTAGTGTAAAAACTGTGGGAGGAGTCTACAAGCATTATCAAGTCTAGCAGATGAAGTCACATGCATTTGGGGTGTCTCAGCATCTTGTGTTTACAACCACTGTTTCCTAGCAACGCTCATGCCCTGTTTATGCTTCCCAAATACTACTTCATCAAAACTGCCCCATCAGAATTACCCCATCAAAACTGCCCCATCATATTCCTCTATTATAAATCAGTACATGGTGTGTCTGTCCCCTCCCCCGGGCTCTGTAATCAGAGCTGAGATGCTCCAGCCACCTCCCCCCTGTGTATAACAGAAGCTTTGGTAACCATGGCAACAAAACAAACACCGTACACTCTGATTAATGGCTAAAATTTCCTGAAATGACCTCTAAACAAATGGCCGTATTTTAAAAAGTATACATCCTACAGCGAAGATCTTTATATTGTGAGAATCACAAGACCCAGAACTAGATTTTGATACATAGTATGTCTCTGAAATATTAAAATTGAAGGCACGGTCGCAGTTTAGAAATTGCCCTTCAAATTTGAAGGGGCTAGAGCAGGGGTCTCAAACTGGCGGCCCTCCAGCTGTTGCCAAACTACAAGTCCCATGAGGCATTGCAAGGCTGACAGTTACAAACTTGACTCCCACAGACAGAGGCATGATGGGACTTGTAGTTTCACAACAGCTGGAGGGCCACCAGTTTGAGACCCCTGGGCTAGAGTGTAGTTTCAATGAATGTCAATGGACGGCGTGAGTTGCAAACAAATGGTCATATTGTGAAAACTATCAGGACTATGGCTTAGCCGTGGACATGTTTAGTGGCAGCAGGGATAGCTGAACATTTTGATATAAGATTTGTGTAGGTGGGCTTGAAAATGAGGGAGTGTCGGCAGTTTAGAAATCATGTTCTGATTTTCCAGCTTTTGCCATCTCCCACTCTAGTTTCCCCATTCATTCCTATGGGACCAATTTCGCCGCAAAAACTACGATATTTCGTGAACCATTCGGCGAAACGTTCCACAAAGTAATAGCACACCATTCGGGAACAATCCGCACGTTTCGGTATATTACTTGTCTATGTAGTGTAAAAACTGTGGGAGGAGTTAGGGTGGTAAATTTGGCTATAATAATAATAATATATATGTGAGATAACAATAAGTGGTCTTGCTATGCAAGAACACTTAATAATATATATGTGAGATAACAGTAAGTGGTCTTGCTATGCAAGAACACTTACTGTTATCTCACATATATATTATTATTAAGTGTTCTTGCTATGCAAGACCACTTACTGTTATCTCACATATATATTATTATTAAGTGTTCTTGCATAGCAAGAACACTTACTGTTATCTCACATATATATTATTATTAAGTGGTCTTGCTATGCAAGACCACTTAATAATAATATATATGTGAGATAACAGTAAGTGGTCTTGCTATGCAAGAACACTTAATAATATATATGTGAGATAACAGTAAGTGGTCTTGCTATGCAAGAACACTTAATAATATATATGTGAGATAACAGTAAGTGGTCTTGCTATGCAAGAACACTTAACTAGAAAAGCTACAATTTCTGGGGAAATTGTGAAAAGTGTTCTTGCCTCTACAACTGGAGTGGGCGGAGTAACTGTGTGGAGTGGTTTTGTGGTTGGAGTGGCTGGAGTAACTGAAAAGTGTTAAAATGCTTCATATTTTAAAAAGTATAAATAGTAGTAAAAAAGTTGAAGAAGTCCCATCATTAGTTGAAAGAGCTGAACATTTTTTTCAAAAATTATTATTTTTTTTCAAAAATGATTTTTTTTTTTTTTCAAAAATGATTTTTTTTTTTTTTTTTCAAAAATGAATTTTTTTTTTTTAACCACTTGACAACTGGGCACTTAAACCCCCTTCCTAACCAGACCAATTTTCAGCTTTTGAGGCTCTCACATTTTGAATGACAATTACTCAGTCATGCAACACTGTATCTATATGAAATTTTTGTCCTTTTTTTCACACAAATAGAGCTTTCTTTTGGTGGTATTTAATCACCGCTGGGTTCTTTATTTTTTGCGCCGTAAAAGAAAAAAGACCGAAAAATCTGTAAAAAAATACATTTTTCTTCATTTCTGTTATAATATTTTGCAAATTAGTAATTTTTCTTCATATATTTTGGCCAAAATTTATATCGCTACATATCTTTGGTAAAAATAACCCAAATCGGTGGATATTATTTGGTCTTTTTGAAAGTTAGAGAGTCCAAAAGCTATGGTGCGAATATCTGAAAATTGATCACACCTGAAGTACTGACGGCCTATCTAATTTCCTGAGACCCTAACATGCCAGAAAAGTACAAATACCCCCCAAATGACCCCTTTTTGGAAAGAAGACAATCTAAGGTATTTAGAAAGATGCATGGTGAGTTTTTTGAAGTTGTCATTTTTTTCCCACAATTCTTTGCAAAATAAAGGTTTTTTTTTACTTTTTTTTTTTCCACAAAATTGTCATATTAGCAGGGTATTTCTCACACACCGCATATGCATACCACAAATTACACCCCAAAACACATTCTGCTATTACTCCCGAGTATGGCGATACCACATGTGTGAGACTTTTACACAGCGTGGCCACATACAGAGGCCCAACATGCAGGGGAGCACCTTCAGGCGTTCTGGAGCACCCAGGACAATTCTGACATTTCTCTCCTACATGTAAAAATTATCATTTATTAGCTAGAAAATTACATAGAACCCCAAAACATTATATATGTTTTTTTAGCAAAGACCCTAGAGAATACAATGGCGGTTGTTGCAACTTTTTATCTCACACGGTATTTGTGCAGCAATTTTTTTAACGCTTTTTTTGGAAAAAAAACTGTTTTATGCTTTACAAAAACCAAAACAGTAAAGTTGGCCCAATGTTTTTGCATAATGTGAAAGATGAAGTTACGCTGAGTAAATAGATAGCCAACATGTCACCTTTCTAAATTGCACGCGCTTGTGGAATGGCGCCAAACTTTGCTACTCAAAAATCCCATAGGCGACGCTTTAAAATTTTTTACTGGTTACATGTTTTGAGTTACAGAGGAGGTATAGGACCAAAATTATTGCTCTCGCTCTACCGATCGCAGCGATACCTCACATGTGTGGTTTGAACACCGTTTTCATATGTGGGCGGGACTTACGTATGCGTTCACTTCTGCATGCAAGCACACAGGGACAGGGGCGCTTTAAATTTTTTTTTTTTTTTTTATTGTTCGTTTTACTTTATTTTAGTTTGATGCTTTTTTCCAAAAAAAAAAATTTTGACCATTTTTATTTCTATTACAAGGAATGTAAACATCCTTGTAATAGGAATATGGCATGACAGGTCCTCTTTACAGTGAGATATGGGGTCAATAAGACCCCACATCTCACCTCTAGGCTGGGAAGCCTGAAATTAAAAAAAAAAAAAAAAAAAGATCCTGGCTTCGATCGTAGCGGTGAGTCGGTAGAAGCGCGGGAGGGGGTCATCCCATCTCGCCTCCCGTAAGAACGATCAAGCAGTGGAACAGCCGCTATGATCATTCTTATGGTGTAGGGAATCACCGGCTGAAAAAGCTGATATCTGAATGATGCCTGTAGCTGCAGGCATCATTCAGATATCCCCGCACAAAGTCAAGGACGTTGTATGACGGCTGGCGGGCGGGAAGTGGTTAAAATGCATTTTTTTTTTAACACAAAGTTGTCCATTTATACAATATTTCTAACACATAGCATGTACATATCAAATATGACACCCCGAAATAGATTTTTCTACTCCGGCGATACCACATGTGTGAGACTTCCACAGCCTGGCCACATACAAAGGCCAAGTACAGCCGAGCATGGCTCAGCATGGCGGGGTATTGCGGGGTATGGCAGGATAATGCGGGGCTTTGCAGAGTATTGTGGGGTATTCCTGGGTAATGTGGGGCTTTGCAGTGTATTGTGGGGGTATTGCAGGGTAATGCGGGGTATTCCAGGGTAATGTGGGGCTTTGCAGAGTAATGCACAGCATTGCAGAGTAGTAGGGATGGCTGAGCATGGATGGATGGATGTCTCTGTGCAGTGCTGTGGGCACTACACATCCAGCCCACAGCGCTGCAGCCATCCATCCATCCCCCTCTCCGCTCACAGTGTACCGATCGGTACACAGGAGGGGAGGAGAGGAACCGGCGTCATCAGATGACGCCGGTCTGTTTACATGTGATCGCGCCATCATTTGACGGCGTGATCACACGGTAAACGGCCACGATCAGCGCCCATTTACCGGGATCCGTGATGCACCCGGCGGTCACGGATGTGCTCGGGTGCGTGCCCCAGGGGGCGCGCGAGAGGGGAATTCCGGGAGGACGTCATATGACATCCTCCCAGAGTTAAGCAACCGCCCTGCAGCCGTCATTCAGCTATGGGCCGGTTGTTAAGTGGTTAAATTAATTTTTATTTTTTTTTAAATGAATTTTTTTTTTTCAAAAATTTTTTTTTTTTATGGGGCGGTCATAATGTTTTGGCTGATCATGGGGTTGTCAGCTTTTGTCACCTCCCACACTTTTTAACATTTCACCATTCATTCCTATGGGACCAATTTCGCCGCAAAAACAACGATATTTCGTGAACCATTTGGCAAAACGTTCCACAAAGTAATAGCACACCAATTAAATGACACTGAGGCCGGATTCACACTGGTATAGTTCAGCTTTTCACAAAGTTCCACAAGGTAATAGCACACCAATTAAATGACATTGATTCCGGATTCACACTGGTATTTTTCAGCTTTTCACAAAGTTCCACAAGGTAATAGCACACCAATTAAATGACATTGAACATTTCGCCATTCATTCCTATGGGACCAATATTGCCGCAAAAACGACGATATTTCGTGAACCATTCGGCGAAAAAAGTTCCACAAAGTAATAGCACACCAATTAAATGACACTGAGGCCGGATTCACACTGGTATAGTTCAGCTTTTCACAAAGTTCCACAAGGTAATAGCACACCAATCGGGAACAATCCGCACCTTCGGTATATTACTGTCTATGTAGTTGAAAAACTGTGGGAGGACTTAGGGTGGTATGATCATGGGGTTGTCAGCTTTTGTCACCTCTCACTCTAGTTTTGAACATTTCGCCATTCATTCCTATGGGACCAATTTCGTCGCAAAAACGAAGATATTTCGTGAACCATTCGGCGAAACGTTCCACAAAGTAATAGCACACCAATTAAATGACATTGATTCCGGATTCACACTGGTATTTTTCAGCTTTTCACAAAGTTCCACAAGGTAATAGCACACCAATTAAATGACATTGAACATTTCGCCATTCATTCCTATGGGACCAATATTGCCGCAAAAACGACGATATTTCGTGAACCATTCGGCGAAAAAAGTTCCACAAAGTAATAGCACACCAATCGGGAACAATCCGCACGTTTTGGTATATTACTTGTCTCTGTAGTGTAAAAACTGTGGGAGGAGTCTACAAGCATTATTAAGTCTAGCAGATGAAGGTATGACCACATGCATTTGGGGGGTCTCAGCATCTTGTGTTTACAACCACTGTTTCCTAGCAACGCTCATGTCCTGTTTATGCTTCACAAATACTGCTCAATACACAGGACCATGATAGCTGTAGTAACTGTGCAGTAATTCAAATGGCCGTATTTTAAAAACTATAAATCCTACAGCGAAGATCTTTATATTGTGAGAATCACAAGACCCAGACCTAGATTTTGATACATAGTATGTCTCTAAAATATTAAAATTGAAGGTCGCAGTTTAGAAATTGCCCTTCAAATTTGAAGGGGCTAGAGTGTAGTTTCAATGAATGTCAATGGATGGTGTGAGTTGCAAACAAATGGTCATATTGTGAAAACTATCAGGACTATGGCTTAGCCGTGGACATGTTTAGTGGCAGCAGGGATAGCTGAACGTTTTGATATAAGATTTGTGTAGGTGGGCTTGAAAATGAGGGAGTGGCGGCAGTTTAGAAATCATGTTCTGATTTTTCAGCTTTTGTCACCTCCCACTCTAGTTTCCCCATTCATTCCTATGGGACCAATTTCGCCGCAAAAATGAGGATATTTCGTGAACCATTCGGCGAAACATTCCACAAAATAATAGCACACCATTCGGGAACAATCTGCACGTTTCGGTATATTACTTGTCTATGTAGTGTAAAAACTGTGGGAGGAGTTAGGGTGGTAAATTTGGCTATAATAATAAGAATAAGAATAATAATAATATATATGTGAGATAACAGTAAGTGGTCTTGCTATGCAAGAACACTTAATAATATATATGTGAGATAACAGTAAGTGGTCTTGCTATGCAAGAACACTTAATAATAAGAATAACTAGAAAAGCTACAATTTCTGGGGAAATTGTGAAAGTGTTCTTGCCTCTACAACTGGAGTGGGCGGAGTAACTGGGTGGGGTGGAGTGGCTTGAGTAACTGTGAAAAGTGTTAAAAAGCTTAATATTTTAAAAAGTATAAATAGTAGTAAAAAAGTTCCATCATTAGCTGAAAGAGCTGAACATTTTTTTCAAAAGTAATTTTTTTTTTTTCAAAAATGATTTTTTTTTTTCAAAAGTAATTTTTTTTTTATGGGGCGGTCATAATGTTTTGGCTGATCATGGGGTTGTCAGCTTTTGTCCCCTCCCACTCTAGTTTTGAACATTTCGCCATTCATTCCTATGGGACCAATTTTGTCGCAAAAACGACGATATTTCATGAACCATTCGGCGAAACGTTCCAGAAAGTAATAGCACACCAATTAAATGACATTGATTCCGGATTCACACTGGTATATTTCAGCTTTTCACAAAGTTCCACAAGGTAATAGCACACCAATTAAATGACATTGAACATTTCGCCATTCATTCCTATGGGACCAATTTTGCCGCAAAAACTACGATATTTCGTGAACCATTTGGTGAAACGTTCCACAAAGTAATAGCACACCAATCGGGAACAATCCGCACGTTTCGGTATATTACTTGTCTCTGTAGTGTAAAAACTGTGGGAGGAGTCTACAAGCATTATCAAGTCTAGCAGATGAAGTCACATGCATTTGGGGTGTCTCAGCATCTTGTGTTTACCACTGTTTCCTAGCAACGCTCATGCCCTGTTTATGCTTCACAAATACTGCTCCATACACAGTACACAGGACCATGATAGATGTAGTAACTATGCAGTAATTCAAATGGCCGTATTTTAAAAACTATAAATCCTACAGCGAAGATCTTTATATTGTGAGAATCACAAGACCCAGACCTAGATTTTGATGTATAGTATGTCTCTGAAATATTAAAAATGGAGGCATGGTCGCAGTTTAGAAATTGCCCTTCAAATTTGAAGGGGCTAGAGTGTAGTTTCAATGAATGTCAATGGACGGCGTGAGTTGCAAACAAATGGTTATATTGTGAAAACTATCAGGACTATGGCTTAGCCGTGGACATGTTTAGTGGCAGCAGGGATAGCTGAACGTTTTGATATAATATTTGTGTAGGTGGGCTTGAAAATGAGGGAGTGGTGGCAGTTTAGAAATCATGTTCTGATTTTTCAGCTTTTGTCACCTCCCACTCTAGTTTCCCCATTCATTCCTATGGGACCTATTTCGCCGCAAAAATGACGATATTTCGTGAACCATTTGGTGAAACGTTCCACAAAATAAAAGCACACCATTCGGGAACAATCCGCACGTTTCGGTATATTACTTGTCTATGTAGTGTAAAAACTGTGGGAGGAGTTAGGGTGGTAAATTTGGCTAGAAGAAGAAGAAGAAGAATATATATGTGAGATAACAGTAAGTGGTCTTGCTATGCAAGAACACTTAATAATAATATATATGTGAGATAACAGTAAGTGGTCTTGCTATGCAAAATTGTGGGAGGAGTTAGGGTGGTAAATTTGGCTATAATAATAATAATAACTAGAAAAGGTACAATTTCTGGGGAAATTGTAAAAAGTGTTCTTGCCTCTACAACTGGAGTGGGTGGAATAACTGGATGGAGTGGCTTGAGTAACTGTGAAAAGTGTTAAAAAGCTTAATATTTTAAAAAGTATAAATAGTAGTAAAAAAGTTGAACTCCCATCATTAGCTGAAAGAGCTGAACTTTTTTTTCAAAAATGAATTTTTTTTTTTTCAAAAATAATTTTTTCTTTTAAAAAATGTATTTTTTTTTTTTCAAAAATGAATTTTTTTTTTCAAAAATATTTTTTTTTTATGGGGCGGTCATAATGTTTTGGCTGATCATGGGGTTGTCAGCTTTTGTCACCTCCCACTCTAGTTTTGAACATTTCACCATTCATTCCTATGGGACCAATTTCGTCGCAAAAACGACGATATTTCGTGAACCATTCGGCGAAACGTTCCAGAAAGTAATAGCACACCAATTAAATGACATTGATTCCGGATTCACACTGGTATATTTGAGCTTTTCACAAAGTTCCACAAGGTAATAGCACACCAATTAAATGACATTGAACATTTCACAATTTATTCCTATGGGACCAATATTGCCGCAAAAACGACGATATTTTGTGAACCATTCGGCGAAAAAAGTTCCACAAAGTAATAGCACACCAATTAAATGACATTGAACATTTCGCCATTTATTCCTATGGGACCAATTTCACCGCAAAAACTATGATATTTCGTGAACCATTCGGCGAAACGTTCCACAAAGTAATAGCACACCAATCGGGAACAATCCGCACGTTTCGGTATGTTACTTGTCTATGTAGTGTAAAAACTGTGGGAGGAGTTAGGGTGGTAAATTTGGCTATAATAATAAGAATAATAATATATATGTGAGATAACAGTAAGTGGTCTTGCTATGCAAGAACACTTAATAATAATATATATGTGAGATAACAGTAAGTGGTCTTGCTATGCAAGAACACTTAATAATAATAACTAGAAAATGCATTTCCTGGGGAAAATGCGTGGGAATGCTGAATAGCTAAATTGCTAAAACGGCCTCCATCAAAACTGCCCCATCATATTGCCATCAAAACTGCCCCATCAGAATTGCCCCATCAAAATTGTCCCCATTAAAACTGCCCCATCATATTGCCACCATCAAAACTGCTCCATCAAAATTGTCCCATCATATTGCCACCATCAGAATTGCCCCATCAAAACTGCCCCACCATATTGCCACCATCAAAACTGCCCCATCAGAATTGCCCCATCATATTACCACCATCAAAACTGCCCCATCATATTGCCATCAAAACTGCCCCATTAGAATTGCCCCATCAAAATTTTCCCCATCAAAACTGCCCCATCATATTGCCACCATCAAAACTGCCCCATCAGAATTGCCCCATCAAAACTGCCCTATCATATTGCCACCATCAAAACTGCCCCATCAGAACTGCCCCATCAAAACTGCCCCGTCATATTGCCACCATCAAACCTGCCCCATCAGAATTGCCCCATCAAAACTGCCCCCATCATATTGCCACCATCAAAACTGCCCCCATCATATTGCCACCATCAAAACTGCCCCATCAGAATTGCCCCATCATATTGCCACCATCAAATCTGCCCCATCAGAATTGCCCCATCAAAACTGCCCCATCATATTGCCACCATCAAAACTGCCCCATCAGAATTGCCCCATCAAAACTGCCCCATCATATTGCCACCATCAAAACTGCCCCCATCAAAACTGCCCCATCAGAATTGCCCCATCAAAACTGCCCCATCAGAATTGCCCTATCAAAACTGCCCCATCAGAATTGCCCCATCAAAACTGCCCCATCAGAATTGCCCTATCAAAACTTCCCCATCATATTGCCACCATCAAAACTGCCCCATCAGAATTGTCCCATCAAAACTGCCCCATCATATTGCCACCATCAAAACTGCCCCATCATAATTGCACCATCAAAACTGCCCCATCATATTCCTCTATTATAAATCAGTACATGGTGTGTCTGTCCCCTCCCCCCGGGCTCTGTAATCAGAGCTGAGATGCTCCAGCCACCTCCCCCCCGTGTATAACAGAAGCTTTGGTAACCATGGCAACAAAACAAACACAGTACACTCTGATTAATGGCTAAAATTTCCTGAAATGACCTCTAAACAAAAAGCTTTTTCTCAAAAACTGTAAAAGATATCAAACTGAAAAGCTGTAGCCAGATAGCTGAATATTTTGTGAACATTTTAAAGTTTGTTTGGTGTCTGTAGGTGAAAGTATGAAGGAGCTGAAACTTTTGGGAGCGGAAGAAGATTTTAAGGATCTGAAGCATGCTCTTATTGACTTCAATGTTAAAAAAAAAGTGTTAAAAAGCTTAATGTTTTAAAAAGTATAAATGGTAGAAAAAAAGTTGAAAAAGAGCACACATCAGCTAAAAGAGACGAACATTTTAATAGTTGAATGGTTTTAATAGCTGAAAGTATGCAGAAGTTACGCAGAGCCAAAAAACGTACGGAATAAAATTAAAAATAAATAAAATCGAATAACAATAGTGGGACTGCTAAAGCAATCCCACTAACTAGAAAAGCTACAATTTCTGGGGAAATTGTGAAAAGTGTTCTTGCCTCTACAACTGGAGTAGGGGGAGTAACTGGGTGGAGTGGCTTGAGGTTTTTTTATTCAAAAAATGTTATTTTTTTTTTCAAAAATATTTTTTTTTCCAAAATAATTTTTTTTTTTCAAAAATATTTTTTTTTCAAAAATTTTTTTTTTTTCAAAAATATTTTTTTTTCCAAAATAATTTTTTTTTTTTCAAAAATATTTTTTTTTCCAAAATATTTTTTTTTTTTTCAAAAATATTTTTTTTTCCAAAATAATTTTTTTTTTTTCAAAAATATTTTTTTTTTCATGGGGCGGTCATAATGTTTTGGCTGATCATGGGGTGGTCATAATGTTTTGGCTGATCATGGGGTTGTCAGGTTTTGTCACCTCCCACTCTAGTTTTGAACATTTCGCCATTCATTCCTATGGGACCAATTTCGCCGCAAAAACGACGATATTTCGTGAACCATTCGGTGAAACGTTCCACAAAGTAATAGCACACCAATTAAATGACATTGATTCCGGATTCACACTGGTATTTTTCAGCTTTACAAGGTAATAGCACACCAATTAAATGACATTGAACATTTCGCCATTCATTCCTATGGGACTAATTTTGCCGCAAAAACGACGATATTTCGTGAACCATTCGGCGAAACGTTCCACAAAATAATAGAAACACCAATTAAATGACATTGAGGCCGGATTCACACTGGTATTTTTCAGCTTTTCACAAAGTTCCACAAGGTGATAGCACACCAATTAAATGACATTGAACATTTCGCCATTCATTCCTATGGGACTAATTTCGCCGCAAAAATTATGATATTTCGTGGACCATTCGGCGAAACGTTCCACAAAGTAATAGCACACCAATCGGGAGCAATCCGCACGTTTCAGTATATTACTTGTCTATGTAGTGTAAAAATTGTTAGAGGAGTCTACAAGCATTATCAAGTCTAGCAGATGAAGGTATGTTAGAATATCATTATGAATGGTTGAGTTCTTGTGATAATTGAATTATATATATAAATATATATATAAATATATATATATATCTTCTATGTATGGAAAAGGTGACGTTATATAGGTTTTTATACTCATATAAGTTTATGCTGGTATAGGCTTTGTATGCATTGCTTGGGAGAGATTCATCTCACATGTGGATACAATTTAGTGTAGACCATTTCACCTCCCCCATCGTAAGAAGATTAGATTACAGTCTTTCCAAAGACACAAAGTTTCAGTATGTTAAGAATATAAGCTGTTTCTTTACATTGCTATATTTCTTGATTAGGATATTAATAAGAACACTGCATTTTACATATATGTATACTGATATGTAGGATTTTATATGTTTAAAGGAAATGTATATATTGTAAGTTAAATGATTCTTAAAAGATAGCTTTTTTCACATAGTTCATAGCCCCACCCTTAGGAATGTTGGAAGGAGTAATTCAAATTTCCCGGTCTTTTCTATGGGACTATAACAAACCGTTTTCAAGACACACACACACACACAGATCTCAAGATATACACACAGACATATCTGATTTAAACTTTATTTTAAGAATAATCTATTTTTGTATTCTACATTTTGACATTGTTTTTGTAACATTTTGCTAATTGATCATTAAATCAATTTTGGAGGTTTTACACGAGAACTTAACAGATTTTTCTTGGAACTTTTCTCATCAATATGTATTATTGAAATATAGTTATTAATACAGTAAATAACTCGATTATTACAGTGGCGAGCCATTTGCCAGATTCTTTTTGTCCGAATATCGAATTTTTTTTCAATAATTTCTCCTTCCGCTTGTCGAGAGGGAATATCAGCAAAAACTGATTATTCAGACAAGCTTTCAGGAGAAATCGAAAAAGTTCATTTTCGGCATCATTGAATTGAACTTGGAAGGAAAAGAAACATTAGAATTGGTGAGACGTTTGTGCACGTACAAGAAAAATCTGTTTCTTGATGACGTAATTTCCCGCCAAGAGAGGGAACGCGTGTTACATGAAGGAAGCCGTCTTACATTGGTAAGTTATGGATTTAATTCATGAATTATCCAGTGAGAGTGATTTAGAATTTAAAAATTTGTCAAAGTTTGTTAAAGATGATGAATTATGGTGTTACATGTTCAATGAATGCTTACAGGCTAATAAGAAAATACAAAAGTCAAAATTTACATTTAAGAAATTCAGCAAACAGGTTAGGAATTTGATTAAGTTAATTAAAATTTATGATACAATGATATCAGGAGTTTTTGAAAGCAATGTAGTTGGTACAAAAGAGGAAACAAAGGACAATAGTTTATGTACTAATTGTCAGATTTTGACTGAAAGGATAGATGATTTGCAGAGTGCAATTCAAATAAAGGATATTCAGTTGTCTGAGTTACAGAATAATGTAAAGTTTAAAGCAGAGTCAAGCAAGAGTTTAGAGATTAATGTTAATGCAGACTCTATGAATGTTACTGCAGATTCTATGCAGAAGCCTTTTGTACAAGATATGCGGTTTTTCAAGGTTGATGACCAGGAAAATGAAGTTTTGCTTAAAACAAAAATACTGAATAAAGCTGCTGAATGCAGACACCGTTTAGATATATTACAAAATGGCGTTCAGAGTGCCACGTGTAAGGCCACACCCAGAGATGGTGAGATACACGTCACAGGCAGAACTAAAGTTTCAGAGCAGACAGGAAATACTTCCCTACATACTACACAAAGGAAAACTTTGAAAGTAGAAAATACAGAACATATTTCTGAGCAATATATTCTTTCTTCTTTAAACAATAGTTTGACTGATTTGCCTTATGCTTCAGAAGTCAAACAGATCAGTACATTGACTGTTAATGACAGTTCAATCAATTTGAAAAACAATGATGAAATTGAGAGGGATGGATTACTTCCATCACCATCAGGATTTAGGAAAAAAGGTTCTGAGTCATCTCCAACATTAAAATATGTGACTTCACTTTTATTAGATGAAAGTGGAAGGCCATGGTTACATGGTTTATTAAATGGCAAGGATACTAAATGGTTAATAGATTTAGGATCTAAACTCAGTTTAACTAAAAACAAATTACATGTGAATATTGATTCTCCAAAATGTAATTTAATTGGTTTCAATGGAAAAGGAAATACAGTTGCAGCTAAAGTTTCTGGTGTGAATTTCGAGATTCCGGGAGTTTTAAAAACTAA
This sequence comes from Aquarana catesbeiana, assembly GCF_042186555.1. Lineage (NCBI taxonomy): Eukaryota > Metazoa > Chordata > Amphibia > Anura > Ranidae > Aquarana > Aquarana catesbeiana. Next base: position 111,054,556 of record NC_133330.1, on the reverse strand, counting down.
AATGGACATCTGGTGTTGCCAAAATACAGAGAATATTTTAGGCATGGATGTGATTAGTAAATTAGATTGGATTATTGATTTAAGTAATTCTACTATATGGAAAGATTCATCTAGGCCCAAATCTAGGTTAATAGATTCTTCCATGTACAATAATGTGGGAAGTATTTGTACAGCAGTCGCTGACATTTCTTCAGATCTTAATTGGCCACACACAGGAACCAATCTCGAATTGGAACAATCGGTAAGAGCACATAAAAGTCTTTGGAGTCAGAACAAAATGGATACAGGTTTGTTTAAAGATATTGAGATAGAAATTGAGGGACGAGACCCTGAACCCCAAATTCAAAATAAGTTGCCACAAGAATCAATAGGTCCAGTTTCTGACATTGTACAATCATTTTTACAACAAGGAATATTAAAGAAGGCACAATCAGTGGTAAATAATTGTATTTGGCCTATCAAGAATGCTGATGATTCGTATTCTTTATCAGTTGATTTAAGATCACTGAATAAATGCATTACAAATAACAAACCTATTGTTCCTAATTTAAATTTAATGTCACAAATGGATGCCAAGGCCAAAGTATTTTCAGTACTGGAAATTTCCAATAGTCATTTTTCAGTACCAGTAACAAACAGCTGTCATTATAAACTTGCCTTCAGTTTCAATAAAGAAACTTATGCCTTCACTAGAATAGTTCCAGAAATGGAAATCAGTGACGGAATAGTGCACGAGTGCTTGGAGAAAGTTTTATCAAAATTTTCTAGATCAAAATGTATTTTCCAACATGTGGACAAAATTTTGTTGTCTACCCAAAATACAGAGGAACATGTCACTCTGTTGACGGAGTTATTTACACTGTTACAAACAGCAGGATTGAAATTGAACACAGAGTCAGTTCAGTTAATGAAAGATAAAGTTAATTTTCTTCATATGCAAATTAGTCATGGACAGAGAAAGTTATCACAGGAAAAAGTTAGAAACATTTCTGCTATTCCAGTTCCAACATCTTACAAGGCATTATATCAATTTTTGAGTGAGGTAAATTCTTGCAAAGAGTTTTTACAGGAATACGATGATAAAGTTAAACCATTATTTGATTTCCTGAAACAAAAAGATGTTGTGTTTGATGAATGGTCTCAAACCCATACAGATGTTTTTGAAATGCTGAAAAGAGATTTGCAGAATGCTGTTTCATTGCATACAATCGAAATTGGAATATCTATGCCTGTTTTATTGTCTACTAAGGTATCTGAGAATTCCATCTCAGTAATTTTATTTCAGGTAAAAGATGGTGAACCGAAAATAATAGGTTTTTTCTCCAGAGGTTTGACAAATATGGAAAAGACTTTTGACACAAATATGAAGCAATTGTTAAGTGTTTATTTTGCAGTCAAAGTAACAGAAAAGATTGTGAGATCTAGGATGATCATATTACGGACACCTGATCTGTCATTAAAAATTCTTTTTAAGAGAATTCATTCAGGAGAATTATATGACAAATATTGCCCATTTTTTAAAACTTTAAAATCTAAACCCATAGAGGTAGATGTGATAACAGAACATTCTCAGCTAAATTTATTCAGAAAGCCTATAAATGGGATTGTTAGAACAAGTGCTGAGAGATGCTTTGAGACAGGATTTGTTAATAATATTAAAAATTGTTCAACAGGTCTTTCTAGGTGTTACCCAAAGAATGGTTATACTATTCAGCAAAAATTCTACAGAAAATGCTGAATTGAAAATGTTAGAAGTACAGTACAGCACGCATTACTCTGAAATATTATAGAAGAGAAGTGAATGAATATATAATTCGCTTTTGTCTTCTGGGGTAATTTTAAATCTTTTATTTAGTTTATGAAAACAAGATTTTATATTATGACTAAAAAAAGAGAAATTGCGTCCTGTCGTTTAACTACACAGAATAATAAATTAGAGTATAGGTAATTTTAAGAAAAATAGAGCAAAGTAAGGTAATTAGAAATGTTATTATTAAAATATGTTGTATGTAGTTTGTATGTCATAATAAAATATTAGAATTTTGGTATGTAAAATGAATAGGTAAATGAAGGTATATTTTGCATGTATTTAAATTCTCAATAATGATACTGCATTCTTTTTTAGGATCTGACTTGTAAGTCACCAAAAGAAAGAAATTTAATATTTCTAGACCTTCCAGATGGGAACAAAATCTTGAAGTTTAAGAATATCAGTTCTGGGAGAAGAATTGACAGAAGAGATTCATTCGTTATAATTATTGTCATTTTAATGTTCAATAAAGTTTTTCCAACTTTACAGAGTGCAGGAAGAAGAAGAAGAAGAAGAAAAATTCTCGAGAACCTCTGATAAGAGAGGACATTTTAAAAACAATGGACTTTTTAGTTTTTTTTTACTACTGATGAAATCATTTATCCATCAGATATATTGCAGTTTTTATATATCATTTTTATGTGACAGGACATGTTTATTATATCAAGATGAGATATTTTTTACACATCATTTTTTACACTCATATATAGTGTATTTTCAGAGTTGAAAGGGTTAAACATCCCTACAATAGAGTCATTCTAGTTAGAGGGAACATCTGGTGTTAATTAAGACAGAGTACATTTTTCTTAAAGGTACATAAACAAGATAGGATTAACTTTACATTGTAATATGTATTTAGTTTTGAAATCATCTCACTTATATGAACAAATTGAAGTTAAGAACATATTTTATGTTTAATTTTGACAAGGTTATTAGAAAGGTTTTATGGATTATAGATTTATGTTAAACACAATTTGGAGGGAAAATATGAAACAAATTTCTGAAGTGATATCTATATTTCAAAGTATTGTACAACAATGTTACATTTATGAATCATGAAATTAAGGGGATTTATTTGGTAAAAGAAAAAGAAAATAATAAGGGTGAAAATTTTTTTTATGGTATATGAAGATGAAGGGTTATGAATTCACTTTTCCTTATACAGAATCAAATTTGAAAATATATATTTAAATCAATTATCTTAAAATCTTTGAGGATGAATGAATACGGATGTGATGCGTTTGAGGTATAAATGGATTTAGAGTTAGATTCAGATTTATATAGATTTAAAATGAAAAGATTAATTTAAATCAATCATTTTGAGAGGGAAATGTTAGAATATCAGAATTTATGAATGGTTGAGTTCTTGTGATAATTGAATTATATATATAAATATATATATAAATATATATATATCTTCTATGTATGGAAAAGGTGAAGTTATATAGGTTTTTATACTCATATAAGTTTATGCTGGTATAGGCTTTGTATGCATTGCTTGGGAGAGATTCATCTCACATGTGGATACAATTTAGTGTAGACCATTTCACCTCCCCCATCGTAAGAAGATTAGATTACAGTCTTTCCAAAGACACAAAGTTTCAGTATGTTAAGAATATAAGCTGTTTCTTTACATTGCTATATTTCTTGATTAGGATATTAATAAGAACACTGCATTTTACATATATGTATACTGATATGTAGGATTTTATATGTTTAAAGGAAATGTATATATTGTAAGTTAAATGATTCTTAAAAGATAGCTTTTTTCACATAGTTCATAGCCCCACCCTTAGGAATGTTGGAAGGAGTAATTCAAATTTCCTGGTCTTTTCTATGGGACTATAACGAACCGTTTTTAAGCCAGCCTCTTTGGGAAAGGTGGGGGTTAATTGAAGGAGTACAGATAGGCTGTGGGAAGAGGGACAGATGCTTTGCAGCTCTCCATCAAGACACACACACACACAGATCTCAAGATATACACACAGACATATCTGATTTAAACTTTATTTTAAGAATAATCTATTTTTGTATTCTACATTTTGACATTGTTTTTGTAACATTTTGCTAATTGATCATTAAATCAATTTTGGAGGTTTTACACGAGAACTTAACAGATTTTTCTTGGAACTTTTCTCATCAATATGTATTATTGAAATATAGTTATTAATACAGTAAATAACTCGATTATTACAAGGTATGACCACATGCATTTGGGGTGTCTCAGCATCTTGTGTTTACAACCACTGTTTCCTAGCAACGCTCATGTCCTGTTTATGCTTCACAAATACTGCTCAATACACAATACACAGGACCATGATAGCTGTAGTAACTGCAGTAATTCAAATGGCCGTATTTTAAAAACTATAAATCCTACAGAGAAGATCTTTATATTGTGAGAATCACAGGACCCAGACCTAGATTTTGATACATAGTATGTCTCTGAAATATTAAAATTGAAGGCATGGTTGCAGTTTAGATATTGCCCTTCAAATTTGAAGGGGCTAGAGTGTAGTTTCAATGAATGTCAATGGACGGTGTGAGTTGCAAACAAATGGTCATATTGTGAAAACTATCAGGACTATGGCTTAGCCGTGGACATGTTTAGTGGCAGCAGGGATAGCTGAACGTTTTGATATAAGATTTGTGTAGGTGGGCTTGAAAATGAGGGAGTGGTGGCAGTTTAGAAATCATGTTCTGATTTTTCAACTTTTGTCACCTCCCACTCTAGTTTCCCCATTCATTTCTATGGGACCAATTTCACCGCAAAAACGACGATATTTCGTGAACCATTCGGCGAAACGTTCCACAAAGTAATAGCACACCATTCGGGAACAATCCGCACGTTTCGGTATATTGTCTATGTAGTGTAAAAATTGTGGGAGGAGTTAGGGTGGTAAATTTGGCTATAATAACAATAAGAATAACTAGAAAAGGTACAATTTCTGGGGAAATTGTGAAAAGTGTTCTTGCCTCTACAACTGGAGTGGGTGGAATAAATGGATGGAGTGGCTTGAGTAACTGTGAAAAGTGTTAAAAAGCTTAATATTTTAAAAAGTATAAATAGTAGTAAAAAAAAGTTGAAGTCCCATCATTAGCTGAAAGAGCTGAACATTTTTTTCAAAAGTTTTTTTTTTTTCAAAAATGATTTTTTTTTTCAAAAACTGCCATCAAAACTGCCCCATCAGAATTGTCCCATCATATTGCCACCATCAAAACTGCCCCATCAGAATTGTTCCATGAAAACAGCCCCATCATATTGCCACCATCAGAATTGCCCCATCATATTGCCTCCATCAAAACTGCCCCATCAGAATTGCCCCATCATATTGCCACCATCAAAACTGCCCCATCAGAATTGCCCTATCAAAACTGCCCCATCATAATTGCTCCACCAAAACTGCCCCATCATATTGCCACCATCAAAACTGCCCCATCATAATTGCCCCATTAAAACTGCCCCATCAGAATTGCCCTATCAAAACTGCCCCATCATATTCCTCTATTATAAATCAGTACATGGTGTGTCTGTCCCCTCCCCTGGGCTCTGTAATCAGAGCTGAGATGCTCCAGCCACCTCCCCCCCTGTGTATAACAGAAGCTTTGGTAACCATGGCAACAAAACAAACACAGTACACTCTGATTAATGGCTAAAATTTCCTGAAATGACCTCTAAACAAAAAGCTTTTTCCCAAAAACTATAAATCCTACAGCGAAGATCTTTATATTGTGAGAATCACAAGACCCAGACCTAGATTTTGATGTATAATATGTCTCTGAAATATTAAAAATAGAGGCACGGTCGCAGTTTAGAAATTGCCCTTCAAATTTGAAGGGGCTAGAGTGTAGTTTCAATGAATGTCAATGGACGGTGTGAGTTGCAAACAAATGGTCATATTGTGAAAACTATCAGGACTATGGCTTAGCCGTGGACATGTTTAGTGGCAGCAGGGATAGCTGAACGTTTTGATATAAGATTTGTGTAGGTGGGCTTGAAAATGAGGGAGTGGTGGCAGTTTAGAAATCATGTCCTGATTTTTCAGCTTTTGTCACCTCCCACTCTAGTTTCCCCATTCATTCCTATGGGACCAATTTCGCCGCAAAAACTACGATATTTCGTGAACCATTCGGCGAAACGTTCCACAAAATAATAGCACACCATTCGGGAACAATCCGCACGTTTCGGTATATTACTTGTCTATGTAGTGTAAAAATTGTGGGAGGAGTTAGGGTGGTAAATTTGGCTATAATAATAAGAATAATAAGAACTAGAAAAGGTACAATTTTTGGGGAAATTGTGAAAGTGTTCTTGCCTCTACAACTGGAGTGGGCGGAGTAACTGGGTGGGGTGGAGTGGCTTGAGTAACTGTGAAAAGTGTTAAAAAGCTTAATATTTTAAAAAGTATAAATAGTAGTAAAAAAGTTCCATCATTCGCTGAAAGAGCTGAAAATTTTTTTCAAAAGTAATTTTTTTTTCAAAAATGAATTTTTTTTAATCAAAAATGATTTTTTTTTCTTCAAAAATGATTTTTTTTTTCAAAAGTAATTTTTTTTTTCAAAGGTAATTTTTTTTTTTCAAAAATGAATTTTTTTATTTCAAAAATAATTTTTTTTTTCAAATATATTTTTTTTTCAAAAATAATTTTTTTTTTAAAAGAAATTTTTTTTTTTCAAAAATATTTTTTTTTTTTTTTTCAAAAATGATTTTTTTTTTTCAAAAATTATTTTTTTACTTTTTTCAAAAATTTTTTTTTTTTTTCAAAAATATTTTTTTTTTTACATGGGGCGGTCATAATGTTTTGGCTGATCATGGGGTGGTCATAATGTTTTGGCTGATCATGGGGTTGTCAGCTTTTGTCACTTCCCACTCTAGTTTTGAACATTTCGCCATTCATTCCTATGGGACCAATTTCGCCGCAAAAACGTCATTTCGTGGACCATTCGGCAAAACATTCCACAAAGTAATAACACACCAATCGGGAACAATCCGCTCATTTCGGTATATTACTTGTCTCTGTAGTGTGAAAACTGTGGGAGGAGTCTACAAGCATTATCAAGTCTAGCAGATGAAGTCACATGCATTTGGAGTGTCTCAGCATCTTGTGTTTACAACCACTGTTTCCTAGCAACGCTCATGCCCTGTTTATGCTTCCCAAATACTGCTTCATCAAAACTGCCCCATCAGAATTACCCCATCAAAACTGCCCCATCATATTCCTCTATTATAAATCAGTACATGGTGTGTCTGTCCCCTCCCCCGGGCTCTGTAATCAGAGCTGAGATGCTCCAGCCACCTTCCCCCCTGTGTATAACAGAAGCTTTGGTAACCATGGCAACAAAACAAACACTAACAGTACACTCTGATTAATGGCTAAAATTTCCTGAAATGACCTCTAAACAAATGGCCGTATTTTAAAAACTATACATCCTACAGCGAAGATCTTTATATTGTGAGAATCACAAGACCCAGACCTAGATTTTGATACATAGTATGTCTCTGAAATATTAAAATTGAAGGCACGGTCGCAGTTTAGATATTGCCCTTCAAATTTGGAGGGGGCTAGAGTGTAGTTTCAATGAATGTCAATGGACGGCGTGAGTTGCAAACAAATGGTCATATTGTGAAAACTATCAGGACTATGGCTTAGCCGTGGACATGTTTAGTGGCAGCAGGGATAGCTGAACGTTTTGATATAAGATTTGTGTAGGTGGGCTTGAAAATGAGGGAGTGGCGGCAGTTTAGAAATCATGTTCTGATTTTCCAGCTTTTGTCATCTCCCACTCTAGTTTCCCCATTCATTCCTATGGGACCAATTTCGCCGCAAAAACGACGATATTTCGTGAACCATTCGGCGAAACGTTCCACAAAGTAATAGCACACCATTCGGGAACAATCCGCACGTTTCGGTATATTACTTGTCTATGTAGTGTAAAAACTGTGGGAGGAGTTAGGGTGGTAAATTTGGCTATAATAATAAGAATAATATATATGTGAGATAACAGTAAGTGGTCTTGCTATGCAAGAACACTTAACTAGAAAAGGTACAATTTCTGGGGAAATTGTGAAAAGTGTTAAAAAGCTTAATATTTTAAAAAGTATAAATAGTAGTAAAAAAGTTGAAGTCTCATCATTAGCTGAAAGAGCTGAACATTTTTTTCAAAAATTATGATTTTTTTTTTTCAAAAATTATGATTTTTGTTTTCAAAAATTATAAATTTTTTTTTCAAAAATGATTTTTTTTTCAAAAATAATTTTTTTTCAAAAATATTTTTTTTTTCAAAAATTTTTTTTTTTCAAAAATGATTTTATTTTTATTTTTTTCAAAAATTATTTTTTTTTTTTTTCAAAAATTATTTTTTTTTTTTCAAAAATTATTATTTATTTTTTTTTCAAAAATATTTTTTTTTTTACATGGGGCGGTCATAATGTTTTGGCTGATCATGGGGTGGTCATAATGTTTTGGCTGATCATGGGGTTGTCAGCTTTTGTCACCTCCCACTCTAGTTTTGAACATTTCGCCATTCATTCCTATGGGACCAATTTCGCCGCAAAAACTACGATATTTCGTGAACCATTCGGCGAAACGTTCCACAAAGTAATAGCACACCATTCGGGAACAATCCGCACGTTTCGGTATATTACTTGTCTATGTAGTGTAAAAACTGTGGGAGGAGTTAGGGTGGTAAATTTGGCTATAATAATAATAAGAACTAGAAAAGGTACAATTTCTGGGGAAATTGTGAAAGTGTTCTTGCCTCTACAACTGGAGTGGGCGGAGTAACTGGGTGGGGTGGAGTGGCTTGAGTAACTGTGAAAAGTGTTAAAAAGCTTAATATTTTAAAAAGTATAAATAGTAGTAAAAAAGTTCCATCATTCGCTGAAAGAGCTGAACATTTTTTTCAAAAGTAATTTTTTTTTTCAAAAATGATTTTTTTTTCTTCAAAAATGAATTTTTTTTTCTTCAAAAATGAATTTTTTTTTCTTCAAAAATGAATTTTTTTTTTCAAAAGTAATTTTTTTTTTCAAAGGTAATTTTTTTTTTCAAAAATGAATTTTTTTATTTCAAAAATAATTTTTTTTTTCAAAAATATTTTTTTTTTCAAATATATTTTTTTTTTCAAAAATATTTTTTTTTTTAAAAGTAATTTTTTTTTCAAAAATATTTTATTTTTTCAAAAATATTTTATTTTTTCAAAAATAATTTTTTTTTTCAAAAATATTTTTTTTTTTTCAAAAATTTTTTTTTTTTTACATGGGGCGGTCATAATGTTTTGGCTGATCATGGGGTGGTCATAATGTTTTGGCTGATCATGGGGTTGTCAGCTTTTGTCACCTCCCACTCTAGTTTTGAACATTTCGCCATTCATTCCTATGGGACCAATTTCGCCGCAAAAACGTCATTTCATGGACCATTCGGCGAAACATTCCACAAAGTAATAACACACCAATCGGGAACAATCCGCTCGTTTCGGTATATTACTTGTCTCTGCAGTGTAAAAACTGTGGGAGGAGTCTACAAGCATTATCAAGTCTAGCAGATGAAGTCACATGCATTTGGGGTGTCTCAGCATCTTGTGTTTACAACCACTGTTTCCTAGCAACGCTCATGCCCTGTTTATGCTTCCCAAATACTACTTCATCAAAACTGCCCCATCAGAATTACCCCATCAAAACTGCCCCATCATATTCCTCTATTATAAATCAGTACATGGTGTGTCTGTCCCCTCCCCCGGGCTCTGTAATCAGAGCTGAGATGCTCCAGCCACCTCCCCCCTGTGTATAACAGAAGCTTTGGTAACCATGGCAACAAAACAAACACAGTACACTCTGATTAATGGCTAAAATTTCCTGAAATGACCTCTAAACAAATGGCCGTATTTTAAAAACTATACATCCTACAGCGAAGATCTTTATATTGTGAGAATCACAAGACCCAGACCTAGATTTTGATATATAGTATGTCTCTGAAATATTAAAATTGAAGGCACGGTCGCAGTTTAGAAATTGCCCTTCAAATTTTAAGGGACTAGAGTGTAGTTTCAATGAATGTCAATGGACGGCGTGAGTTGCAAACAAATGGTCATATTGTGAAAACTATCAGGACTATGGCTTAGCCGTGGACATGTTTAGTGGCAGCAGGGATAGCTGAACGTTTTGATATAAGATTTGTGTAGGTGGGCTTGAAAATGAGGGAGTGGCGGCAGTTTAGAAATCATGTTCTGATTTTCCAGCTTTTGCCATCTCCCACTCTAGTTTCCCCATTCATTCCTATGGGACCAATTTCACCGCAAAAACTACGATATTTCGTGAACCATTTGGTGAAACGTTCCACAAAGTAATAGCACACCATTCGGGAACAATCCGCACGTTTCGGTATATTACTTGTCTATGTAGTGTAAAAACTGTGGGAGGAGTTAGGGTGGTAAATTTGGCTATAATAATAATAAGAATAATATATATGTGAGATAACAATAAGTGGTCTTGCTATGCAAGAACACTTAATAATAATATATATGTGAGATAACAGTAAGTGGTCTTGCTATGCAAGAACACTTAACTAGAAAAGGTACAATTTCTGGGGAAATTGTGAAAAGTGTTCTTGCCTCTACAACTGGAGTGGGCGGAGTAACTGGGTGGAGTGGCTTGAGTAACTGTTGTGTGGTTGGAGTGGCTGGAGTAACTGTGAAAAGTGTTAAAAAGCTTAATATTTTAAAAAGTATAAATAGTAGTAAAAAAGTTGAAGTCTCGTCATTAGCTGAAAGAGCTGAACATTTTTTTCAAAAATTATGATTTTTTTTTCAAAAATGATTTTTTTTTTTCAAAAATATTATTATTTTTTTTTTTAAATATTTTTTTTTTTTTCAAAAATTATTTTTTTTTCAAAAATAATTTTTTTTTCAAAAATAATTTTTTTTTTCAAAAAATATATAAAGGAAAATTTATTGTCAAATACTTACCGTAATTTTCCTTTCCTGATGGACTCCATGGCAGCCTACGTGTGGGTTAACCCCGCCTCCTCTCCAATGCTATAAATGAGAGCTCACCGCTAGGTACCGTGTTCTATAACTAGCCGACTCTTTGACCGATGGGTGGGGACTCCGTCTGCCATGGAGTCCATCAGGAAAGGAAAATTACGGTAAGTATTTGACAATAAATTTTCCTTTTTCCTGACAGACTCCATGGCAGCCTACGTGTGGGAAATAACTAGCCAACCACACGGGTGGGTATGCTGAACAAAACATAATTTAATTTGTCCTATCAACTGATAGGAATTTTCAAACCAAAGTTTACAGAAGACAGTGAAGCCGACTCTATGCAGTAATGAGACATGAATGTATTAATAGAGGCCTAAGAGGCCGCTTTGCAAATGGTATCTGGAACCACTTATCGGGCCGCCACCCAAGAAGCTGCCATTCCTCTGGTGGAGTGTGCTGTCACCGCCTCTGGAGGAGCCCAGCCCTTAGCCCTATATGCTTGCTGGATGGTCTGGACGATCCAAGCTGTAATTATCCTGGTTGAAGCCCTCTCCCCTTCATAGCTGCCTGAGTGCAGTATGAATAGGTGGCTAGAACGTCTAAAGGGAGAAGTAATTTGCAGGTATTCCCTTAGAACTTCGCCCATATCCGGAGGATGAGTCACAGTGGACCCCGGGGTCTTGAATGTAAGCAAGACGATTTCTTGGTTCTCGTGGAACACTAAAGTCACTTTTGGGTTCGAGCCCATTATAGGGATAAGGACTACCCGATTCAGAAAGAAAAAACGTCAGAAAGGGATCTTCATGACCTAGTGACCCAATCTCAGAGACCCTTTTAGCCGAGGTAATGGCTACTAAAACAAAAGCTACCTTTGTTGAGAAATCCTTAATGGAAAGCGGGGAGGGCCCCGTGGTACTTAGTCCAGGCAGTGAGTCGAGAACAAGGGGAAGGTCCCACTTGGGAAAACTTGGTCTCCTTTGGGGCTTGAGTCTTGGCGCCCCATGGAAGAACTGCCAAATCAGGGGACGAACCTCCAATTTTAAAACAAATTGTAGCGCTAAAAACACACGAAAAAATGATGAATAATAAATAAAAAGTTCAAAGTGCATATAAACGTAATGTCCCAGAAAAGCAAGTGTGTGATCCAAAGGAACAAAAATCCACAGTGCAAATAAATGATCTGTATATCAATCTTGTCTGCTTCACAACCTTCAGCTTGTATATCATCGATTAAAGCGAATAGATGGAATACGCTTACCAGAGAGGTTGGATTCTACTGCCGTAAGCATAGAATCAATGAAACTTATTGCCACCCAGGGCGAAGTGGTGAGATGTTGGAGGCAAGGGTAGAGCCTCTACCAGGCCGGGACGTCCCCTCTCTCCCACCGAAGCAGAGCCGGAAATGGATTCCAAAGGTGGTTTCTCAGTTTCCCAGGATATGTGGAGAAAAAAAGGAATGCTCCCACATAGTGTAACTTCTGGGTGTTTTTATTCAAAAAAAACCACGATACATAAAAATGTGATCACAAAGATAAAAGAAAATAAAGAACAGTGTATAGGGTCTATAAAAAACCGCCCTACGCGTTTCGTTCCAATGACCTTCAACAGGGGCATAAGGGACCCTCATAACACTGCCCAAATTTATAAAATACTATATGTCATCTAAAATAATCAAGACCAATGGGCTGTGCACAAACGAACAACAATGAAGTCCCAGAAAAGGCTGACAAGGCTGAGACTTGGACTCTAAGTGAGCTGATGGATAGAGATAAAAACTAGGCCAGATTGAAGGAAACTGAGAATATCCTGAACTCCAGGATTTTAAAAGACCTGCTCGTAGAAGAAGCAGACAAATTCGATCCAGACTCTCCTATACACTTTATTTGTCCTTGAGCTCATGAGGGTAGAAACCACTCTTGCGGCGCACCCGAGATATTCCAGCCTCTCCCCCTCAAGAACCAGACCATCGGTCCCAGTTGTGCCGGATAAGGTTTTGTTTTGTTTTTTTTTGGTGTAGGACTGTCCCTTGAGAAAGAAGGTCCGGCCTGAGGGGAGAGGCACTGGATCCCGGAAGCTAAGCTGGAATAGAAGGGGAACCAAGGCCTGTTCGGCCAATAAGGGACTATCATCACTGATTTGACTACTTCCGCTTGAAACCTCCGTAAGAGTAGGAGGACAATCGGGAGCGAGGGAAAGGCGTATGCCCCCCTGAACCTCCATTGATCCGTCAGGGCATCTGTTCCGAATGCTTGACTACAACGGCCCCGAGTAAAACTTTTTTTTTTTTTTATCTTGAAATTGCAGGGGGGAATCGAATAGATCTACTTCGGGACTGAATCCCAGCGACAGAATCCACTTGAATATCTGCACATGAGGGGACCACTCATTGTTGTCTAACTGGGTGCGCGAAAGGAAGTCCGCTTGAGTGTTCTGGACTCCGGGGACGAATGCCGCCGAGATGCCGGCCAGATTCTTCCGGACCCACGACATGATGGGTTCGACTTCTCGAAGAAGTGTGGAACTGCAAGTACCCCCTTGCCTTTTCACCTAGGAGCCTGCTGTGGTGTTATCCATCCCTAATAACACTGACTTTCCTTTCAGGAGATGAGAGAAGGATTGGAGGCACACCAGGCCGCCCGAAGTTCCAGGACATTCGAACCTAAGTTGGGGAGATGTGTCCCACTTGCCCTGAGCAAGGTTCCACCCACAGAGGGCCCCTCCAGCCGAAACCACTGGCATCGGTTGTGACCATGACCCAGAAGATGGGGCAATGGAGTGGTAATTTAGAAGGTTCTTGCACTGAAGCCACCAAAGGAGACTGCTCCTCATCGTTGCCAGTAAGTGGATAGGTTGACTCTTGTCCCTGACTTCCATTGCTGGAGGATCCCGATTGAAAAGGGCGTAACTGCTACAAGGCCCATTTGACCATGTGGGTTGCAGAAACCATTGCGCCAATAATTTTTAGGCATTGTAATGCTTTCAGACGTGGTGAGTGAGTATAAGGCCTGAGAGATTGTCTTTCGAATAACTGGTATTTTTTTTTTTTTTTTAACCGAGAGAGAGATGGTGTTCTCCACTGTATCGAACTGAGCCCCCCCAGGTATATCCGGTGTTGGCCTGGATATAAGTGGCTCTTTCTATGTTTAGGAGCCACCCGAAGTTGAACAAGGTGGAGATCCCCTGTTCCCTGTAGACCAGCAGTTGATATTTGTCCTGAGACAGCACCAAGAGGTTGTCGAGGTAATGATAAAGGTGTACTCCTTTCAGCCTGATGAGGGTGGCTATGGCCAAAAGAACTTTAAAAAAGACTAGAGGAGAAGTCGTTAGCCCAAAGGGAAGGCAGATGAATTGCAGATGTTCTTGCCTGACTTGAAACCGGAAGTATTTCAGAAAACTCCTTCGCCACCGGGACATGTATGTAAGCTTCTTTTAAGTTAATTGAAATCGGCCAGTCGCCTAGCTGTATGGCTTGTTGAATGTGTCTCCAATTTGAATTTCCCATGTCTTATAAATTTGTTTAGGTAAGTCAGATCGATGACCGGACGCCATGCACCGTTTTCTCTTTTGAACTAAAAAAGGGGGAGTATACCTCCTGGAACCATTTGTCCCTTTGGACACATATCACTGCTCCTTGGGCTTTCAGCAAATCCACGTAGGACAGTAAGGCTTGCTTCTGTTCTTCCGCATGAGGAAGTAGAGTGGAGACATACCTGGGGGAAGGAATACTGGTGAAGGACCAAGCGTGGCCTGACGAAACCGTGTTGACACCCCTAGTAGTCCGAGATCAAGGCCACCCAGACATGCCAGACGAGGATCAGACGGGCCCCCACCCGACCTGCCTGGTGGGAGTGATCTCAAAAAGATTTGGCCAGATCACATCCGCTGGACGTTTAACCCTTAGTGAGCTTTCAGGATGATGGCTGCCCTCTGCCCCAATTCTTTCTGGGGTCTCGGCCAGGTCTGTCAGAGTGAGCTTCTCTCGAGCGTTCCGGGCTGCGTCTTCTGTACTGGAGTTTTTTTCCATTAAAAACAGACGCCTATCCTGGAGCCGGAAGCCCATGGCATGGGTTATGGCATCGTCCAACTTGATGCCGAACAGTGAAGACCCTTCAAAGGGGATTTTACACTAGGATTGCTTGGACGCCAGGTCAGCAAGTCAAGGATGAAACCCGAGGGCACATTTGGCCGTGAATGAGGGCAATATAATCCGCGCCAGCGGGCGGATCAAATCGATAGATGCTTCCCCCAGGAAGACTGCCGCCAGTATTAACTCTGCAGCTGCCAAACTTCTAGCCAGCCCTTCTGAAACACCCCTGAGGAAGGAGTCCACGTTCTATGTCCAGGCTTCCATAGCCTTAGACATGGCTGCTAGGGCCAAGGCAGGTTTGCAAGCCATTCCAGCAGGCCCCTAAATCTTCTTGAGGTCCTGTCTATTTTTCTCTCAAGACCATCCCTGAATGACACTGCATCCCCCAAAGGGAGGGTCACACGCCTGGCCAGACGCATCAAGCTGCATCCACAAGAGGAGTGTTTTCACTTTTCTGCCTTGACGGGGTATAATCTGGAGGTTTTATTTGACATGGAGGACTTCCTGTCCACCTTGCTTCATCCCTCATCAAAAAATGACCTTTGATTCAGCAAGGAGCGTAAAGTTTGAGTGCTCTTTCCCCAGGTGCTTAAAGAATCATTTTCTGTTTAGCCGGAGGGGTGGAAGGGTCTTCCCACTTAAGGGGCTCCCTAATTGCTTTGATTAGTAGAGAAACTAGAGAGGTCAAACCTCCGATATCCTCTTCAGCTTCCAACTCACTATCCGATGAATCGGGCAAAGTAACACAAGGCTGGGAAGGGCCCGAATCCTCACAGGCCAGGGAGCCAGATAGCGTGGTGGACTGGCTCTGCATGTGGCGTGTACCCATTTCCTTCAGGGATTTTTGCACCACACGCTTCATGAGAGACTCCATACGTTGATTCTCTGTCTCTTTTTCCCTGACCGCTCGGGCATAACAGTCACCTAAGGACTTGCCCTCCGGGACTCATGTCCCACATCCCCAGCAGGCCCTGTGGTCAGAGCGGCTGTCATGGCGGTGGGGCGGTGTCTAGAGGAGGAATGGAAGCGTCTTGTCTGGATTATGATAATGATGCTGTAGTTGTGGCCTGGCAAGGTCTGTGTCTCTCTGGACCACAATCTGAGGGTCCGACCTGGAAGGGCTGTAAGAGAGAAAAAAGGAAGGGGGGGAGGCAATATGTGACATCGGACAACGCCAAATCTTGCGACTGTACCTCAACCCCTCCCCTCACCTGCACACACCTTGTGCGTGAGGGTTGGCCACATGAAGGCGGTGACTTGTCCATGCCTCTGGATGCAACACGTCACAAAATGGGTGGTCTGCAGGGAAACCAGGGGCCCGAGAATGCCAAAGACATATAGAGATCAATGATCTTATGTGCCCCATATTCCATAAATACATTATGCTTAAAAGTTATTATTATTTTAATTATATATATATATATATATATATATATATATATATATATATATATATATATATATATATTTTTTTTTTTATATATATATTATTATTATTTTTTTACAATAATAAAAACTGATATGCAAAAGAATATTGCAACATTCCTGTAAATACACACATAATTCCCTTGGTGAAAGGGAGAGAAAGCAGACCAGCACTCACCAGTGTAGACCTGGGCTAGGGGAGATGTGCAGCTGCAACCGCTTCTGCTCATAGCCTGGGAGAATCCCATTCTAACAGGAGCCAGCAGCTGACTTCAAATCCCCCGCCCGTGACGTCACCGCCCCCCCACCTCGCGCCTGCGCTGTGGGGAGGACCCGTACGGCGCCTGCGCGGCCGCCTCGGGAACCCACCGTTCTTGCAGAGGTCTCCGCGCATGCACGAACAACGGTGACGGCCGCGACCCGGAAGCGCCAAGGCGAGCTGGAATGAGGGGACAAAAATACAGTTTATCGAATTATTTGAGCCACATACAACATATAAACACAGAAACTACTGCCATGGAGAAAGAAGAGGGTCGCAGACCTTGCCAGCCGATGATGCGTCCGTCCATCCTGCACACAGAGGCCACCTCCCATCCACCAGTGGGGTATCTAGTGCCTCAAAAGCTACTCGCCCACCCATGGCTGGGCCCTGAGCTGCACCGCATAAGAAGTGTGCTGAAGACTTTGAAAACATCCGACCGGACACGAACAGCATGTGTAGGTCCATTGGAGGAGGACAAAGAAAGAACACGGTACCTAGCGGTGAGCTCTCATTTATGGGAATGGGGTCCTATAGCATTGGAGAGGAGGCGGGGTTAACCCACACGTAGGCTGCCATGGAGTCTGTCAGGAAATATATTTTTTTTTCAAAAATGATTTTTTTTTTTTTTTTTTTTCAAAAATGATTTTTTTTTTTTTCAAAAATGATTTTTTTTTTCAAAAGTTTTTTTTTTTACATGGGGCGGTCATAATGTTTTGGATGATCATGGGGTGGTCATAATGTTTTGGCTGATCATGGGGTTGTCAGCTTTTGTCACCTCCCACTCTAGTTTTGAACATTTCGCCATTCATTCCTATGGGACCAATTTCGCAGCAAAAACGACGATATTTCATGAACCATTTGGTGAAACGTTCCACAAAATAATAGCACACCATTCGGGAACAATCCGCACGTTTCGGTATATTACTTGTCTATGTAGTGTAAAAACTGTGGGAGGAGTTAGGGTGGTAAATTTGGCTATAATAATAATAAGAACTAGAAAAGCTACAATTTCTGGGGAAAATGTGAAAGTGTTCTTGCCTCTACAACTGGAGTGGGCGGAGTAACTGGGTGGGGTGGAGTGGCTTGAGTAACTGTGAAAAGTGTTAAAAAGCTTAATATTTTAAAAAGTATATATAGTAGTAAAAAAGTTCCATCATTAGCTGAAAGAGCTGAACATTTTTTTCAAAAGTAATTTTTTTTTTTCAAAAATGAATTTTTTTTCTTCAAAAATGATTTTTTTTTTCTCAAATAATTTTTTTTTTCGAAATTATTATTTTTTTTAAGTAATTTTTTTTTCAAAAATATATATTTTTTTTTTCAAAAATATTTTTTTTTTTTTTTCAAAAATTTTTTTTTTCAAAAATATATTTTTTTTTTTTCATGGGGCGGTCATAATGTTTCAGCTGATCATGGGGTTGTCAGCTTTTGTCACCTCCCGCTCTAGTTTTGAACATTTCACCATTCATTCCTATGGGACCAATTTCACCGCAAAAAACGACGATATTTCGTGAACCATTCGGCGAAACGTTCCACAAAGTAATAGCACACCAATTAAATGACATTGAGGCCGGATTCACACTGGTATTTTTCAGCTTTTCACAAAGTTCCACAAGGTAATAGGACACCAATTAAATGACATTGAACATTTCGCAATTCATTCCTATGGGACCAATATTGCCGCAAAAAACTACAATATTTCGTGGACCATTCGGCGAAATATTCCACAAAGTAATAACACACCAACCGGGAACAATCCGCTCGTTTCGGTATATTACTTGCCTCTGTAGTGTAAAAACTGTGGGAGGAGTCTACAAGCATTATCAAGAATAGCAGATGAAGTCACATGCATTTGGGGTGTCTCAGCATCTTGTGTTTACAACCACTGTTTCCTAGCAACGCTCATGCCCTGTTTATGCTTCCCAAATACTACTTCATCAAAACTGCCCCATCAGAATTACCCCATCAAAACTGCCCCATCATATTCCTCTATTATAAATCAGTACATGGTGTGTCTGTCCCCTCCCCCGGGCTCTGTAATCAGAGCTGAGATGCTCCAGCCACCTCCCCCCTTTGTATAACAGAAGCTTTGGTAACCATGGCAACAAATCAAACACAGTACACTCTGATTAATGGCTAAAATTTCCTGAAATTACCTCTAAACAAAAAGCTTTTTCTCAAAAACTATAAATCCTACAGCGAAGATTTTTATATTGTGAGAATCACAAGACCCAGACCTAGATTTTGATATATAGTATGTCTCTGAAATACTAAAAATGGAGGCACAGTCGCAGTTTAGAAATTGCCCTTCAAATTTGAAGGGGCTAGAGTGTAGTTTCAATGAATGTCAATGGACGGTGTGAGTTGCAAACAAATGGTCATATTGTGAAAACTATCAGGACTATGGCTTAGCCGTGGACATGTTTAGTGGCAGCAGGGATAGCTGAACGTTTTGATATAAGATTTGTGTAGGTGGGCTTGAAAATGAGGGAGTGGCGGCAGTTTAGAAATCATGTTCTGATTTTCCAGCTTTTGTCATCTCCCACTCTAGTTTCCCCATTCATTCCTATGGGACCAATTTCGCCGCAAAAAAGACGATATTTCGTGAACCATTCGGCGAAACGTTCCACAAAATAATAGCACACCATTCGGGAACAATCCGCACGTTTCGGTATATTACTTGTCTATGTAGTGTAAAAATTGTGGGAGGAGTTAGGGTGGTAAATTTGGCTATAATAATAATAATAACTAGAAAAGGTACAATTTCTGGGGAAATTGTGAAAGTGTTCTTGCCTCTACAACTGGATTGGGCGGAGTAACTGGATGGAGTGGCTTGAGTAACTGTGAAAAGTGTTAAAAAGCTTAATATTTTAAAAAGTTTAAATAGTAGTAAAAAAGTTGAAGTCCCATCATTAGCTGAAAGAGCTGAACATTTTTTTCAAAAGTTTTTTTTTTTTTTCAAAAATGAATTATTTTTTTTCAAAAATGAATTTTTTTTTTTTTTAAACGAAATTTTATTTTTCAAAAATATTTTTTTTTTTCAAAAATAATTTTTTTTTTCAAAAACTGCCATCAAAACTGCCCCATCAGAATTGTCCCATCAAAACTGCCCCATCATATTGCCACCATCAAAACTGCCCCATCAGAATTGCCCCATCAAAACTGCCCCATCAGAATTGCCCCATCAAAACTGCCCCATCATATTGCCACCATCAAAACTGCCCCATCAGAATTGCCCTATCATATTGCCACCATCAAAACTGCCCCATCAGAATTGCCCCATCATATTGCCACCATCAAAACTGCCCCATCATAATTGCCCCACCAAAACTGCCCCACCATATTGCCACCATCAAAACTGCCCCATCATAATTGCCCCATTAAACTGCCCCATCAGAATTGCCCTATCAAAACTGCCCCATCATATTCCTCTATTATAAATCAGTACATGGTGTGTCTGTCCCCTCCCCCGGGCTCTGTAATCAGAGCTGAGATGCTCCAGCCACCTCCCCCCCTGTGTATAACAGAAGCTTTGGTAACCATGGCAACAAAACAAACACAGTAGACTCTGATTAATGGCTAAAATTTCCTGAAATGACCTCTAAACAAAAAGCTTTTTCTCAAAAACTATACATCCTACAGCGAAGATCTTTATATTGTGAGAATCACAAGACCCAGACCTAGATTTTGATGTATAATATGTCTCTGAAATATTAAAAATAGAGGCACGGTCACAGTTTAGAAATTGCCCTTCAAATTTGAAGGGGCTAGAGTGTAGTTTCAATGAATGTCAATGGACGGTGTGAGTTGCAAACAAATGGTCATATTGTGAAAACTATCAGGACTATGGCTTAGCCGTGGACATGTTTAGTGGCAGCAGGGATAGCTGAACGTTTTGATATAAGATTTGTGTAGGTGGGCTTGAAAATGAGGGAGTGGCGGCAGTTTAGAAATCATGTTCTGATTTTTCAGCTTTTGTCACCTCCCACTCTAGTTTCCCCATTCATTCCTATGGGACAAATTTCGCCGCAAAAACTATGATATTTCGTGAACCATTCGACGAAACGTTCCACAAAATAATAGCACACCATTCGAGAACAATCCGCACGTTTCGGTATATTACTTGTCTATGTAGTGTAAAAATTGTGGGAGGAGTTAGGGTGGTAAATTTGGCTATAATAATAAGAATAACTAGAAAAGGTACAATTTCTGGGGAAATTGTGAAAAGTGTTCTTGCCTCTACAACTGGAGTGGGCGGAGTAACTTGAGTAACTGTTGTGTGGTTGGAGTGGCTGGAGTAACTGTGAAAAGTGTTAAAAAGCTTAATATTTTAAAAAGTATAAATAGAGTAAAAAAGTTGAAGTCTCATCATTAGCTGAAAGAGCTGAACATTTTTTTCAAAAATTATGATTTTTTTTTCAAAAATTATGATTTTTTTTTTCAAAAATTATAAAAAATTTTTTCAAAAATGATTTTATTTTTATTTTTTTCAAAAATTTTTTTTTTTTTTCAAAAATTATTTTTTTTTTCAAAAATTATTATTTTTTTTTTTTCAAAAATATTTTTTTTTTTACATGGGGCGGTCATAATGTTTTGGCTGATCATGGGGTGGTCATAATGTTTTGGCTGATCATGGGGTTGTCAGCTTATGATTTTTTTTTTCAAAAATTATGAATTTTTTTTTCAAAAATGATTTTTTTTTTCAAAAATATATTTTTTTTTTCAAAAATATATTTTTTTTTACATGGGGCGGTCATAATGTTTTGGCTGATCATGGGGTGGTCATAATGTTTTGGCTGATCATGGGGTTGTCAGCTTTTGTCACCTCCCACTCTAGTTTTGAACATTTCGCCATTCATTCCTATGGGACCAATTTCGCCGCAAAAATGACATTTCGTGGACCATTCGGCGAAACGTTCCACAAAGTAATAACACACCAATTGGGAACAATCCGCACGTTTCGGTATATTACTTGTCTCTGTAGTGTAAAAACTGTGGGAGGAGTCTACAAGCATTATCAAGTCTAGCAGATGAAGTCACATGCATTTGGGGTGTCTCAGCATCTTTCGTTTACAACCACTGTTTCCTAGCAACGCTCATGCCCTGTTTATGCTTCCCAAATATTACTTCATCAAAACTGTCCCATCAGAATTGCCCTATCAAAACTGCCCCATCATATTCCTCTATTATAAATCAGTACATGGTGTGTCGGTCCCCTCCCCCGGGCTCTGTAATCAGAGCTGAGATGCTCCAGCCACCTCCCCCCTGTGTATAACAGAAGCTTTGGTAACCATGGCAACAAAACAAACATCGTACACTGATTAATGGCTAAAATTTCCTGAAATGACCTCTAAACAAATGGCCGTATTTTTAAAACTATACATCCTACAGCGAAGATCTTTATATTGTGAGAATCACAAGACCCAGACCTAGATTTTGATACATAGTATGTCTCTAAAATATTAAAATTGAAGGCACGGTCACAGTTTAGAAATTGCCCTTCAAATTTGAAGGGGCTAGAGTGTAGTTTCAATGAATGTCAATGGACGGCATGAGTTGCAAACAAATGGTCATATTGTGAAAACTATCAGGACTATGGCTTAGCCGTGGACATGTTTAGTGGCAGCAGAGATAGCTGAACATTTTGATATAAGATTTGTGTAGGTGGTCTTGAAAATGAGGGAGTGGTGGCAGTTTAGAAATCATGTTCTGATTTTTCAGCTTTTGTCACCTCCCACTCTAGTTTCCCCATTCATTCCTATGGGACCAATTTCGCCGCAAAAACAACGATATTTTGTGAACCATTCGGCGAAACATTCCACAAAATAATAGCACACCATTCGGGAACAATCCGCACGTTTCGGTATATTACTTGTCTATGTAGTGTAAAAACTGTGGGAGGAGTTAGGGTGGTAAATTTGGCTATAATAATAATAATAACTAGAAAAGGTACAATTTCTGGGGAAATTGTGAAAAGTGTTCTTGCCTCTACATCTGGAGTGAGCGGAGTAACTGGGGGGAGTGCCTGGAGTAACTGTTGTGTGGTTGGAGTAACTGTGGAAAGGTTGAACTGGGCAGATGGGCAGAGTAACTGTGTGGAGTGTTTGTAGTGAGTAAAGATAGTAAACATTACACTAACCAATTGATTGATCAAATTTAAAAAGTGCACAAGTGCTAATGGTGTAGAAGGTAGAAATATCGGTAAATGACTTTGTCGGACACAGACTTAAGGGTTACCAGGATTTATTCCGCTCCAGCCAAAGCATAGCACCTGACGGACTCGCGTCCCAAAATCAAGTGTGTCAAAAACAGTTTACACAGTGTACATATAATTTCAATATATTGCATCACAAGCGAACTGGCGGTATATTTCCGTTATACATTAACATTAACATTAACATTTTGAACAGTCAACTTTTTGAACTTTTTGGATACAAGACAATTCATTAAAGCATATACTTTAAACCCTTACAAATTTTCAGTTTCTCTGCAGTTTTGCTCCTTGCTGTTTCTTTGTCTTACTAATCAGCAAGCAGGCTATAGCACAGGAAGGAGAGGGTGAGTGTGATGAGGACAGTGTGATAGGGCGAGCTGACGTGCTGCATCTACCGTCTGTAGGACGGGTGATCGTTTTAGCCAGCCGGCTTCTTATGCTTATTTGAATCTGCTACACTGTAAGTGTTATTTTAATTCTTTTAATAAACCTCAAAACCAGGATTACGCTATGTTGTTTCCCTCTCTTTTCCCGGGGTACCCCTAAATGAGAACAACCCCCCAGCTAGGAGTCTTTTATTAATCTCCATGATAAGAGTGATTTCCTGTGACTTGGTGGACTAGTGGTATCATCACCCTTTGGCTGTATGAATTGGCATGTCGTTTCCTACAAGCCCATCCAATGAAAGGCCCTGACCGGGTTAAGGTCGCAAGCCCCCTTGTGCTTGCCGTTTGGTAAGCGCGCATTTTATTTTCAGCTACCACCGTGGTGCGGTGGAGGAATTTTTTCTATTTTACATTTCCTGCTTTAAAAAAATGGGGTCTGAGCCTATGTATTTTCACAACATTTATTTGGACTTTATTCACTGTGTTAGGACTGTCCAGTGAACACTTATTGATTTAGGTTTCAAGAACTGTGTTAGTTATTTAATTTGGGTTCTAACCAATTAGTCCTATTCAACACTGGTACTAGTATTTACTCCTATTTACAGCGCTGCTATATTTGTTATATTGTTGTATTAGTGTGTGTATCTCACATAGAGTGGCTGCTTTTGTTATTATGTAGTTTTTTGTAATTTTTTTTCACTAAGTTATTTTCATCACTATTTTGGTTATCCCCTATTTGGTCATTCACAATATTTCACGAACAGGTACTCTTTTTGGGTGCACTACAGCGCGGTATTCCTCTTACTATATGATGAGGACAGATGTCTGTGATGGATGGGGGGGAGTAAGTGAGTTCAGTGTCTAACAAGTACACCGAACATGAAATATAGAGAATGATGTTTAGCTAATTGTAAATGGTCCCACATAACTATGGCCACGTAAACTGACCCTCATTGCCACTTTATCTGTTTGATGACCACTGTCTCACAACCACTGTTTCCTGGCAACACTCATGCCCTGTTTATGCAGGCTCTAAGCGTGTTCACAACCACTGCTCAAAACACAATACACAGGATAATGGTAGCTGTAATAACTGTGCAGTACTCCTGACTGGAGACACTGCTGCACCCTGGAGATGTAAATGTGATCCAACAGTGTGTTTTTTTCTGTGGTGGCTGCCCAGACCAGTTGAGTATATCCTCTTGAGTGAAGAAGGTCAGATATTGGCTTCTTTTCTCTGCACAGAAAATCTTCATTGAAATCTCCACAGAGTATTATAGGTTGGCAATCCATTATTTCCAAAGATTCCAAGAGGCCCAGCAGGTTAGTAAGGAATTGGCCAATACTGTAATCCGGTGGCCTGTAAATGACAGCGATCAAAGCTTGTACAGGGGACTCCAGTTTGACAACCAAGAACTCCAAGTCAGTCACATTGTGATGATACTGCTTTTCATAGGCCTTGAAATGGTTTCTGACATACAAGGCGACACCTCCGCCACTTTTACTTGCAATGTCAGGAAGGTTTGTGTACGAGAGGTGTCTGTTGCGTTTGAACAGGTTGTAGCCCTCCAGCTGGAGACTTTCAGCAACAGAAGAGCCTGAGAGATGAGTTTCAGTGAAACATAAAACATCTCCAAGTGTCAACTCATGGTGAGATTTGATATCTTCAATGTGAGCTGGTAATCCTTCCGTGTTGTGATGGATAATTGTTAATGTTTGCTGTTTGTCTGTTGTCTGTAGAAACTTTAAGAGGGGCATAACACTTTCCAGTGATGCATTCTTCATTGAATCCAGGGAAGCTGTGATTTCAGGATCAGCAAAGATCTTCTTCTCATCAAAGTCGGTTATGTACAGTCCTTGTAGTGTAGTCGTTCTACTCAGAGCAACATAGGCCATTCCCGGTTGGAAGACCCGTTTCAATGAGACCACTGCCGACTGTATCGACATCCCCTGACACTTATGAATCGTACATCCAAAAGCCAACTTCAGGGGGAACTGCCTGCGAACAACTCCTTTCTGTCTCAGGTTTTCCTCTACCCTTTCTATGTACACCAAGTTGTCAGCATCACAAGACGACTTGTTACGGTATCTCTGTCCTGCATTTGGATTGTCCAGCACAAGCCCAAGCTTGTTTACCGTAGTAGCACCATTCTCAGTCTGGATGATTATTCTTGCAATCTTGCCAAATGTCCCGTTAACAAGCCCATCTTCTACATCAATGTTTCTTGTGATCATGATACGGGCACCTTCAGCTGCTTGCAGTGTGTCAATCAGATTGTCTTTGTGTCCTTTGAAAGGTTGGTGTTGCCTCAGCATCACTCCTGTCTTAGGGTCTTTTCTGTAATCGTCGGCATCTATGTTGGTGACGTTTGAATGGAGAACAGACACAGTTGCAGCATTATGTTTGTGAACCTCTTTGTTGGTGGCAAATATGTGTAGCACGTCATTAGGGCAGTGGGTGGGATCTGTAAAAGCCTGAGCAAGCAGAGCTTTGTCATCATTGCTTAAGGTGCCAGTCTTCTGCTTGACTCTGATTCTATTCAAAAGCTCAGCAAATGAAATGTCTTCCTTCTGTCGCATGATCTCTGTCAGCGTGATCATCTGAAAGTTGTCTTTCCAGACGTCATTGGTATTTTCCTCAAACACGCAGAGTGGCTTACTTTTTCCCAGCGGGGGGACCTGGTAAAAGTCTCCTACTGCTAGTACTGACATACCACCAAAAGGTTTCTTACTGCCTTTGATTTGCTGTAATCTCCAGTTGATGTAGGCAAACAGGGGCTTTGAAATCATTGACACCTCGTCAATCACAATGATCTCCGCATTTGACAGCTGTGCCCTCACTTCATCTATTAGATTTCCAAGTCCTTGGTAGGGTGGCTTCAAGCTTCTTGGCAACTTCAGCAGAGAATGCAATGTGTTGCCTGAAATGTTGAAAGCTGCTGTTCCTGTAAATGCAGTTAGTAAAACGCTGGGCATGGATATGTCTGCTTCCTCACGTAGTCTGGTAAGTTTACAGAGTATCTTTGTCGCCTCAGCATAGATGCACTTTATCAGGTGTGATTTGCCTGTCCCTGCACCACCAGTGACAAAGTAATAGAATGGGTCAGGATTTAGGCCACGCACACGGTTAGTGCACCAGTCACAAACTGAGTAGAATGTCTGAGCTTGTGTCCGGTTAAGGTTTCTGTACATTTTCCGAAGGAAATCAGGGCACATTTGTGGGGCTTTCACAGTAAGCGCAATTCCACCTGTTTGTTTGTGACGTGTATACTCCGGAACATCATCTTGTTCATTCTCATGAAGTGGCTCCCCTTCTTTGCGTTCCTCTACACATTCCAACCTATCCAACTCAGCTTCTGGGGCAAAGGTGTTCCAAGCATCTTCAACAGGTCCGTTTTTTACAAAGTCATCCAAGACTTGTTCCACAATTTTGTTGTGTTGTTCGAACTTCTTTTGGTTGCTGGTAACAATTGCAGACACTGCTTGGATTGCTTCTTCTCCTGGTAAGCTCACACAGGCGCCTTTGTAAAAATCCTGGTGTGTTGGGAACCTTACAGTTTTCAGTGATGACTCTGAACGGTGGGGGAGGTACAGTTTAAGCAGTCTGCCGTAGTAGTTCTCAGGGTCCTTCTTCTCTGAGAAGCGTGCGTACCTGATGATTGCAGGCTTCCCTCTCGTGCGTTTTTGAATCATTCCCATTTCATTCAATAGGCTGACACGCTTGCTGTCTTCCTTTTGCTTGCCATCTTCCTTCTGCTTGCCATAGACAACCCTGTAATGGGATGCAAAGTCTGCCAGACACATGGACTCAAACTCTGGTGTTTCAGGTCTGGCTCTGTATTTGTCGACAAAACTCGTCATCCACACATTAAGAGAATCGGCTGGTTTGTTCTGCAATGCACTGAGCGGGAGACTCATTTTCAGTGCGTTGTCACCAGTTGGCAGAAAAACAATCTCACGTGAGCAAGACTTCATTTTCAGGCTGCACGTACGGGCCACAGACTCCTGGGCGCTGACCTCTCTGTGTTTTGAATAAGCCTGAAGAACCTCTTTCATTTCTTCTCGTTCTGTCGCTGTTTCTGGGCTCATTTCTTTGACTATTGTTTTGAGATAGTCACTCAGCTCCCGTTCTGGCTTGGATATGTAGGACAACATGTACATGATGCAACCATACTCATCAAGAATGTACTGGATGTCCATGTTGGCGTTCCAGGCCGTCAGCAAATGTGGATTATAGTTGTTCACCCAGCAGTCCTTGACATCACG
This sequence comes from Aquarana catesbeiana, assembly GCF_042186555.1. NCBI lineage: Eukaryota > Metazoa > Chordata > Amphibia > Anura > Ranidae > Aquarana > Aquarana catesbeiana. Next base: position 111,027,133 of record NC_133330.1, on the reverse strand, counting down.
CTTCATTAGAATCACGCTTGAGGAGGTCAATGCCTGAATGTAGGAGTTGTACTGATTCAAAGTCATATCACACTGTGCCAGTAGCTGTGACATGTCTTCAAGCTGCACTTTTGGGTTATTAAGCAAATCCCAGACTGGTTTCAGTTTGTTTTTGGCTGCTTGTGGTTTCATTGCACAATCTCCTTGTTCTTCTGGCATCGGGTAAGTTATCCTCGTTTTTCTAATAGGTGGCTTTGGAAATCCAAATCTGCATACTCTGTTACCTTTCTTGCATGATTTTGAATGAGATCTGCTGTGCATTTGAAGTTCTGTTACAAATCTGTGAAGTAAGGCCTGTTTGGCTTCATCAGGCAGCTGGCATGAGATGTTATGATCTATAAAGGCACACACCTTGTCATCACTGTCTTGTCCAAATATAGGAGCTCCTGCTACCCAACAGAGACAATGTATATGAGGGCTCCCTCTCGCCTGAAATTCAACCCGGTAAAAGTAATCGATAACTTCACCAATTGGCTGTGCAGGACCCAACAGCAGCTCTCGCATCAGAGCATCAACCCGTTTGTCAAACATGCGCATGGTGGTCACTGGGTTGCCTCGAAGAATGTCACACTTTTCAGCCCAGTCTAGCCCCGCAAAATCCACCTTTTGACCTTGTTGTGCCTTTATTGCCGTTATTACCTCTGGCCATCTGAATTCTGCAGCAGAGAAGGTAAGAAAAAACGTTGGCTTACCCAATTGTCTGACCGTGGCTAGCAAATTCTTCAGATTTTTATCCCAGTAAGCTGGACTCCCTCTCAGTGGTTGCATGAACCTTGTGGCATCTCGGTTTCGCACCAACCTCTCAACCTCACACTTGTCCTGTAGCAGCTTGTTGGATATTTTCCGTCCATCCCTGGTATTGGGTTTTCCTTTCTTTAACTGGATGGACATGCTGCTTTTGGCCATGTGTGTTTCTGTGACAAACTGCGCAAAGAAGAGGTAGCTTGTGTCTCTTGCAAAACGAGTATCAACACAAAAAAGCCTTGCATTGAAATACATGCTCGGGGACAGTTTGACTTGTCTTGCCTGGTCCAATGTATTCTGTCCAGTAGGGAACTGAACAGGGAAAGCCATTGCCTCAAGCCTAGGAACTTTAAAGAAGCTGACAGGTGTGTTTCCTTGTGCAGGTGCAATGCTGAATATTCCATCACCGTGTGTCAGTGCTTCCTCTCCAAGGTCAGATGGCTGCAAACAACTGTCTAGGCCAATTCCAGGTCTTAGTGTATCCTTCTCATCCTCTGCATTGGGAGGTTGTTGGTCATGGCCTTCCTGTTGCTCAGAAGCAGCCGGTAAACATGCAGACTGTACCTCTGATGGATCACAATTTTCGATGCGTTCAAGTATCTCCATCATTTCAGTTTCGTCACAACTGTCGAGTTCCATCCCATCATCATTATCATCATCATCAGCGATTGTCTCATCCACTCTAATTGAAATGTCACTGTAGTCGGGGTGTGTGTCAATGAGTTTTGACAGACCTGCTACTACATTTCCCATGTTGACATAATGAAACAGCTGGTGGCCTTTGTAAGTCAGACGTCTTTTCAGCTTGACTCTGTGTAACTGGGATTTGCTGTGCGATCTTGGTAGAGTATTGACCGTGGTTTCCACCTCGGATGGCACACACACTACAGCGCCATGTATAGCTGCCTGTCGACCTTTGGGAAGTGTGATGATCTTGGCAAATGGCAGTATTTTGGCCAAAAGTTGTCTTTCCAGCACATTCAAATCGCAGAGCTCTGGGGGAATGGGCGCCAGCTCCATGTTGTTAGCTACAGCGATGGATGATTTGTGTCCTGCTTTTAAATGTAAATCACAGTTGTGACAAACCCATTCTTTGGTCCTTTCATCTGGTACGGTGCATTGTTCAGGTCCTTGACAGTGATTGTTGCACACATGGACATATTTCCCTGTCAAACAGGCAGCAACAATGTGTAGATTCTTCTTGTAATTGCTGTGAATGCAATGTTTCACTTGGTTAGGGAAAAGGGTGCGATGACACATCGTGCACACAAATGTTGGCCCAGCTTTAATGCATTCATGGAAAGTGGATATAGCTGTCTGCATTAGGCTGTTGTCCACTGGTTGACTGCATTCCCGCATGACACGAGTCCATCGTCTGTATTTCATTCTTATTTTGAAGGCACATTGCATCTTATGGGTTATGCGAAAATCTGCTTGAGTTTGACGCTTCATTTTCATGTAACTCATGCAATGTTGCAAGTGACGTTTTCTGAAAGCAGGATCATTATGATATTTTCTGGTGATGTATTGCTTCTGCTTCAACTTGAAATCGACATTTGTGGCATATTTTCTGGTGATGTATTGCTTCTTCTTCAAGTTGTAATCTGCATTTGTCGCATATTTTCTGGTGGTGTACTGCTTCTGTTTCAAGTTGAAATCTGCATTTGTCGCATATTTTCTGGTGATGTATTGCTTCTGCTTCAAGTTGAAATTGGCATCTGTTGCATATTTGCGAATGATATATTGCTTCTGCTTCAACTTAAAATCAGCATCTGCTCTGTATCGGCTGGTGATGTATGTCCTTTTCTTATTGGTGACAGACATCTTTGTAGCCTTGAAATCACGCCTTCTTTCATTTCTGTGTCTTGTCTTCAGTTTTTGTCGTCTCTGTGCATTTAATTTGGACAATGCCTTACTGTCCTTCCATATGCCCTGTGAGGATTTCGCATCAACTGACCGTGGAGAATGCTTGCTGGCTGGGAATCCAGTGTGTGTTACATCTTTGGTCATCTGTGTCACTTTGTTCTCCACATGCTTTGCATTATGTGGTTTGTCAGATTGCACCAGTGGGGACAGCAAACCATCTGACAGACGTATTGCACGATGAAATAAGACTGGCATGAAGTCATACTGCAGTCCATCAATAAGGCCTCTGGTGTCTGTAAGGAGCAATTCATACAACTTATAAATCCTTGCCCCCATATCACTCAAATGTGTAAAAGTGATCATAACAGCTTTTCCTTTTCCAGTGGCAGGAAGTCCATCCTTATTTCGACTATGAGAATCAAACAGTCCATATCTCCCAGACTTGTCTCTGAACAATGCAATGCAATATGGCACTACTATAAAAAGTGCATGTGTAACATCTGCATTGAGGCACTGAAGTCTTGTGGAGAGGTCAACAAACCAACCTTGGTTGTCACCGTCTACCGTGTCTCTCATACATCCCGATAACACTGGAGATTTAACAACGTTATACTCATATTTGTCAGTGTTGACTCTGAGGGGCACTTCTTCCATTGTCAAGTGTTGATGCTGATAGACATTTCTTTGTTTTAGCTGTTTTATTGTTGAGCCATACAAGCTGTTGCCCTTCTTCAGTATTTGATCAAGATCACCCTTTCTCACATCATCAAGCTCACTGTGGTATGCCAAAAATGTCAGAGCCATGCATGTACACTGTTTGTTCCTTAACCTTCCATAGCCATGATGACCCTGATGAAATGATGCCTGCACAGAAATCTCACTTGGTACACATGGTTCTTGCATGCCATGGTTTTCAGAAGTGCCCATCACACTGTCACTGTGCTCTTGAACTTGACACTGAGTTGAACATGAAAATGACACCACAGGTTCACTATGTACCTCCTGGGCACATTCACTGTCACAAACCTCCATATCCACTATGCTGCTGTGGGGCTCCGGATCCAGTTTAGTCCAGCGTATCTTTGCAGCTTTAGATCTCTTTCCTTTAGATGGCATGATGATATTTGTGGAAGGAGCTATAATTCTCCTCAGAGCTTTGTTCGAAAAGCTATAATTCCCCTCAGAGTTGTGTTGGAGGAGGAGCTATAATTCGCCTCAGAGCTGTGTGGGAGGAGCTATAACTCCCCTCTGAGCTGTGTGGGAGGAGCAATAATGCTATAATTCCCCTCAGAGCTGTGTGGGAGAAGCTTTATTTCCCCTCAGAGCTGTGTGGGAGAAGCTACATTTCCCATCAGAGTTGTGTGGGAGAAGCTATAATTCCCCTCAGAGCTGTTTAAAAGGAGCTATAATTCCCCTCACAGCGGTGTGGGAGAAACTATAATTCCTCTCAGAGTTGTGTGGGAGGAGCTCTAATTCTCCTCAGCTGTGTGGGAGGAGCTATAATGCTAAGCTGTAATTCCCCTCAGAGCTGTGTAGGAGGAGCTATAATTCCCCTCACAGCGGTGTGGGAGAAACTATAATTCCCCTCAGAGTTGTGTGGGAGGAGCTATAATGCTAAGCTATAATGCTATAATTCCCCCTTGAGCTGTGTGGGAGGAGCTATAATTCCCCTCAAAGCTGTGTGGGAGGAGCTATAATTCCCCTCACAGCGGTGTGGGAGAAACTATAATTCCCCTCAGAGTTGTGTAGGAGGAGCTATAATTCCCCTCACAGCGGTGTGGGAGAAACTATAATTCCCCTTTGAGCTGTGTGGGAGGAGCTATAATTCCCCTCAAAGCTGTATTGGAGGAGCTATAACTTCCCTCCAAGCTGTGTGGGAGGAGCTATAATGCTATAATTGTCCTTAGAGCTGTGTGAGAGGAGCTATAATTCCCCTCAGAGCTTTGTGATTTTTTTTTTTCAAAAATGATTTTGTTTTTTTGTTTTTTCAAAAATGATTTTGTTTTTTTGTTTTTTCAAAAATGATTTTTTTAAATGATTTTTTTTTTCAAAAATGAAATTTTTTTTTTCAAAAATGATTTTTTTTTTAATTTTTTTTTTTTTCAAAAGTAATTTTTTTTTCAAAAATATTTTTTTTTTCAAAAATTAATTTTTATTTTTTTCAAAAATATTTTTTTTTTTTACATGGGGCGGTCATAATGTTTTGGCTGATCATGGGGTGGTCATAATGTTTTGGCTGATCATGGGGTTGTCAGCTTTTGTCACCTCCCACTCTAGTTTTGAACATTTCGCCATTCATTCCTATGGGACCAATTTCGCCGCAAAAACTACGATATTTCGTGAACCATTCGGCGAAACGTTCCACAAAGTAATAGCACACCATTCGGGAACAATCCGCACGTTTCGGTATATTACTTGTCTATGTAGTGTAAAAACTGTGGGAGGAGTTAGGGTGGTAAATTTGGCTATAATAATAAGAATAATATATATGTGAGATAACAGTAAGTGGTCTTGCTATGCAAGAACACTTAATAATAACTAGAAAAGCTACAATTTCTGGGGAAATTGTGAAAGTGTTCTTGCCTCTACAACTGGAGTGGGCGGAGTAACTGGGTGGAGTGGCTTGAGTAACTGTTGTGTGGTTGGAGTGGCTGGAGTAACTGTGAAAAGTGTTAAAAAGATTAATATTTTAAAAAGTATAAATAGTAGTAAAACAGTTGAAGTCCCATCATTAGCTGAAAGAGCTGAACATTTTTTTCAAAAATTATTTTTTTTTTCAAAAATGATTTTTTTTATTTTTTCAAAAATATTTTTTTTTTCTAAAAATAAATTTTTTCTCAATTTTTTTTTTCAAAAATAATTTTTTTTTTCAAAAACATATTTTTTTTTCCAAAAATAATTTTTTTTTCAAAAATCTTTTTTGTTCAAAATATTTTTTTTTTTTCAAAATTTTTTTTTTTCAAAAATAATTTTTTTTTCAAAAATTATGAATTTTTTTAAAATTTTTTTTTCATAAATGATTTTTTTTTTTCAAAAAATATTTTTTTTATTGTTTCAAAAATATTTTTTTTTTTAAATGATTTTTTTTTCAAAAAATATTTTTTTTATTGTTTCAAAAATATTTTTTTTTTTTCAAAAATGATTTTTTTTTTTTTTCAAAAATGAATTTTTTTTTTTTTTCAAAAATAATTTTTTTTTTTTCATGGGGCGGTCATAATGTTTTGGCAGATCATGGGGTTGTCAGCTTTTGTCACCTCCCACTCTAGTTTTGAACATTTCGCCATTCATTCCTATGGGACCAATTTCACCGCAAAAACAACGATATTTCGTGAACCATTCGGCGAAACGTTCCACAAAGTAATATCACACCAATTAAATGACATTGAGGCTGGATTCACACTGGTATTTTTCAGCTTTTCACAAAGTTCCACAAGGCAATAGGACACCAATTAAATGACATTGAACATTTCACCATTCATTCCTATGGGACCAATATTGCCGCAAAAACGACGATATTTCGTGAACCACAAAGTAATAACACACCAATCGGGAACAATCCGCTCGTTTCGGTATATTACTTGTCTCTGTAGTGTAAAAACTGTGGGAGGAGTCTACAAGCATTATCAAGTCTAGCAGATGAAGTCACATGCATTTGGGGTGTCTCAGCATCTTGTGTTTACAACCACTGTTTCCTAGCAACGCTCATGCCCTGTATATGCTTCCCAAATACTACTTCATCAAAACTGCCCCATCAGAATTACCCCATCAAAACTGCCCCATCATATTCCTCTATTATAAATCAGTACATGGTGTGTCTGTCCCCTCCCCCTGGGCTCTGTAATCAGAGCTGAGATGCTCCAGCCACCTCCCCCCCTGTGTATAACAGAAGCTTTGGTAACCATGGCAACAAAACAAACACAGTACACGCTGATTAATGGCTAAAATTTCCTGAAATGACCTCTAAACAAATGGCTGTATTGTAAAAACTATACATCCTACAGCAAAGATCTTTATATTGTGAGAATCACAAGACCTAGACCTAGATTTTGATACATAGTATGTCTCTGAAATATTAAAATTGAAGGCACGGTCGCAGTTTAGAAATTGCCCTTCAAATTTGAAGGGGCTAGAGTGTAGTTTCAATGAATGTCAATGGACGGCGTGAGTTGCAAACAAATGGTCATATTGTGAAAACTATCAGGACTATGGCTTAGCTGTGGACATGTTTAGTGGCAGCAGGGATAGCTGAACGTTTTGATATAAGATTTGTGTAGGTGGGCTTGAAAATGAGGAAGTGGCGGCAGTTTAGAAATCATGTTCTGATTTTCCAGCTTTTGTCATCTCTCACTCTAGTTTCCCCATTCATTCCTATGGGACCAATTTCGCCGCAAAAATGACGATATTTCGTGAACCATTTGGCGAAACGTTCCACAAAGTAATAGCACACCATTCGGGAACAATCCGCACGTTTCGGTATATTACTTGTCTATGTAGTGTAAAAACTGTGGGAGGAGTTAGGGTGGTAAATTTGGCTATAATAATAATAAGAATAATATATATGTGAGATAACAATAAGTGGTCTTGCTATGCAAGAACACTTAATAACTAGAAAAGGTACAATTTCTGGGGAAATTGTGAAAAGTGTTCTTGCCTCTACAACTGGAGTGGGCGGAGTAACTTGAGTAACTGTTGTGTGGTTGGAGTGGCTGGAGTAACTGTGAAAAGTGTTAAAAAGCTTAATATTTTAAAAAGTATAAATAGTAGTAAAAAAGTTGAAGTCTCATCATTAGCTGAAAGAGCTGAACATTTTTTTCAAAAATTATGATTTTTTTTTCAAAAATTATGATTTTTTTTTTTCAAAAATTATAAATTTTTTTTTCAAAAAAGATTTTTTTTTTCAAAAATGATTTTTTTTTCAAAAATAATTTTTTTTCAAAAATATTTTTTTTTTCAAAAATATTTTTTTTTTCAAAAATGATTTTATTTTTATTTTTTTCAAAAATTATTATTTTTTTTTTACATGGGGCGGTCATAATGTTTTGGCTGATCATGGGGTGGTCATAATGTTTTGGCTGATCATGGGGTTGTCAGCTTTTGTCACCTCCCACTCTAGTTTTGAACATTTCACCATTCATTCCTTATGGGACCAATTTCACCGCAAAAACGACGATATTTCGTGAACCATTCGGCGAAACGTTCCACAAAGTAATAGCACACCATTCGGGAACAATCCGCACGTTTCGGTATATTACTTGTCTATGTAGTGTAAAAACTGTGGGAGGAGTTAGGGTGGTAAATTTGGCTATAATAATAATAATAATAATAATAATAAGAAGAAGAATAATATATATGTGAGATAACAGTAAGTGGTCTTGCTATGCAAGAACACTTAATAACTAGAAAAGGTACAATTTCTGGGGAAATTGTGAAAAGTGTTCTTGCCTCTACAACTGGAGTGGGCGGAATAACTGGATGGAGTGGCTTGAGTAACTGTGAAAAGTGTTTAAAAGCTTAATATTTTAAAAAGTATAAATAGTAGTAAAAAAGTTGAAGAAGTCCCATCATTAGCTGAAAGAGCTGAACATTTTTTTAAAAAGTTTTTTTTTTTCAAAAATGAATTATTTTTTTTCAAAAATGATTTTTTTTTTTAAATGAAATTTTTTTTTTCAAAAATAATTTTTTTTTTCAAAAATGATTTTTTTTTTCAAAAATAATTTTTTCTTTTAAAAAATGTATTTTTTCTTTTAAAAAATGTATTTTTTTTTTTTTTTTCAAAAATGAATTATTTTTTTCAAAAATATATTTTTTTTTTATGGGGCGGTCATAATGTTTTGGCTGATCATGGGCTTGTCAGCTTTTGTCACCTCCCACTCTAGTTTTGAACATTTCACCATTCATTCCTATGGGACCAATTTCGACGCAAAAACGACGATATTTCGTGAACCATTCGGCGAAACGTTCCAGAAAGTAATAGCACACCAATTAAATGACATTGATTCCGGATTCACACTGGTATATTTCAGCTTTTCACAAAGTTCCACAAGGTAATAGCACACCAATTAAATGACATTGAACATTTCACCATTCATTCCTATGGGACCAATATTGCTGCAAAAACGACGATATTTCGTGAACCATTCGGCGAAAAAAGTTCCACAAAGTAATAGCACACCAATTAAATGACATTGAACATTTCGCCATTCATTCCTATGGGACCAATTTCGCCAGAAAAACTATGATATTTCGTGAACCATTCGGTGAAACGTTCCACAAAGTAATAGCACACCAATCGGGAACAATCCGCACGTTTCGGTATATTACTTGTCTCTGTAGTGTAAAAACAGTGGGAGGAGTCTACAAGCATTATCAAGTCTAGCAGATGAAGTCACATGCATTTGGGGTGTCTCAGCATCTTGTGTTTACAACAACTGTTTCCTAGCAACGCTCATGCCCTGTTTATGCTTCACAAATACTGCTCAATACACAGAACACAGGATAATGATAGATGTAGTAACTATGCAGTAATTCAAATGGCCGTATTTTAAAAACTATAAATCCTACAGCGAAGATCTTTATATTGTGTGAATCACAAGACCCAGACCTAGATTTTGATGTATAGTATGTCTCTGAAATATTAAAAATGGAGGCACGGTCGCAGTTTAGAAATTGCCCTTCAAATTTGAAGGGGCTAGAGTGTAGCTTCAATGAATGTCAATGGACGGTGTGAGTTGCATACAAATGGTCATATTGTGAAAACTATCAGGACTACAGCTTAGCCGTGGACATGTTTAGTGACAGCAGGGATAGCTGAACGTTTTGATATAAGATTTGTGTAGGTGGGCTTGAAAATGAGGGAGTGGCGGCAGTTTAGAAATCATGTTCTGATTTTTCAGCTTTTGTCATCTCCCACTCTAGTTTCCCCATTCATTCCTATGGGACCAATTTCGCTGCAAAAATGACGATATTTCGTGAACCATTCGGCGAAACGTTCCACAAAGTAATAGCACACCATTCGGGAACAATCCGCACGTTTCGGTATATTACTTGTCTATGTAGTGTAAAAACTGTGGGAGGAGTTAGGGTGGTAAATTTGGCTATAATAATAATAACTAGAAAAGGTACAATTTCTGGGGAAATTGTGAAAAGTGTTCTTGCCTCTACAACTGGAGTGGGCGGAGTAACTGGGTGGAGTGGCTTGAGTAACTGTTGTGTGGTTGGAGTGGCTGGAGTAACTGTGAAAAGTGTTAAAAAGCTTAATATTTTAAAAAGTATAAATAGTAGTAAAAAAGTTGAAGTCTCATCATTAGCTGAAAGAGCTAAACATTTTTTTCAAAAATTATGATTTTTTTTTTTTTCAAAAATTATGATTTTTTTTTTCAAAAATTATGATTTTTTTTTTCAAAAATTATGATTTTTTTTTTCAAAAATGATTTTTTTTTTTTCAAAAATTAATTTTTTTTTCAAAAATATTTTTTTTTTCAAAAATGATTTTATTTTTATTTTTTTCAAAAAAAATTTTTTTTTTTCAAAAATTATTTTTTTTTTTTCAAAAATTATTATTTTTTTTTTCAAAAATATATATATTTTTTTTACATGGGGCGGTCATAATGTTTTGGCTGATCATGGGGTGGTCATAATGTTTTGGCTGATCATGGGGTTGTCAGCTTTTGTCACTTCCCACTCTAGTTTTGAACATTTCGCCATTCATTCCTATGGGACCAATTTCGCCGCAAAAACGTCATTTCGTGGACCATTCGGCAAAACATTCCACAAAGTAATAACACACCAATCGGGAACAATCCGCTCGTTTCGGTATATTATTTGTCTCTGTAGTGTGAAAACTGTGGGAGGAGTCTACAAGCATTATCAAGTCTAGCAGATGAAGTCACATGCATTTGGAGTGTCTCAGCATCTTGTGTTTACAACCACTGTTTCCTAGCAACGCTCATGCCCTGTTTATGCTTCCCAAATACTGCTTCATCAAAACTGCCCCATCAGAATTACCCCATCAAAACTGCCCCATCATATTCCTCTATTATAAATCAGTACATGGTGTGTCTGTCCCCTCCCCCGGGCTCTGTAATCAGCTGAGATGCTCCAGCCACCTTCCCCCCTGTGTATAACAGAAGCTTTGGTAACCATGGCAACAAAACAAACACTAACAGTACACTCTGATTAATGGCTAAAATTTCCTGAAATGACCTCTAAACAAATGGCCGTTTTTTAAAAACTATACATCCTACAGCGAAGATCATTATATTGTGAGAATCACAAGACCCAGACCTAGATTTTGATGTATAGTATGTCTCTGAAATATTAAAAATGAAGGCACAGTCGCAGTTTAGAAATTGCCCTTCAAATTTGGAGGGGGCTAGAGTGTAGTTTCAATGAATGTCAATGGACGGCGTGAGTTGCAAACAAATGGTCATATTGTGAAAACTATCAGGACTATGGCTTAGCCGTGGACATGTTTAGTGGCAGCAGGGATAGCTGAACGTTTTGATATAAGATTTGTGTAGGTGGGCTTGAAAATGAGGGAGTGGCAGCAGTTTAGAAATCATGTTCTGATTTTCCAGCTTTTGTCATCTCCCACTCTAGTTTCCCCATTCATTCCTATGGGACCAATTTCGCCGCAAAAACGACGATATTTCGTGAACCATTCGGCGAAACGTTCCACAAAGTAATAGCACACCATTCGGGAACAATCCGCACGTTTCGGTATATTACTTGTCTATGTAGTGTAAAAACTGTGGGAGGAGTTAGGGTGGTAAATTTGGCTATAATAATAAGAATAATATATATGTGAGATAACAGTAAGTGGTCTTGCTATGCAAGAACACTTAACTAGAAAAGGTACAATTTCTGGGGAAATTGTGAAAGTGTTCTTGCCTCTACAACTGGAGTGGGCGGAGTAACTGGGTGGGGTGGAGTGGCTTGAGTAACTGTGAAAAGTGTTAAAAAGCTTAATATTTTAAAAAGTATAAATAGTAGTAAAAAAGTTCCATCATTCGCTGAAAGAGCTGAACATTTTTTTCAAAAGTAATTTTTTTTTTTCAAAAATGAATTTTTTTTAATCAAAAATGATTTTTTTTTCTTCAAAAATGATTTTTTTTTTCAAAAGTAATTTTTTTTTTCAAAGGTAATTTTTTTTTTTCAAAAATGAATTTTTTTATTTCAAAAATAATTTTTTTTTCGAAATTATTATTTTTTTTAAAGTAATTTTTTTTTCAAAAATAATTTTTTTTCTTTCAAAAATATTTTTTTTTTTCAAATATATTTTTTTTTCAAAAATAATTTTTTTTTTAAAAGTAATTTTTTTTTCAAAAATATTTTTTTTTTTTCAAAAATGATTTTTTTTTTTTCAAAAATTATTTTTTTACTTTTTTCAAAAATTATTTTTTTTTTTCAAAAATAATTTTTTTTTTTACATGGGGCGGTCATAATGTTTTGGCTGATCATGGGGTGGTCATAATGTTTTGGCTGATCATGGGGTGGTCATAATGTTTTGGCTGATCATGGGGTTGTCAGCTTTTGTCACTTCCCACTCTAGTTTTGAACATTTCGCCATTCATTCCTATGGGACCAATTTCGCCTCAAAAACGTCATTTCGTGGACCATTCGGCAAAACCTTCCACAAAGTAATAACACACCAATCGGGAACAATCCGCTCGTTTCGGTATATTATTTGTCTCTGTAGTGTGAAAACTGTGGGAGGAGTCTACAAGCATTATCAAGTCTAGCAGATGATGTCACATGCATTTGGGGTGTCTCAGCATCTTGTGTTTACAACCACTGTTTCCTAGCAACGCTCATGCCCTGTTTATGCTTCCCAAATACTGCTTCATCAAAACTGCCCCATCAGAATTACCCCATCAAAACTGCCCCATCATATTCCTCTATTATAAATCAGTACATGGTGTGTCTGTCCCCTCCCCCGGGCTCTGTAATCAGCTGAGATGCTCCAGCCACCTCCCCCCCTGTGTATAACAGAAGCTTTGGTAACCATGGCAACAAAACAAACACACACAGTACACTCTGATTAATGGCTAAAATTTCCTGAAATGACCTCTAAACAAATGGCCGTATTTTAAAAACTATACATCCTACAGCGAAGATCTCTGATACATAGTATGTCTCTGAAATATTAAAAATGAAGGCACAGTCGCAGTTTAGAAATTGCCCTTCAAATTTGGAGGGGGCTAGAGTGTAGTTTCAATGAATGTCAATGGACGGCGTGAGTTGCAAACAAATGGTCATATTGTGAAAACTATCAGGACTATGGCTTAGCCGTGGACATGTTTAGTGGCAGCAGGGATAGCTGAACGTTTTGATATAAGATTTGTGTAGGTGGGCTTGAAAATGAGGGAGTGGCGGCAGTTTAGAAATCATGTTCTGATTTTTCAGCTTTTGTCACCTCCCACTCTAGTTTCCCCATTCATTCCTATGGGACCAATTTCGCCCCAAAAACAACGATATTTCGTGAACCATTCGGCGAAACGTTCCACAAAATAATAGCACACCATTCGGGAACAATCCGCACGTTTCGGTATATTACTTGTCTATGTAGTGTAAAAATTGTGGGAGGAGTTAGGGTGGTAAATTTGGCTATAATAATAATAAGAACTAGAAAAGGTACAATTTCTGGGGAAATTGTGAAAAGTGTTCTTGCCTCTACAACTGGAGTGGGCGGAGTAACTTGAGTAATTGTTGTGTGGTTGGAGTGGCTGGAGTAACTGTGAAAAGTGTTAAAAAGCTTAATATTTTAAAAAGTATAAATAGTAGTAAAAAAGTTGAAGTCTCATCATTAGCTGAAAGAGCTGAACATTTTTTTCAAAAATTATGATTTTTTTTTCAAAAATTATGATTTTTTTTTTTCAAAAATTATAAATTTTTTTTTCAAAAATGATTTTTTTTTTCAAAAATATTTTGTTTTTTCAAAAATATTTATTTTTTTTTCAAAAATGATTTTTTTTTTCAAAAATTCTTTTTTTATTTTTTTCAAAAATTATTTTTTTTTTTCAAAAATATTTTTTTTTTTACATGGGGCGGTCATAATGTTTTGGCTGATCATGGGGTGGTCATAATGTTTTGGCTGATCATGGGGTTGTCAGCTTTTGTCACCTCCCACTCTAGTTTTGAACATTTCGCCATTCATTCCTATGGGACCAATTTCGCCGCAAAAACGTCATTTCGTGGACCATTCGGCGAAACATTCCACAAAGTAATAACACACCAATCGGGAACAATCCGCTCGTTTCGGTATATTACTTGTCTCTGTAGTGTAAAAACTGTGGGAGGAGTCTACAAGCATTATCAAGTCTAGCAGATGAAGTCACATGCATTTGGGGTGTCTCAGCATCTTTTGTTTACAACCACTGTTTCCTAGCAACGCTCATGCCCTGTTTATGCTTCCCAAATACTACTTCATCAAAACTGCCCCATCAGAATTACCCCATCAAAACTGCCCCATCATATTCCTCTATTATAAATCAGTACATGGTGTGTCTGTCCCCTCCCCCGGGCTCTGTAATCAGAGCTGAGATGCTCCAGCCACCTCCCCCCTGTGTATAACAGAAGCTTTGGTAACCATGGCAACAAAACACACACAGTACACGCTGATTAATGGCTAAAATTTCCTGAAATGACCTCTAAACAAATGGCCGTATTTTAAAAACTATACATCCTACAGTGAAGATCTTTATATTGTGAGAATCACAAGACCCAGACCTAGATTTTGATACATAGTATGTCTCTGAAATATTAAAATTGAAGGCACGGTCGCAGTTTAGAAATTGCCCTTCAAATTTGAAGGGGCTAGAGTGCAGTTTCAAAGAATGTCAATGGACGGCGTGAGTTGCAAACAAATGGTCATATTGTGAAAACTATCAGGACTATGGCTTAGCCGTGGACATGTTTAGTGGCAGCAGGGATAGCTGAACGTTTTGATATAAGATTTGTGTAGGTGGGCTTGAAAATGAGGGAGTGGCGGCAGTTTAGAAATCATGTTCTGATTTTCCAGCTTTTGCCATCTCCCACTCTAGTTTCCCCATTCATTCCTATGGGACCAATTTCACCGCAAAAACTACGATATTTTGTGAACCATTTGGCGAAACGTTCCACAAAGTAATAGCACACCATTCGGGAACAATCCGCACGTTTCGGTATATTACTTGTCTATGTAGTGTAAAAACTGTGGGAGGAGTTAGGGTGGTAAATTTGGCTATAATAATAAGAATAATATATATGTGAGATAACAATAAGTGGTCTTGCTATGCAAGAACACTTAATAAGAATAATAATATATATGTGAGATAACAGTAAGTGGTCTTGCTATGCAAGAACACTTAATAATATATATGTGAGATAACAGTAAGTGGTCTTGCTATGCAAGAACACTTAATAAGAAGAATAATATATATGTGAGATAACAGTAAGTGGTCTTGCTATGCAAGAACACTTAATAATATATATGTGAGATAACAGTAAGTGGTCTTGCTATGCAAGAACACTTAATAATATATATGTGAGATAACAGTAAGTGGTCTTGCTATGCAAGAACACTTAATAATATATATGTGAGATAACAGTAAGTGGTCTTGCTATACAAGAACACTTAATAATATATATGTGAGATAACAGTAAGTGGTCTTGCTATGCAAGAACACTTAATAATAATATATATGTGAGATAACAGTAAGTGGTCTTGCTATGCAAGAACACTTAAATATGAGATCTGAGGTCTTTTTGACCCCAGATCTCATATTTAAGAGGTCCTGTCATGCTTTTTTTTCTATTACAAGGGATGTTTACATTCCTTGTAATATGAATAAAGGTGACACCATTTTTTTTTTACATGATAAATAAAATCATGTAAAATAGATAATAAAAATAAAAAAAACATTTTTAAACCCCCCCCCGTCCTGATGAGCTCGTGTGCAGAAGCGAGCGCATACGTGAGTAGAGCCCGCATATGACAATGTGTGTCAAATGTGTGTCAAACCACACATGTGAAGTATTGCCGCGACTGGTAGAGCGAGAGCAATAATTCTAGCCCTAGACCTCCTCTGTAACACAAAACATGCAACCTGTAGAATTTTTTAAACGTCGCAAATGGAGATTTTTGAGGGTAAAAGTTTGACGCCATTCCACGAGCGGGCACAATTTTGAAGCACGACATGTTGGGTATCAATTTACTTGGCGTAACATTATATTTCACAATATAAAAAAAAATTGGGCTAACTTTACTGTTGTCTTATTTTTTTATTCAAAAAAGTGAATTTTTTCCAAAAAAAGTACGCTTATAAGACCGCTGCGCAAATATGGTGCAAAAAAAGTATTGCATTGACTGCCATTTTATTCTCTAGGGTGTTAGAAAAAAAAACAATATATAATGTTTGGGGGTTCTAAGTAATTTTCTAGCAAAAAAAAATGTTTTAAACATGTAAACACCTAAAATCCAAAATGAGGCTGGTCCTTAAGTGGTTAAGTTAAATGGGTGGTTACATCATGTGACTGGAAAAAAAAAAGATTTCAGCAGTATCTGGTCAGTTCAGACATTTTGAGCAGATTTCTGGGTTCTTATCAGTAGTTTGTGTTGTCACATATCCAACAGTTTAGATTTCCCAAGAATTGAAACAAAACAAGTAGAAAAAAAAGTTAAAAAAAGTGCATTACCAATGTGAATGAACTAAAAAAACAAAAAACGATAGATAGGTGGACCCCCGCTTTAAAGTGATAGCGTGTATATATATATATATATATATATATATACACATACACAGTGTATGTGTGTGTATATATATATATATATATAATCTCAACATTATCAAACCCCTATGATTCTATTCACTATATTGGAAAAAATTGGTAAATAGCAATCTTTCTCTGTATAGAGATGACTACATGAATAGGGGTTGCCCTGGTAAGTTTGATAAAGTCTGGGCAAAGTGGTTGGATAAGCCATATACGGCATTGCATGCCCACGAGGGTTATTGATTGATTGATCCATGGGGTTAATATAGACATTTGTAGTTATGGGATTTCTGTGGCCACTGTGGTTAATAGGAACTAAAGGCTATTTTTTTATATTTAATATGTTAAATGTGATGATTTAGACCTTTGCCTAGTTAAAAATACTCCTTTGATATTTAATGAGACTGGATCTTGAATTTGCATTAATATTTTGCTTCACTGTGCATGATGTTTTTCTTGTTTTGTTTGTTGTGTATTAAGAAAATATTAAGGAAATAAAATAAAAATAATTTATAAAAAAAAAAAAAAAAAAGCTCTGGGCTCATTCTCTCCAAGATTCATTGGCCCGTACACTATACTTTCTAAGTTAAGGTGGATGTAAACTCCAAAGACATGCTGGTAGGTTAATTGGCTTCCAAAATTGATCCTGGTATATGGGTGTGAGTTGGGGACCTTGGATTGTGGGCTCCTTGAGGGTAGGGACTGATGTGAGTGTGTGATGTATGTGTGGAGCGCTGCGTAAATTGACGGCACTATATGGGCACCTTAAATAAATAATAATAATAGATGAGCATCTTAATGAGACACAATGTACAGGGATAGGGGCAATTGTAGACACTCACTTAGGTTGAACTGGATGGACTGGTTTCTTTATTCAACCTTACCAACTATGTAACTATGTAAACCTGATTCATGAAAATTGAGCTGGGCACACAGTGTTTTGTTATCTCTCTTCAAAGCATGTCCCATAGCTGTGTCCTGTGCTGTTCTTCTGGTATCAGCCTGATAACTCCTGACCTGTTCTCCTTCACATATGATAAATGCAGCCTGAATTTTGTGTTGGGGAAGATGCTATAAATAGATTAGCACAGAGCTGAATGATTCAACAAACAGAGCTGAAAGTCTCCATCAATGAGGAGAGGGGGTGTGTGCCTTTCCTCCAATCAGCTGTCTTGGCTGTATGTCCAGACTTCACTGCAACGTTAGCCAGGAATAGAAAATCTCCTAACAGGATGTGCACTTTCTGAACAGTATATAAAGATGAAGATAGCAGATATACAGTACATGTAAAACTTATGTAGGGAGAGCTGTCTCATCCCTGTGTATCATCTGAGGCTGTTCACTTCACTGGGTATACTGTATGTGAGGATTTACATCCACTTTAAGTCTGGTTTGTTTTAAACTTCAGATCCCTGAGAACTCCTTTCATGTTACCCTTCTAAAGCCTCAATAGGTTCTCTTGTCCTCTCCCTACCTCGGTTCCGGTCTCTGAGGATAATCAGGATATTTCTGTATTCTGGATTCCCAGCTCTGTAAAGGCATTCTTTAGTACTTTGTGCATTGGAAAGGTTTTGGTCCTGAGGAGAGGTCTTGGATCCCTGCATCTGATGTCTTTGCACCTCGTCTTTTGAGGAGGTTTCATTTGAGGTTCCCCTCCAAGCCTGAGCTCAAGCGGGGGGAGGCCTCATGAGGGGGGGTAGTGTCATGAATCTGCGGTAATATTTCATGCCCTGACTGTCTGCTTACATCTCTGGTCTGTGTATCAGCTTTAGGGACCGTGCTCTCATACTTGTGTCCACCTCTATCAGGAAACAATATTTGCCCGAGCAACAATGCTTTCCTGAGTGATTCTTGTTGTGTGCTCTACATTTGATTCCTGTGTACTGACTTTGGCTTGTTCTCCTGACCATCCCTGTCTACTTGTTGCCCCGACCTTCGGCTTGTTGTTCTGACCATCCCTGTGTGCTTGTTGCCCCGATCTTTGGCTTGTCCTCCTGACTATTCCTTGTTGCCCTGGACTGCTGCTTCCTCTCTATCTACCAGAGCCAGCCGTGAGCATGAGCTGGGAGACCCTGGGGGCCACGACCTGGAGTCAGCTGCAGCCAAGCCCATCTTCACCATCAAAGGTACTTGTGAAAACCTGCTGGCTCTAATGCCCTGTACACACGATTTTCTGATGGAAAAAGTGCGATCGAATTGTGTTGTCGGAAATTCCGATCGTGTGTGCGCTCCATCTGACTTTTTCCGTTGGAATTTCCCACACACAAAGTTTGAGAGCAGGATATAAAATTTTCCGACAACAAAATCCGATCGTTTAAATTCCGATCGTGTGTACACAAATCCTACGCACAAAGTGCCATGCATGCTCAGAATAAACTAAGAGACGAAAGCTATTGGCTACTGCCCCGTTTATAGTCCTGACGTACGTGTTTTACGTCACCGTGTTGAGAACGATCGGATTTTCTGACAACTTTGTGCGACCGTGTGTATGCAAGACTAGTTTGAGCCAACATCCGTCGGAAAAAATCCAATGGGTTTTGTTGTCGGAATGTCCGATCGTGTGTACAGGGCATTAGACTTTGTGCCCTGGGGAATCTTATGCTCTAGTTCCCTGTCCAGGACAGTGGCTGTGACCCTGTGTAGCTGCTTCTCAGAACCATCGACCCTGAGCAGTCAGTCGTTGGGTCCACAATCTCCACGGTGCGCTCCTGGTCACTTGGTATCGCAGGTGACCTGACAAGTACTTCTACAGGGTTATGGTGTGAAGGCACCAACAACATCCAAGGCCCAATTTTTCCGCACCTGTTACTTCTATCTAAAGTCTACAAAAGAGACACCAGACTTTATCTAAAAAATAATGTTATCTTGGCCTGAGTGCACAATAGTTTGGCTTCCACACATAAGGCTTGCTCACTGTGGTGCAAAAATGTGTTACTTCCATCCAAAGTCTGCCAAAGAGACCCCAGAATTTATCCAAAAAATCTCACATCCTGTTCTGAGTGCCTCATCATACAGACTGGCTCCCCAAGCCGTTGCTTACAAAATATAGCAAGCTTGCAAAGAAAATCAATTTAAACATCTTTTTTTTTCTTTCTTTATAAATGTCAGTTTTGCTGCAGCAGGCTCTATACACAGTACAGACTAAGGGGACCCCCCATACACTATATTCAAAGGAATTTCTCAATTTTATTGTTTAATTTTAAGCATCATTAAAATCCCTGCTCCTTTAAAAATGATCTTTTTAAATGCTTTTTTTTTGCATTTTGCCAGGCCCCCATACTCTTTTTATGGTTAATATCTTGCATATAAGCCTTCAAAATGGGGACTTTTGATTTTTAACGTTCGGGTCCCAGAGACTTCAATGGGGTTCGCAATTCGGGTCCAAACTTTGGCGATGTTCGAGAGTTCTGGCACGAACCAAACCAGGGGGTTTTCAGCCCATCTCTAATCTATTTTTATTACTTATATTACTTATTACTTTTATTACTGTTCCTGTCTGTCCTGTCCAAAGAGCACTTCCTTCTAAACCCTGTCTTTGCCAGGTTCCATACACTACTTTTTAAAGTGGATGTAAACCCTCACATATACCCAGTTTCAGCTTTCTACACTGTTTAGAAAATGTACATTGTGTTACAAATCATGTTTCCTCATTCAGTAGTGGGTGTGGAGTCTGGGCATACCCCGTGTTGAGCTGATTAGAGGTAAGACACACACCCCCACTCCACATAGGAAGAGGAACAAAGAAACTTGCAGAGCTGCAGTCTGAATAGACAAGCTCTCTGCTTATCTATCCCTAAGCACCCTCCCTTCCACAAATTTCGAGCTGTTTTTATCTCGTGTGTTGAAAAGTAGGGATGAGCCGAACACCCCCCGGTTCGGTTCGCACCAGATCCTGCGAACGGACCAAAAATTTGCGTGAACTTTAGTACCCCATTAAAGTCTATGGGACTTGAACGTTTGAAATCAAAAGTGCTAATTTTAAAGGCTAATATGCATGGTATTGTCCTAAAAAGGGTTTGGGGACCTGGGTCCTGCCCCAGGGGACATGTATCAATGCAAAAAAAAGTTTTAAAAACGTCCGTTTTTTCTAGAGCAGTCATTTTAATGATGCTTAGAGTGAAAAAATAAAAGTCAAATATTCCTTTAAATATCATACCTGGGGGGTGTCTATAGTATGCCTGTAAACAAGTGTCACATGTTTCCCGTGCTTAGAACAGTCCCTGCACAAAATGACATTTTTAAAGGAATAAAAGTAATTTAAAACTGCTTGGGGCTTTAATGTAATGTCGGGTCCCGGCAATATGGATGAAAATCAGTGAGACAAACGGCATGGGTACCCCCTCCCCTAGTCCATTACTTTGGGTCTTGTATGGATATTAAGGGGAACCCCGTACCCAAATTAAAAAAAGGAAAGGCGTGGGGCCCCCAGGCCCTATATACTCTGAACAGCAGTATACAGGCGGTGCAAACAAGACAGGAACTGTAGGTTTGTTGTTAAGTAGAATCTGTTTGTAATTTTGAACTGGTACATTTTTAAAGTGTAGCTCCAGCCAAAAAATCTATTTTTAAGCTTTTTGGAAAACATAGGGAAGGGTTATCACCCCTGTAACATTTGTTTTGATGTCTGTGCACCTCTTCAGAAGATTTCACCTCACTTTCTGTTCCAATGACAAATGTTTTTTGAAAATTTGGGGTTTTTAGTGAAACAAGGATTGGTGATAAAGCATCAGTGAAGAGGAGACACGTTTTTCCCATATTAACTCTTACAGGAGAGAATTTCCCTTCCTAGGGGTAGATTTCATCTCACTTCCTGTTGTCTCCTTCCGTTTGCAAGTAGGAGTCGTTTGTAAGTTGGATGTTTGAAAGTAGGGGCCTGCCCTATATACTCTGCAGAAATTGGGGCCTTAGGTGTTGGTGTTGCCACAACACTGTAGGCCCTCACAGTTACAAAAAAGGAAAAGTAAATTTGGGACTTTAAATGAGGCTGGCACCAAAGGGATGCTCGCCTCCATCCCGGTCATTGGTTTAAAAAAGAAAAAGAAAAGTGGGACTTTAAATGAAGCACACAGCAGCAGCACAAAAGCAGGTCATGTGACCAAAATACATTTATTTGGTATAATCCATGGTATGTAAAAATCATTTTGGGCATCCAACCTCTAAAATGCTGTGGGCATCAAGCCTCTATATAATAAACAATGTATTAATTATACAGTTGCAATAAAAAGTATGTGAACCCTTTTGGAATGTTATGGATTTCTGCACAAATTGGTCATAAAATGTGTTCTGATCTTCATCTACGTAACAACAATAGACAATCACAGTCTGCTTAAATTAATAACACACAAAGAATTAAATGTTACCATGTTTTTATTGAACACACCATGTAAACATTCACAGTGCAGGTGGAAAAAGTATGTGAACCCCTAGACTGATGAGATCTCCAAGAGCTAATTGGAGTGAGGTGTCAGCCAACTGAAGTCCAATCAATTAGATGAGATTGGAGGTGTTGGTTACAGCTGTCCTGCCCTATAAAAAAACACACACCAGTTCTGGGTTTGCCTTTCACAAGAAGCATTGCCTGATGTGAATGATGCCTCGCACAAAAGAGCTCTCAGAAGACCTACGATTAAGAATTGTTGACTTGCATGAAGCTGGAAAGGGTTATAAAAGTATCTCCAAAAGCCTTGCTGTTCATCAGTCCATGGTAAGACAAATTGTCTATAAATGGAGAAAGTTCAGCACTGCTGCTACTCTCCCTAGGAGCGGGTGTCCTGTAAAGATGACTGCAAGAGCACAGCGCAGACAGAGTGTCAGCTAAAGACTTACAAAAGTCTCTGGCATATGCTAACATCCCTGTTAGCGAATCTACGATACGTAAAACACTAAACAAGAATGGATTTCATTGGAGGATACCACAGAGGAAGCCACTGCTGTCCAAAAAAAACCATTGCTGCACGTTTACAGTTTGCACAAGAGCACCTGGATGTTCCACAGCAGTACTGGCAAAATATTCTGTGGACAGATGAAACCAAAGTTGAGTTGTTTGGAAGAAACACAACAATATGTGTGGAGAAAAAGATGCACAGCACACCGACATCAAAACCTCATCCCAACTGTGAAGTATGGTGGTGGGGGCATCATGGTTTGGGGCTGCTTTACTGTGTCAGGGCCTGGACGCTATCATCAAAGGAAAAATTCATTCCCAAGTTTATCAAGACATTTTGCAGGAGAACTTAAGGCCATCTGTCCACCAGCTGAAGCTCAACAGAAGATGGGTGTTGCAACAGGACAACGACTCAAAGCATAGAAGTAAATCAACAACAGAATGGCTTAAACAGAAGAAAATACACCTTCTGGAGTGGCCCAGTCAGAGTCTTGACCTCAACCCGATTTGATATGCTGTGGCATGACCTCAAGAAAGCAATTTACACCAGACATCCCAAGAATATTGCTGAATTGAAACAGTTCTGTAAAGAGGAATGGTCAAGAATTACTCCTGACCGTTGTGCACGTCTGATCTGCAACTACAGGAAAAGTTTGGTTGAAGTTATTGCTGCCAAAGGAAGTTCAACCAGTTATTAAATCCAAGGGTTGGCGTACTTTTTCCACCTGCACTGTGAATGTTTACATGGTGTGTTCAATAAAAACATGGTAACATTTAATTCTTTGTGTGTTATTAGTTTAAGCAGACTGTAATTGTCTATTGTTGTGACTTAGATGAAGATCAGATCACATTTTATGACCAATTTGTGCAGAAATCCATATCATTCCAAAAGGGTTCACATACTTTTTATTGCAACTGTACATAAATTTCACAATAAATCATGATCCGTTGTCACACACAGAGAGCAAAGATAACAATCAATATACATGTGTACATTTGTTACTATGATTGGACCCAAAAAGAGCCATAAAAAGTAAAGACAGAAAATTCAAATAATAAGAGACTTAATGCCATAACAGATACTTATGGAGGTAAGTGGAATCATTGAATTCTTGATATTCCATGATAAGGGAAGATTGGTAATATTCAAAGCTCTACGCGTTTCACGGTATAACAACCGCTCATCAGGAGCATACGTCATGGAATGATTCTAAAAAATATTTTTTATTTAAAAAAAAAATTATATTCAATAAATAAGCAGGAGATGAAAATGTTTTTTTTATATAAGAATAGTTTAATTGTATAGAATTAATTAAAGGTTGTGCGTCCAAACTCACGTCTGCATCAGCAATCCAGTAAAACTGCATCCAAAATTTCAGAGAGCTGCAAAGCAACGCTGCCGGACGCCAGGGTGATCTGAGGGAATGGGAACAACCGCCATTGGCAAAACCATAGCTGGTGGGTGTAGTGAGTGTAGGATGCGGACCTCTATGTGGGAAACCTAGATCGAAAAAAGCGCATTGATGTGTGATGATGTGTAAGTGTGGGAAAATGTAAAAAAGGAGTGATGTAGTGACAAACAGGGTAATAAAGATAGAGGGTGTGATAGGAAAGAATGAAAAAAGGGTGGAAAAACAGAGGATGAAATGAAGCCAAGAAAAACCATAAACAATAAAGACTGGTGAAAAAGATGAGATGAGGAAAAAAAGGAGACAATACCTGGTGTGCACAGAGTGGACCATTCCATACACATGAGTGTGATGCTGAACAGAAAGGAAGGTAAAGTGTGTGAAGCCCAGCCTTGGAGATGCCTATATAGGTTTTCCATCATGGCCCAACAACCAACATCAGGTCGACAAACAACACCTGAGAGTGGAGCACTTTCACCTGGGCAGCTCAGCCGCCAGGCGATTAGCGCTTATCCATCTCCCCAGTGTGTCTGCCGAACAATGACACACCGCCGGAAACACTGCGCCACAAGGACGCCTGGTGACACAGTTACTCTTGGTGGGCGCAGGAATGGGCCCTGCTGTGAAATAGTAGATCAAGAATTGTAATTACATGTCCCTGTTGAACAGGGGCAGAAAAATTGGGCCTTTGGTGGTGGTGCCACAACACTGCAACCCCTCACAGATGCTATAGTTGGAGCGCAGGAAATGAGCCCTGCTGCAAAGTATTGCATCAAAAATTGTAATTATACGCCCCTGTTAAACAGGGGCTGAAAAATTGGGCCTTTGGCCTTGGGCACTGGTGCTGGTGCCACAACACTGCAACCCCTCACAGATACTATAGTTGGAGCGCAGGAATTAGCCCTGCTGCAAAGCATTCATCAAAAATTGTAATTACACGCCCCTGTTAAACAGGGGAAGAAAAAGTTACATCAGCATCAGGTGCTTGGTAGCTGGTGATCCAAGACTGATTCATTTTTATGAAGGTCAGCCGATCGACCAATTCGGTGGACAGGCGCACCCTGTGATCGGTTACAAGGCCTCCAGCAGCACTGAATGTGCGTTCCGAAAGAACGCTGAATGCAGGACAGGCCAGTAGCTCAATTGCATACTGTGCAAGCTCTGGCCAGTGATCCATCCTCAAGACCCAGTAACCCAGAGGATTTTCGGTGGGAAAGGCGTCCAAGTCTGATCTTGCCCCTAGGTAATCCTGCACCATGTGAATCAGACGTTGGCGACTAAAAAATTGTCTGAATGCATCGGTCAGATGGCCACCTTCTCCACCGCTCCTTCTGTGACTGACTGAAGCCTCTACAACATGTTGTCCACGAGAACCAGGAAATTGTAACCTGCCAGGCTCTGGAAACGCATTGCACAAACCTTTCTGCAAGGCCTCCCGAAGATGTTTCATCCTCTGCTCCCTCTGCGATGGCAAGATAAGGTCCGCAACCTTACCCTTGTAATGTGGATCAAGGAGGGTTGCCAGCCAGTAATCATCCCTCCCCTTGATACCACGAATACGAAGATCCTTCCACAGGCTTTGCAGGATCAGGGAGGCCATGCAGCGTAGGTTTGCAGAGGCATTTGGTCCGGAGTCATCTGGGTCACTAAGGACGACATGATCTGCAGCCACTTTCTCCCAGCCACGTACAAGTCATAGTTACATAGTTACATAGTAGGTGAGGTTGAAAAAGACACAAGTCCATCAAGTCCAACCTATGTGTGTGATTATGTGTCAGTATTACATTACATATCCCTGTATGTTGCGGTCATTCAGGTGATTATCTAATAGTTTCTTGAAGCTATCAATGCTCCCCGCTGAGACCACCGCCTGTGGAAGGGAATTCCACATCCTTGCCACTCTTACAGTAAAGAACCCTCTACGTAGTTTAAGGTTAAACCTCTTTTCTTCTAATTGTAATGAGTGGCCACGAGTCTTATTAAACTCTCTTCTGCGAAAAAGTTTTATCCCTATTGTGGGGTCACCAGTACAGTATTTGTAAATTGAAATCATATCCCCTCTCAAGCGTCTCTTCTCCAGAGAGAATAAGTTCAGCACTCGCAACCTTTCCTCATAACTAAGATCCTCCAGACCCTTTATTAGCTTTGTTGCCCTTCTTTGTACTCGCTCCATTTCCAGTACATCCTTCCTGAGGACTGGTGCCCAGAACTGGACAGCATACTCCAGGTGCGGCCGGACCAGAGTCTGGTAGAGCGGGAGAATTATCGTTTTATCTCTGGAGTTGATCCCCCTTTTAATGCATGCCAATATTCTGTTTGCTTTATTAGCAGCAGCTTGGCATTGCATGCCATTGCTGAGCCTATCATCTATTAGGACCCCCAGGTCCTTTTCCATCCTAGATTCCCCCAGAGGTTCTCCCCCCAGTGTATAGATTGCATTCATATTTTTGCCACCCAAATGCATTATTTTACATTTTTCTACATTGAACCTCATTTGCCATGTAGTCGCCCACCCCATGGATTTGTTCAGGTCTTTTTGCAAGGTTTCCACATTCTGCGGAGAAGTTATTGCCCTGCTTAGCTTAGTATCGTCTGCAAATACAGAGATTGAACTGTTTATCCCATCCTCCAGGTCGTTTATAAACAAATTAAATAGGATTGGTCCCAGCACAGAACCAAGAAGTCCATGGGTTTCTTTGGACTGTAAATGATACCTTAAAGACTGCTGCTGATGCCGAGTGCCAGGCTCCACCTCAATGCGGACACAATCCTCCTCTTCCTGTGTGATCGGCAGGCACGCAGGAACACTGTCTGGATAAAGGGGGCCTTGAGAAGTAAGGAAGTCCTCCTCTTCCTCTCTCTGTTCTGCCTCAAGTGCCCTCTCCATTATTCCATGCAGCGTGTGCTCCAACAGGTGGACTAGAGGGACAGTGTCACTGATGCATGCACTGTCACTGCTCACCATCCTTGTGGCCTCCTCAAATGGTGACAGGACAGTGCATGCATCCCTGATCATAGCCCACTGGCGTGGGGAAAAAAAACAAGATCCCCGGACCCTGTCCTGGTGCTATAGTCGCATAGGTACTCATTGATGGCCCTCTGCTGCCTGTGCAGCTGCTGTAGCATAACCAACGTTGAGTTCCACCTGGTGGGCATGTCACAGATTAGGCGGTTCTTGGGCAGGTTAAATTCCTTTTGGAGGTCAACCAGCCGAGCACTGGCATTATATGACCTGCGGAAATGCACACAGACTTTCCTGGCCTGCCTCAGGATATCCTGTAAGCCTGGGTATCTGCCCAAGAACCGCTGCACCATCAAGTTGAGGACGTGAGCCAAACAGGGCACATGGGTCAGTTGTCCCTGTCGGAGGGCGGAGAGGAGGTTGGTGCCATTGTCGCAAACCACCATACATGGCTTAAGCTGGCGTGGCATCAACCACCTTTGAACCTGCCCCTGCAGAGCTGACAGAATCTCTGCCCCAGTGTGGCTCCTGTCCCCCAAGCACACCAGCTCAAGCACCGCATGGCATCTTTTTGCCTGAGTGCTTGCATAGCCCCTTGAACGCCTACAGAGCACCGCTGGTTCCGAGGACAAATCAGCACAGGAAGAGGCCATGGAGAAAGAACAAGAGGAGGGGGTGGAGGAGAAAGGTGTGGCAGAATCACCACTAGTAGAATTTTGGAGGCGTGGTGGCGGAACAACCTCCAACACTACTGCACCCTGTCCTGCATCCTTCCCAGCTGCCAGAAGAGTCACCCAGTGCGCGGTGAAAGATAGGTAACTTCCCTGTGCATGCCTGCTGGACCATGAGTCAACGGTAATATACACCTTACCGCTGACCGCCCTGTCAAGCGAGGCCAAGACATTGCCTTCCACATGCCGGTAGAGAGCCGGAATCGCCTTCCATGAGAAAAAGTGGCATTTGGGAACCTGCCACTGAGGAACCGCACATTCCACAAACTCAGGGGGCAGAGTCTACCAACTGAAAAGGCAGAAGCTGAAGTGCTAGCAATTTAGCCAAGCTAGCATTCAACCGCTGGGCATGTGGATGGCTGGGAGCAAACTTCTTTCGGCGGTGCAGGAGCTGGGGCAGGGAAATTTGCCTGGTGCAATTTGACGTCGGCAGATTGTCCGCAAGTACTTGTCTGTGACACACCTAATTCTACACCTTCATTCCTCTTAGTGCAGGTTTCAGAGAGGACTAAAGGTATAGTGGGGTTGGAGATCCCAGCTGATGAGGAGCAATGAGAGGTCCGCTTTGTTCTTTGGTGTGGGTCTTTTAGGTATGCTTGCCAATGAACTGAATGGCAGGTCGACATATGTCTGGTCAAGTATGTGGTGCCCAAGTGGGCGATGTTTTGGCCACGCAAGATACGCTTGGGACATATGTTGCACATAGCAGCGGTGGGATCTGATGCACTCGTCTCAAAAAAGGCCCACACCAAAGAACTTATGGAATAACGCAGATACAGCAGCGCCCTGCACATGCAGAGCTCTGCGGTGTGATGCAGTCGGTGTGCTGCCCTTAAGCTGGCCCCTGGAGGGCATCCTGCCTCGTTAGAGATGTGCCTCCTCCTCCTCTCTCCTATCAGGCACCCACGTGGAGTCAGTGACCTTATCATCCCCTCCCTCTTCATCACTGGAGCAAAGCTGGCAGTATGCTGCAGCTGGGGGAACATGACTGCCAGATTGCTGTGCTTCTTGGGCACCTCCTCTCTCTGGGCTCACGTTACTGCCTTCCTCTAGCTGGGTACCATCATCGGAGCCTTCAAAACGCTGGGCATCCTCCTGGAGCATGTACCTAACACTGTGGTCAAACAGTTCGGGGGACTCCTCAGGAGGACATGGTGGGGCTAGGGAAGGAGTGACTGATGCCATTGAGCCGAGGGAAGAGGCCGCGTTGGCAGCTGATTTGCCAGACAAAGTACCCTGAGCCTGGGTGAGAGAGTCTTCTGCATGTTGTGGCTCAACACGGCCAGCTGCCCAAAAAAAAGGCCAAGCGTGTCCCACGGCCACGTGCTAATGAGGATGCACCGCCTCCACGACCAGCACTGTTGCCTCTAGACACAGAGCCTGCTTGCCCTCTTTTATTGGCTTGTAACTGCCTGCCTCTCCTTGTTGGCCTTCCTGACATACCAATGGCCAGCAGTGAGATGTAGCTGCACAAAGCTGGGATGTATATATATATACTGATACTGCAGCTAGCAGAATCAACTGTCTGCCTGTAGTATTATTAGTATGAGAACACCAGCAATTGTCTTCAGGTAGCTTTAGGTGCACACTGTGCAGAGGACACAGTACACTAACTGTAAATACTGCAGCTGCCTGCCTGTGGTATTAATAGGATCCGAAAAAAAGCAATTTTCTTCAGGTAGCTTTAGGTGCACACTGTTCAGAGGACACAGTACACTAACTGTAAATACTGTAGCTGCCTGCCTGTGGTACTAATAGGATCAGAAGAACACCACCAATTTTCTACAGGTAGCTTTAGGTGCACACTGTGCAGAGGACACAGTACATTAACTGTAAATACTGTAGCTGCCTGCCTGTGGTATTAATAGGATCAGAACAACAGCAATTGTCTTCATGTAGCTTTAGGTGCACACTGTGCAGAGGACGCAGTACACTAACTGTAAATACTGCAGCTGCTTGCGATATTAATAGGATCAGAAGAACACCACCAATTTTCTTCAGGTAGCTTTAGGTGCACACTGTGCAGAGGACGCACTGCACTAACTGTAAATACTGCAGCTGCCTGCGATATTAATAGGATCAGAAGAACACCACCAATTTTCTTCAGGTAGCTTTAGGTGCACACTGTGCAGAGGACGCAGTAAAATAACTGTAAATACTGCAGCTGCCTGCGATATTAATAGGATCAGAAGAACACCACCAATTTTCTTCAGGTAGCTTTAGGTGCACACTGTGCAGAGGATGCACTACGCTAACTGTAAATACTGCGGCTGGCTGCGGTACTAATAGGATCAGAAGAACACCACCAATTTTCTACAGGTAGCTTTAGGTGCACACTGTGCAGAGGACGCACTACACTAACTGTAAATACTGCAGCTGCCTGTGGTACTAATAGAATCAGAAGAACACCACCAATTTTCTTCAGTTAGCTTTAGGTGCACACTGTGCAGAGGATGCACTACACTAACTGTAAATACTGCAGCTGCCTGCGGTACTAATAGGATCAGAAGAACACCACCAATTTTCTTCAGGTAGTTTTAGGTGCACACTGTGCTGAGGACACAGTACACTAACTGTAAATACTGTAGCTGCCTGCCTGTGGTATTAATAGGATCAGAACAACAGCAATTGTCTTCATGTAGCTTTAGGTGCACACTGTACAGAGGACGCAGTAAAATAACTGTAAATACTGCAGCTGCCTGCGGTACTAATAGGATCAGAAGAACACCACCAATTTACTTCAGGTAGCTTTAGGCGCACACTGTGCAGGGGACGCACTGCACTAACTGTAAATACTGCAGCTGCCTGCGATATTAATAGGATCAGAAGAACACCACCAATTTTCTTTAGGTAGCTTTAGGTGCAAACTGTGCAGAGGACACACTACACTAACTGTAAATGCTGCAGCTGCCTGCGGTACTAATAGGATCAGAAGAACACCACCAATTTTCTTCAGGTAGCTTTAGGTGCACACTGTGCAGAGGACACACTACACTAACTGTAAATACTGCAGCTGGCTGTGGTACTAATAGGATCAGAAGAACACCACCAATTTTCTTCAGGTAGCTTTAGGTGCACACTGTGCAGAGGACGCACTACACTAACTGTAAAGACTGCAGCTGCCTGCAGTACTAATAGGATCAGAAGAACACCACCAATTTTCTTCAGGTAGCTTTAGGGTCCATTCACACAGGGGCAACATGACTTCCAGCGTGACTTTGGAAGGCAGCTTGGACACGACTTGAGTATGAATCACAGCGCGACTTGGGGCAACTTACAAGCAACTTGAAGTTGCCTCCAGGGCAGGGGACTTTGCCAGTGGCCAGTCACATAATAATCAGCTCTGTGGGAGGGAGGGGTTTGCCTAGAAAGCTATTTTTACTTCCTGGAAAGTTGCTTCAGTTAAGACAGGAGATCCGACTTGGAGGCAACTTCCATTGAAATCAATGGGTACAAGTCACCTAGAAGTCGGATTGAAGTAGTACAGGAACCTTTTCTGAAGTCGGAGCGACTGCAGTAGTGTTCATTAAGATGTACCCATTCACTTACATTGATTTTTTTCATCTAGCGCGACTTGAGGCGACTTGAAGTCGGATCCAAAGTTGCCCCTGTGTGAATGGACCCTCAGGTGCACACTGTGCAGAGGACACACTACACTAACTGTAAATACTGTAGCTGCCTGCCTGTGGTACTAATAGGATCAGAAGAACACCAACAATTTTCTTCAGGTAGCTGTAAATACTGTAAACACACTTGCCTGCCTGTCAGTAGGAAGAGAATAACAGGAGCGTGTGGGAATAGGGGAATAGTGTGGGGCGTGTACTAAACCCCCTGAGCTATAACTGGCCAAAGTCACCCTGGCTTTGGCCAATTACAGCGCACTGTACAGACGGTGCTGTGATTGGCCAAGCATGCGAGTCATAGTGCATGCTTGGCCAATCATCAGCCAGCAATGCACTGTGATGCCGCAGTGAATTATGGGCCGTGACGCACCACTCGAATTTGGCGCGAACGGCCCATAACGTTCGTAATTCGACGAACGGTCGAACATGCGATGTTCGAGTCGAACATGGGTTTGACTCGAACTCGAAGCTCATCCCTATTGAAGAGCTTGTCAGAAGTGACTCATGCTGATAACAGAGGAACAAAGCAGCAGAAAGACATGGCACTTAGAGCTTTAAAGAGAGATAAGTAAACACTACAGGTATATATTGCAAAAGTATTCACCTTTTACGTGTTTTGTTGCCTCGCAACCTGGAATTAACATGGATTGTTGGAGGATTTGCATATTTTAATTTACAGAACATGCCCACAACTTTGAAGATTTTTTTTTTATTGTGAAGTAAACAACAAATAGGACAAAATAACAGAATAAGTCAATGTGCATAACTATTCACCCCCTAAAGTCAATACTTTGTAGAGCCACCTTTTGCGGCTATCACAGCTCCAAGTCGCTTTGTATGCGTCTCTATGAGCTTGCCACATCTTACCACTGGGAGTTTTGCCCATTCCTCCTTGCAAAACTGCTCCAGCTCCTTCAAGTTGGATGGTTTGCGCCTGTGGACAGCAATGTTTAAGTCTGACCACAGATTTTCTATTGGGTTGAGGTCTGGGCTTTGACTAGGCCAATCCAACACATTTACATGTTTCCCCTTAAACCACACAAGTGTTGCTTTAGCAGTGTGTTTGGGGTCAATTGTCCTGCTGGAAGGTGAACCTCCGACCTAGCCTCAAATCACACACAGAGTGGTACAGGTTTTGCTCAAGAATATCCCTGTATTTAGCACAATCCATCTTTCCCTCAACTCTGACCAGTTTCCCAGTCCTGACTGCTGAAAAAAATCCCCACAGCATGATGTTGCCACCACCATGTTTCACTGTGGGGATGGTGTTCTTTGGGTTATGTGATGTGTTGGCTTTGCATCAGACATAGCGTTTTCTTTGATGGACAAAATTTTAGTCTCATCAGACCAGAGCACCTTCCTCCATACATTTTGGGAGTCTCCCACATGCCTTTTCGCAAACTCAAAACGTGCCATTTTTTTTTTGCTGATAGTAATGGCTTTCTTTCTTTATGGCCACTCTGCCATAATGCCCAACTCTATGGAGAGTGCGGCTTATTGTCGTCCTATGTACAGATACTCCAGTCTCTGCTGTCGAACTCTGCGGCTCCTTCAGGGTTACCTTAGGTCTCTGTGCTGCTTCTGTGCTGCCTCTGATTAATGCCCTCTTTGCCCGGTCCGTGAATTTAGGTGTGCAGCTGTCTCTTGGCAGGTTTGCTGTTGTGCCATGTTCTTTCCATTTGGTTATGATAGATTTGCCGGTGCTCCTAGGGATCATCAAATATTTGGATATTTTTTATAACCTAACCCTGACTTCTCAACAACATTGTCCCTTGTTTGGAGAGTTCCTTGGTTTCCATGGCAGTGTTTGGTTAGTGGTGCCTCTTGCTTAGGTGTTGCAGCCTCTGGGACGTTTCAAAAAGGTGTGTATATAGTATCTCACAAAAGTGAGTACACCACTCACATTTTTGTAAGTATTTTATTATCTCTTTTCATGTGACAACACTAAAGAAATGACACTTTGCTACAATGTAAAGTAGTGAGTCTACAGCTTGTATAACAGTGTAAATTTGCTGTCCTTTCAAAATAACTCAATACACAGTCATTAATGTCTAAACCGCTGGCAACAAAAGTGAGTACACCCCTAAGTGAAAATGTCCAAATTGGGCCCAAAGCGTGAATATTTTGTGTGGCCACCATTATTTTCCAGCGCTGCCTTAACCCTCTTGGGCATGGAGTTTACCAGAGCCTCACAGGTTGTCACTGGAGTCCTCTTCCACTCCTCCATGATGGGCTGGTGGATGTTAGAGACCTTGCACTCCTCCACCTTCCATTTGAGGATGTCCCACAGATGCTCAATAGGGTTTAGGTCTGGAGACATGCTTGGCCAGTCCATCCCTTTACCCTCGCTTCTTTAGCAAGGCAGTGGTCATCTTGGAGGTGTGTTTGGGGTTGTTATCATGTTGGAATACTGCCCTGCGACCCAGTCTCCGAAGGGAGGGGATCATGCTCTGCTTCAGTATGTCACAGTACATGTTGGCATTCATGGTTCCCTCAATGAACTGTAGCTCCCCAGTGCTGGAAACACTCATGCAGCCCCAGACCATGACACTCCCACCACCATGCTTGACTGTAGGCAAGTCAGACTTGTCTTTGTACTCCTCACCTGGTTGCCGCCACACAGGCTTGACACCATCTGAACCAAATAAGTTTATCTTGGTCTTATCATACCCCAGGACATGGTTCCAGTAATCCAAGTCCTTAGTTTGCTTGTCTTCAGCAAACTGTTTGCAGGCTTTCTTGTTCCTCATCTTTAGTAGAGGCTTCCTTCTGGGATGACAGCTATGCAGACCAATTTGATGCAGTGTGCGGCGTATGGTCTGAGCACTGACAGGCTACCCCCACCCCTTCAACCTCTGCAGCAATGCTGGCAGCACTCATACGTCTATTTCCCAAAGACAACCTCTTGATATGACGTTGAGCATGTGCACTCAACTTCTTTGGTCGACCATGGCGAGGTCTGTTCTGAGTGGAACCTGTCCTGTTAAATCGCTATATGGTCTTGGCCACCATGCTACAGCTCAGTTTCATGGTCTTGGCAATCTTCTTATAGCCTAGGCCATCTTTATGTAGAGCAACAATTCTTTTTTTCAGATCCTCAGAGAGTTCTTTGCCATGAGTTGCAATGTTAAACTTCCAGTGACCAGTATGAGAGAGTGAGAGCGATAACACCATATTTAACACACCTGCTCCCCATTCACACCTGAGACCTTGTAACACTAACGAGTCACATGACACCGGCGAGGGAAAATAGCTAATTGGGCCCAATTTGGACATTTTCACTTAGGGTGTACTCACTTTTCTTGCCAGCAGTTTAGACATTAATGGCTGTGTGTTGAGTTATTTTGAGGGGACAGCAAATTTACACTGTTATACAAGCGGTACACTCACTACTTTACATTGT
Organism: Aquarana catesbeiana; assembly: GCF_042186555.1. Taxonomy (NCBI): domain Eukaryota; kingdom Metazoa; phylum Chordata; class Amphibia; order Anura; family Ranidae; genus Aquarana; species Aquarana catesbeiana. The sequence continues at coordinate 110,992,720 of NC_133330.1, read as the reverse complement.
AACAAAGTGTCAGTTCTTCAGTGTTGTCACATGAAAATAAATAATAAAATATTTTTAAAAATGTGAGAGGTGTACTCTTTTTTGTGAGACACTGTATGTAATGACAGATCATGTGACACTTAGATTGCACATAGGTGGACATCATTTCACTAATTATGTGACTTCTAAGCCCCGGTTCACACAGGGGTGACTTGTCAGGCGACTTAGCCGCCTGACAAGTCGCGTCCCATTCTGTACTACGGAACCATTCTAATAGGAGCGACGCAAGTCGCACCGACTTAGAAAAAGGTTCCTGTAGTATTTTTGGGGCGACTTCAGGCGACTTGCATTGACTTCTATACAGAAGTCGTTTTGCAAGTCGCCGCTGAAGTCGTGTGCAGGTCGCCTCGGTGAGTAGCCCTGCAAGTCGTGTTGCCCCTGTGTGAACCGGCACTAAAGGTAATTGATTGCACCAGAGCTTTTTTTGGGCTTCATAACAAAGGGAGTGAATACATACTCACATGCCAATTATCAGTTTTTTATTTCTGAAAAATAGTATTATGTATATATTTTTCTAATTTTACTTCACCAACTTAGACAATTGTGTTCTGATCCATCACATATACTGCAATTCAGATTAAAAAAAAAAACAAAAACATTGAACTAAAGGCTGTAATGTAACAAAACAGGTAAAAAGCCAAGGGGAGTGAATACTTTTGCAAGGCACTGTAGATCAGATTTCATGAATGGGGTTTACAACCACTTTAGGTGTTTTGTCTTCTTGCTTGCTTGATTCTAGCTTCTGATTGCTCTCCATTTGCCCTGCTCCTGACATTCTCCTCATCTCTGTATACCTGCATTTTCTCGAACTTGGAGATATCTGGGACAGCACAGTGGTGTAGTGGTTAGCAATTTCACCTAGCTGCAAAAAGGGTCACTGGTTCGAATCCTAACCACAACACCATCTGCCTGGAGTTTGCATGTTCTCCCTGTATCCTCCAGGTACTCTGGTTTCCTCCCACACTCTAAAGACATGCTGGTAGGTTAATCGGATCCTGTCTAAATTGACCCTAGTATGTGTGTTAGGGACCTTAGGTTGTAAGCTCCTTGAGGGTAGGGACTTATGTGAATGTACAATGTATATGTAAAGTGCTGCCTAAATTGTGAGCGCTATAGAAGTTCCTAAAATGAATAAAATATTTGACTCCCTGGACATGATTTCTAGGTCATGTCCTTACTTTGACTCTATCTGCTTCCTTGGTTCATGCACTGTATTTCTGGGTTTCACCACTATCTGTTTTAGAACAATATCCAGTCTAATCCCTCTGATACTGGAGAATGCCAAGACCAGATAACATGATTTAGAATTTTCTGGTTTATACATATATTGTAAATAATATACAGTACATCTGGCAAAGCTTTGCTTGTTTTTATGAGCATGGACAGTGTAATGCTGTAGGCATTCAAAGCTAATCAGGAATTGCATAGAGGTTCATCAAAGTAAAATTTGAGTTTAATGTGGCTCACAAGACACTATTTGGAAATGACTCATTCAGAGCAAAATTGCATCCATGTGACAATTCTCTTTTCACTGCCTCCTTTTCGTCTCTGTGGTAATTAAATTGACAGAAACCTGGAAAAATTCCCACATGACATCGCCCCACATTTTAATCTAGGCAAAACATTCGCTGGAACTCTGAAATTCAGCATAGTAAAATAAAGATTTCCTTTAGGAAAATCTGGAAATATCTAGAACATATTAGCACCGCATTGTATTAGCTTTCTTTAAAATTATAATGATAATAATTTTGTGCACTCTGTAGAGGATCTTGAATTATTTATTAGTGCTGTACTTTGTATGACACAGCACCAGTATGACATAGTTGGTTTCACTACACATGGTCCTTGGCTGTTATAGTTTTTATCTGTTAAAGTTTTAAACACTTTTATATCTGCTCTAATAGGTTTTTAAATAGTATTGTGCATGCTTTTTATTCTTATGAAAAACTGCATTATCCTTAAGATAATTATTTTGCGACCTTACTCTGGCTGGCTTCCAGTCTGAACACAACTTCACAACCTCCGCCATGTTTACGTGAGAATTCTATGGGGCTCACAATTCATTTCCCAGAACAAAATTGAATCATTGCTAATGCCCTTTCTGTTCCAGGTGGGTAAACAATGCTGGATATTTACAGATAATGCAGGGCAAAGATCACATTATGCAATTGTAACAAAAATTTTCCAAGATTAGCTTTTTCATTGTTAAAGCGGGGGTCCACCTATCTATCGTTTTTTTTTTTTTGAGTTCATTCACAAACTTTTCTTCTCAGCATTACATACTCACATATTGTGTGTAATATGTCCGCCTGTGTCAGATTTCGTCGGAAAGAATAACTTATATTATTCACTGCAGGCGGTTTCCATCTTCATTGTGGGCATTTGAAGCCCACAAGCATTTATTTCCTGGATGTGGTGAATGCTGTGCTACCAGCATTCACCGCTCGTTCCCGCACATGCTCAGTGGCATCCTGGGAAGCCTGAGACTAGCTCCCAGGAGTCTGGGAGAGGCTAGAAACACGCCTACTCCCACGGGAGGAGAACCAGGAAGTGCAAAGAAGAATAGAAAAATAAAAGGTAATTACGGCGATTTAAATTTTTTTAAACGGCATGTCAGCATCTAGGCAAGGAAGAGAATACATACAGATATTGTTCAAAATTTGGGTGGAACCCCGCTTTAAATAATTTAGAAAGAAGCAGTTACTGCTAGTGGGGTGAATAACAGTTGATCTGTTGCTCTGTGATATCAACATATATTTTAATGCCATAAACTGATTTGAGTGATTCATTTCCCTAGCTGGTAAGTGAATCTTCTAATTCAAGTCTTCAAAATTAGAACTGGAAGAGGACAGGAATGAAAATAAGAAAAAGGGTTGGAAACTTCAAATAAGAATAAAGGGAATAAGAGGAATGAGGGAGCTAGTGTTAATGAAAAGGAGGAAATGACTTGTTATGTCTATTTAAAATAATAAACGCCAATATAGCAAGTGTTAAAGTGGAGGGCCATCCTAAAAAAAATTACATTAACATCCTTAAAAAAATATAAAAAAAAAAATTTGAAAAAAAATTTTTTTACTCACCAGAAACCCCAGTTGCTAGGCAATCTTCCTAATCTGCCTATCTCCTATTCCGCAGCGCTGTTTCTTCAATTCCTCCTCGTCAGCGAGCGGCCCCGTTGTCTTCTGGGACATGTGTGTGCCCCAGGAAACAACAGGGCCATTCACAAAGCGCTGTGCGGCTCGTGCATGCACAGTGGGAAACGGGCAGTGAAGCCGCAAGGCTCCACTGCCTGTTTCCTTAGTTAGGATGGTGGCGCCGGCAGCCGATCCGGTGGATGGATCGGCCTCGGGGGGCCGACATCGCAGGCTCGCTGGACAGGTAAGTGTCCTTATTAAAAGTCAGCAGCTACAGTGTTTGTAGCTGCTGACTTAAAAAAAAAAACGGCCGGAACACCCCTTTAAGCTGGCCATACCAGTGGCGGCCGCTCCATTAGGGGCACAGGGGCGCCTCCCCCCCAATCCATGCGCCTGGCCCCTAATCTACATGCAGGGCGCTGGACGCATGGATTTCAATGGGTTTTTCTTTTCTTTTGAAGCACATGATTAGACCCTGATGCTCTAATTGGCTTTAAAAAGGGTGGGCTTGGGGAACAAAGCACTTCACCCTGAGTCCACCCAGTTGTGTGACAATAGCGAATTAATATTGCTATTGTCATCCTGCTTCTCCTCCCGGCCAATCAGGAAGCGGGTCTTATGACCCGTTTGGCCGAGAGGAGAAGCGACTGTATTGGCTGCCGAGGAGGAGATGCAGGGGGAAGCCTCCGAGGAGGAGATGCAGGGCGAAGCTGCCACAACCTAGATGGGGTAAGTGCGGGTCTGGTGGGCGGAAAGTGAGTGATGGGGGGTAGTGGTTGGCTTTCCGATCAACTGAACGATGGGGGGGATTTTGAGTGATGTAGTGACCGAAGGGGGGGTGTAACGGGTGGTTTGTTTGCCGCCCTTTTAAAAAATGGAGCACCACCCGCCAGTAGGCCGTACATTATACAATTTTCTTATTTAATTTCCCTTATGCCGTGTACACACGGGTGGACTTTCTGACCAGACTGGTCCGACGGAATGAATCCGTTGGACAATCTGATCGTGTGTGGGCTTCATCGGACCTCCAGCAGACTTTTGCTGTTGAAAATTAGACGGACTTTAGATTTAGAACATGTTTCAAATCTTTCTGACGGACTCGAGTGTGATCGAAAAATCTGTTCGTCTGTATGCTAGTCTGACAGACAAAAAAAGGATGCAAGGGCAGCTATTGGCTACTGGCTATGAATTTCCTTATTCTAGTCCGGTCATATGTCATCACGTTCAAACAAACGGACTTTCGAACAGATTTTAGTCCGTTCGTGTGTGGGCGAGTCCGGTCTTACGCAAGTCCGTCGTAACTCCGTCGAAAGTCAGTCGGAAAGACCGTCGGACGTTTGATGCTGAAAAGTCCACCCGTGTGTACACGGCATTAGATTTACCTTCAACTATGTAGTGCAAGGGCCTGTCTGACTGCATACAAATTGAAAGAGTTTAGGTTTGACCTCATAGTACATGGTTTTGGTAAATCTAAAGGCAAATTGTACAAGAAAACTGTATAATGTATGGCCAGCCTTACAGTTATAGCATACTATTGTCAATTGTGAAGCATGTTTTCCACTAGCAATTTGGTTGCTCAGGGCCAGTTGGGGGGGGGGGGGGGGAGTAAAAATTTACTGTAGGAAGGGGGGCGCAGTGCTGGCAGTGTGCTGCTAAAAAATGTGTGGGAAACAAATATACTGTGTGACTACCGCCGGCTGCGCTACAATAGTGCACAGCTGCCTGCAACAATGTGCCGAGTGCGCTCCTGCACCCGGCACAAGCCTAGGACCCGGTCTTCCCTTCCCTGTCAGGTGGAGCCACGGAGTAATCTCTGCCCGACAGGCGCTTCCGAGTCCTGGCCAGTTGTGAAGTCACTGAGAGGTTGGCCAGGAGGCGGGAAGAGAGAGGACCATAGAGAGCTGCCAAACAGCGCAGTGAGTGCGAGAGGAGGAACCAACCAGGCAGTGCATAAAAAAGTAAGCATATGAACATCTACAGCAAACACGGGGCGGGGAGGGTCGGTGGAAGAGAGGTGAGATTATTAATTACCAATGGTATTAGTAATATGCAGCATGAAGGTGGTTAATGTACTGCTAGTGTCAGTTAATTAACCCCTTTGTGCTGCATTAGTGGCATCAGTATCAGTGTTCATTAACCCCTTTATGCTGCAACATAACACTGACACCACTGCCACTAATGCAGCACAGAGGGGTTAATTAACTGACACTGGTCACTAATGCACTAGTGACCAGTGGCAGTACATTAACTCCCTTCATGCTGCATATTACAAATAACATACTGTGACAGGGCTGCAACTACAGGAACTGCAGCGTACCCATACATCGCTGCCTGTTTCTGGCACATGTCCTCACCTGTCAATTCCCTTGTGATTTGACACAGCGAGAATCTGTCAGCAGATCCCAGACAATGATTCACAGCCGGGACCTGCTGATATGCTGTGTACAATCACAGCCCAGATAGGGCTCTGTACAGAGGGAATGATTGCTTTGTTTCTTCTCCCTACAAAGCAGGGAAAATAAACAAATCTGTGTTAAAAATCAGCACACTGTACACACATGTTAGGCACACAATTATCCCCTTTGATTGACCCTGGATGATAACCCCTTCCCAGCCAATGTCATTAGTACAGTGTCAGTGTAAAGTATTAGCACTGACCACTATATTAGTATCACTGGTGATGCCAGTGGCAGTTAGTCAGTTCCCACAAAGTGTCAGTTAGTGTCACTATCGCAGTCCAATTATAAGTCACTGATCGCCCCCATTTCTAGTATATAAAAAAAAATTCCAGTATATATTCCATCGTTTAGTAGACGCTATAGCTTTCACACAAACCACTTAATACACACTTTGTTAAAAAAATAAGACAAATAGCAGAATACATTTTGACCTAAATTTACAAAGATTTTTTAGTTTTTTTTATTGGATATGTTTTATAGCTGAAAGTAAAAAATATTGTTTTTGTTTCTTTTGTTTATATAATAAAAAATAAAAAACGGAGTGGTGTGCAAATACCATTAAAAGAAAGCTCTAAATTTAGTTGTGTACAGCGTTGCATGACCGTGAAATTGCCAGTTAAAAAGGACTGGTCATGAAGGGGGTAAACTCTTTCAGAGCTCAAGTAGTTAATCAACCCCCCCTCCCCCCAAAGAGGTAACCACTCCAGCCAGTTCATGGTGATCACAGAAACTGCCCTCAATGCTGGGGGTTATTACATTAGATAGCACAATTGCTGGGGATTATTTTTGCAGAAACTGACATGAATGCTGTGGGTTATTATTGCGTAAATTGGCTGCTGGTTCTTAAACTGGCACCAATGCTGGGGATTGAATAGTAGAAACTGACACTGATGCTGGAGGTTATTATTGCTGCTGCTGACACCAATGCTGTGGATTGTTGTTTTGTAAATTGGCACTGATGCTGGTGGTTATTATTATGGAAATTTCCATTTATACTGAGAGTTGTCATTTTCTAAACTGGCACTGATGCTGGGGGATATATTTGCAGAAACTGGGACTGATGCTGGTGGTAATATCGGCTTGCCGACCAGATCACAGGTACGACGGCTCTGCTGCACTGGATCAAGTACTAGGTAGGTAATCCAGCACTCCTAGGTAGGGGGCACACGTGCATGCAACCAGTGACCCGGCTGTGCTGTGATGCTACAGATGTTGATTAGGGATGAGCCCGATGTTCACGTCGAACGTAAGTTTAACTCAAACACCGGATGTTCGCCTGTTCGCCGGATAACAAACAATTTGGGGTGTTCGTGGCAAATTCGAAAGCCGCGGAACACCCTTTAAAAGTCTATGGGAGAAATCAAAAGTGCTAATTTTAAAGGCTTATATGCATAGTATTGTCATAAAAAGTGTTTGGGGACCTGGGTCCTGCCCCAGGGGACATGTATCAATGCCGTTTTTTCGGGAGCTAAAAGTGAAATATTCCTTTAAATTTCGTACCTGGGGGGTGTCTATAGTATGCCTGTAAAGTGGCACATGTTTCCCGTGTTTAGAACAGTCCGAGAGCAAAATGACATTTCTAAAGGAAAATAAGTCAAAAACTACTCGGGGCTATAATGAATTGTCGGTCCCGGCAATACAGATAAAAGAAATCATTGAAAAAAAATCATGGGATCCCCCCAGTCCATTACCAGTCCCTTTGGGTCTGGTATGAATATTAAGGGGAACCCTGAACCAAATTTTTTAAAAAAATTGCGTGGGGATCCCTCCAAATTTCATACCAGGCCCTTCAGGTCTGGTATGGATATTAAGGGGAACCCCGCACCAAAATTAAATAAAAATCCCCATCCCCACAACCCTTGCCCGGTGGTTGTGGGGGTCTGCGGGCGGGGGGCTTATCGGAATATGGAAGCCCCCCTTTAACAACAGGACCCCCAGATCCCGGCCCCCCCCCCGTGTGAAATGGTAACGGGGTACAAATAATGTACCCGTACCATTTCACAAGAAAAGTGGCAAAATGGTAAAAATGACAAGACACGGCTTGGGACAAGTCCTTTATTAAAAAATAAAAAAAATAAAAATGTCCCACAAAGTCTTCTTCTTCTTCTCTTGCTCCGCCGGTGGACCAAAAAAGAAAAAAAAACCCGCGACCGTCCCGCCTCCACAAGAGACTCCCGTCGTATGACACGTCTTCGCTTTGACAGTTCTTTTATAACTGAGGGCGGGGCCACACGTGACGTTCCCGGGTGACCCCGCCCCCTCTGACGCATGGGGACATCCCTATGGCTTCCCCGGGGTGTCAGAGGGGGCGGGGCCACCCAGTTAAATTATAAAAGAACTGTCAAAGCATCATACGGCGGGAGCCTCCCATAGAGGCTGGTCGGACGCAGTTTTTTCTTTTTTTTTTCGGTCCGTCGACGGAGCAAGAGAAGAAGACTTTGTGGGACATTTTTATTTTTTATTTTTTAATAAAGGACTTATCCTAAGCCGTGTCTTGTCATTTTTACCATTTTGACACTTTTTTTGTGAAATGGTAGGGGTACATTTGTACCCTGTTATCATTTCACACGGGGGGGAGGCCGGGATCTGGGGGTCCCCTTGTTAAAGGGGGCTTCCAGATTCCAATAAGCCCTCCACTCGCAGACCCCCACAACCACCGGGCAAGGGTTGTGAGGTTGAGGCCTTGTTCCCATCAACATGGGGACAAGGTGCTTTGGGGGGCTACCCCAAAGCACCCTCCCCATGTTGAGGGCATGTGGCTTGCGCATAGGCTTGGCTAGACTAGAATCCAGTGGATATATATATATGTAGGAGACTGTATATATATTTTATGCACTGAAGATCACTGAATCACCTGCCTGCCTGAAAGTGTATTTGAAAACATACACCAGGAACTACCTGCAGTCAGATATAGGCTTGGCTAGGCTAGAATGCAGTGGATATATATGTAGGAGACAGTATATATATTTTATGCACTGCAGATCACTGGATAACCTGCCTGGCCGGCCGGCCTGCCTACCTGCAAATATATTTGAATACGTACACCAGAAACGGTCTGCAGTGAGATATAGCTAAACTGGATACAGTGGATATATATATATATACCAGTCTGACTGTATATACAGTATCTCACAAAAGTGAGTACACCCCTAACATTTTTATAAATTATATACATTTTTTTAATAATTTTTTTTATAAATTACACTTTGCTACAATGTAAAATAGTGAGTGTACAGCTTGTATAACATTGTAAATTTGCTGTCCCCTCAAAATAACTCAACACACAGCCATTAATGTCTAAACTGCCGGACTGCATGGGAGGTCGTCATATGTCTGGTCAAGCATGTGGTGCCCAAACGGCTGCTGTTTTGGCCACGCTTGATACGCTTCAGACATATGTTGCAAACAGCAACGGTGCGATCTGCTGCACACGTCTCAAAAAATGCCCACACCAAAGAACTTTTGAAAAAACGTGCGGAGTCAGCAGCGCCCTGCACATGCGAAGCTCTGCAGTGTGATGCAATCGGTTGGCTGTCATTAAGCTGGCCCCTGGAGGGCATCCTGCCTCTTTGGAGATGTGCCTCCTCCTCCTCCCCTCTTCTATCAGGCACCCACGTAGAGTCAGTGAAAGCGTACACCAGCAATGGCCTGCAGTCAGATATAGGCTTGGCTAGACTAGAATGCAGTGGATATATATATGTTGGAGACTGTATATATATTTAATGCACTGCAGATCACTGAATCACTTGCCTGTCTGCCTGAAAGCGTATTTGAAAACATACACCAGCAATGGCCTGCAGTCAGATATAGGCTTGGCTAGACTAGAATGCAGTGGATATATATGTAGGAGACTGTATATATTTTTATGCACTGCAGATCACTGAATCGCCTGCCTGCCTGAAAGTGTATTTGAAACCGTACACCAGGAACTACCTGCAGTCAGATATAGGCTTGGCTAGACTAGAATGCAGTGGATATATATGTAGGAGACAGTATATATATTTTATGCACTGCAGATCACTGAATAACCTGCCTGAAAATATATTTGAATACGTACACCAGGAACGGTCTGCAGTGAGATCTAGCTAAACTGGATACAGTGTGTGTGTGTGTGTATATATATATATATATATATATATATATATATATATATATATATATATATATATATATATATATATATATATATATATATATATACAAAGCCGGGATGTGTGTGTGTGTGTATATATATATATATATATATATATATATATATATATATATATACCAGTCTGACTGTATATACAGTATCTCACAAAAGTGAGTACACCCCTCACATTTTTACAATTTTTTTAATATCTTTTCATGTGACAACACTGAAGAAATGACACATTGCTACAATGTAAAGTAGTGAGTGTACAGCTTGTATAACATTGTAAATAAGCTGTCCCCTCAAAATAACTCAACACACAGCCATTAATGTCTCAACTGCTGGCAGCAAAAGTGAGTACACCCCTAAGTGAAAATGTCCAAATTGGGCCCAAAGTGTCAATATTTTGTATGGCTACCATTATTTTCCAGTACTGCCTGAATCCTCTTGGGCATGGAGTTCACCAGAGCTTGACAGGTTGCCTCTGGAGTCCTCTTCCACTCCTCCATGACGACATCACGGAGCTGGTGGATATTAGAAACCTTGCGCACCTCCACTTTCAGTTTGAGGATGCCCCAGAGATGCTCAATAGGGTTTAGGTCTGGAGACATGCTTGGCCAGCCCATTACCTTTACCCTCAGCTTCTTTAGCAAGTCAGTGGTTGTCTTGGAGGTGTGTTTGGGGTGATTATCATGTTGGAATACTGCCCTGCCGTCCAGTCTCCGAAGGGAGGGGATCATGCTCTGCTTCGGTATGTCACAGTACATGTTGGCATTCATGGTTCTCTCAATGAACTTTAGATCCCCAGTTCCGGCAGCACTCATGCAGCCCCAGACCATGATACACCGACCATCATGCTTGACTATAGGCAAGACACAATTGTCTTTGTACTACTCACGTGGTTGCCGCCACACATGCTTGACACCATCTGAACCAAATAAGTTTATCTTGGTCTCACCAGACCACAGGACATGGTTCCAGTAATGCATGTGCTTAGTCTGCTTGTCTTCAGCAAACTGTTTGCAGGCTTTCTTGTGCATCATCTTTAGAAGAGGCTTCCTTCTGGGACGACAGCCATGCAGACCAATTTGATGCAGCGTGCAGAGTATGGTCTGAGCACTGACAGGCTGACCTCCCCACCCCTTCAACCTCTGCAGAAATTCTGGCAGCACTCATATTTCCCAAAGACAACCTCTGGATATGACGCTGAGCACGTGCAGTCAACTCCTTTGGTCGACCATGGCGAGGAATGTTCTAGGTGGAACCTGTCCTGTTAAATGGCTGTATGGTCTTGGCCACCGTGCTGCAGCTCAGTTTCAGGGTCTTGGCAATTTTTTATTATAGCCTAGGCCATCTTTATGTAGAGCAACAATTCTTTTTTTCAGATCCTCAGAGAGTTCTTTGCTATGAGGTGCCATGTTGAGCTTCCAGTGACCAGTATGAGAGAGTGAGAGTGATAACACCAAATTTAACACACCTGCTCCCCATTCACACCTGAGCCCTTGTACCACTAAAGAGTCACATGACATCGGGGAGGGTCAATGGCTAACTGGGCCCAATTTGAACATATTGACTTAGGGGTGTACTCACTTTTGTTGCCAGCGGTTTAGACATTAATGGCTGTGTGTTGAGTTATTTTGAGGTGACAGGTATACACTGTTATACAAGCTGTACACTCACTACTTTACATTGTAGCAAAGTGTAATTTCTACAGTGTTGTCACATGAAAAGATATATTAAAATATTTACAAAAATGTGAGAGGTGTACTCACTTTTGTGAGATACTGTATATATTAAATACACTGCAGCTAACTGAATTACCTGCCTGCCTGAAGCAGATTAGAAACAGTACACCAGGAACGGACTGCAGTGAGATCTAGCTAAACTGGATACAGTATGTGTGTGTGTGTGTATATATATATATATATATATATATATATATATAGCCAGGATGTATATATATATACTAAATACACTGCAGCTATGTGAATCAACTGCCTGCCTGAAGTATATTAGAAACAGTACAGCAGGGACGGTCTGCAGTGAGATCTAGCTACTGAATAAACTGACTGCTCAAAGTAAATGAAAGGACACTCTCTCTCTCTCTATCTCTCTCTCCGCCAGCAACACACTACACAAGGCCGACGTGCAGGCGGCCTTATAAAGTGTGGGGCATGGACTTAACCCCCTGAGCCATAATTGGCCAAAGGCACCCTGCCTTTGGACAATTATGACTCTCTTTGCTGACGGCGCTGTGATTGGCCAAAGCATGCGGGTCATAGTGCATGCTTGGCCAATCATCAGCCAGCAATGCATTGCGATTACGCATTATGGGGCGTGATGCGCTCCTCGAATTTGGAGCAAACGCCCCATAATGTTCGATCTTCGTCGAATGATCGAACAGCCGATGTTTGAGTCAAACTCATGTTCGACTTGAACTCGAAGCTCATCCCTAGTTATGAAGAAAGCTTGCAAGCACTGAACTTATTCTCTCTGGAGAAGAGACGCTTGAGAGGGGATATGATTTCAATTTAGAAATAACGTACTGGTGACCCCACAGTAGGGATAAAATTTTTTTGCGGAAGGGAGTTTAACAAGACACGTGGCCACTCATTAAAATTAAAAGAAAAGAGGTTTAACCATAAACTACGTAGAGGGTTCTTTACTGTAAGAACGGCCAGGATGTGGAATTCCCTTTCACAGGCGGTGGTCTCAGCAGGAGCATTGATAGTTTCAAAAAACTTTTAGATAAGCACCTGAACGACCACAACCTACAGGGATATACAAGGTAATACTGACACATAATCACACATATAGGTTGGACTTGATGGACTTGTGTCTTTTTTCAACCTCATCTACTATGTAACTATGTTGTATTGTTTTAAGTATTTTCCTGTTTTGAAATGACACTGACTCTTTTTTTTTTTTTTTTTATAGGTGGAGGGGGCGCAGTTTGCCATCTTCGCTCTGGACACCAGATGATCTTGTCCCGGCACTGTTGCTGCAAATGTCAGTTATGGGTCTGAAGTCTGGGTCAAAGGGTGGTTAGTTACCTGATCATTATTCACTTATCAAGTTTTGATAACTGTTTAGAAAACACCTGCACCAACAACCTTATGCTATCACTCCAAAACATAAAATTCAATTGCATTAAATAAAATAAATATACCTTGTAGTAGAACTTTAGTCAGAAAATTAAGTCCTGATAAAGTACTTCATACTGCCCTTTTGTAGGTATAGCTCTGTAAAACATTAAAAATAAGTGCCTATACCGTTTAAAATTCAGAAATGCACGGTCTCATCTTGCTTTGCACAGCCTCAATTATTCTCTATTCTCAGTACTGTGCCAAAAATCAGAGCCACTAGAGGTCCATCTGCTGAAAACCTAAAGATTTACTGCTGCTCTGGGCTTCAGCAAAATGTCAGCAAGAAGAAACAGAGGCAATGCTGGAGGCAATCTATCTAATTTTGATAGCATAATTATTGTGTAATGTATGCCCCCTGCTAAAGAACATTTACTTTTCTTCATGTTGTTATAGGTAAAGTTCTGCTTCAATTTTGTAAAAGGTTTTTAATAAAAGAGCCCTGCTCTGTTTTTAATTATGGGCTGATAAATATTTAATAATGTTTTACAAAGTATTTTTTTTCTAGTTTAGACTAATTATTTTTATGTTGTAGTGGTATCTGACAATTACAAAATTAAACAGTGGCACACTGTGACCTGCAGTGGCATCTGTAGGCTTTATTGTGTTGGGGAAAGTTAATATACAGATCATGGAGAGGAATGGGCTAAAACACTGGGCAGTGGAATATTGTATGATTTATATATTGGGCTTTGATTCAGAGCCTAGGGCTCCATTTAGACATTATGTAGCCTTGGCTATACCGAAATAATAATCTTGTGTTTTGGCAAATTTTTATGACTTTAATAAAAAAAAAGTTTTAATTGCTACTTTCCAACCTCTTTGCACTTTATGCTTTTGTCAGAGCAGTACTCACACTATCAAGCCCTTTATCTTTTTGCTCCCCTATGCTTTGATCACCTAAGTTCAGGTCTCTCGACCAGTGGTACGCGTACCCCTGCCATTTTTTTCCTTCTCTAGGTCTAGGAAATCGTGCCAGGGGCAAGGCGGCGGTGGCCAGTGTAGCCAGTGTAGCAATGAGAAAGTAAGTTTGAGGCAAGGCAAGAGCAGGGCTGCTGCAGCCGACAATGGAGGTGATTTAACCCCTTACATGCCCAGTGATCGGCTGGATTATAGACACAGACACAGGCTGGATCTGGATGACAGCGGGACACGGTGAGACACAGGCTGGTTAGGAGGAGGAGACAGCAGGAACATAGGCTGGATGAGGGGGGGGACCACAGGCTGGATGGGGGGCACAGGCTGGATGAGGGGGGGACACAGGCTGGATGAGGGGGGAGAACAGGGGTAGAACAGGCTGGATGAGGGGGGAGGACATAGGCTGGATGAGGGGGGACACAGGCTGGATGAGTGGGGGGCACAGGCTGGATGAGTGGGGGGCACAGGCTGGATGAGGGGATGACACAGGGGAACACAGGCTGGATGAGGGGGCACAGGCTGGATGAGGGATGGGGGGACCCAGGCTAGATGAGGGATGGGGGAGGACAGGCTGGATGGGGGGACATAGGCTGGATGAGTGGGGAGGACACAGGCTGGATGAGTGGGGGGACACAGGCTGGATGAGGGGGGAACACAGGGGGGGACACATGCTGGATGAGGGGGGCACAGGCTGGATGAGGGTGGGGGGGACACAGGCTGGATGGAGGGGGGACACAGGCTGGTTGAATGGGGGGGTCACAGGCTGGATGCGTGGGGGACACAGGCTGGATGAGGGGGGCACACAGGGGGAACACATGCTGGATGAGGGGGGCACAGGCTGGATGAAGGCAGTAACACAGGCTGGATGAAGGGGGAACACAGGCTGGATGAGGGGGGGCACAGGCTGGATAAGGGGGAGCAGGGGGGCACAGGTTGGATGAGGGGTGACACGGGGGGGATACAGGCTGGATGAGGGGATGACACATGCTGGATGAGGGGGGACATGGGGACACAGGCTGGATGAGGGGATGACACAGGCTGGATGAGGGGGGACATGGGGACACAGGCTGGATGAGGGGTGGCACAAGCTGGATGAGTGAATGAGAGGGGACACTGGCTGGATGAGGGGTCCCCCCTCATCCAGTCTGTGTCCCCCCCTCATCCAGCCTGTGTCCCCCCCCTCATCCACCCTGTGTCTTGCTGATACAGCTTGCTGCTGTCCCCTCCTCCCAACCAGCCTGTGTCTCACTGTGTCCCGCTGTCATCTAGATCCAGCCTGTGTCTCTGAGTCAGTCGATCGCTTGGGGTTAATTCACATCAGTTGTCTTCGGTTGCAGGAGCTCTGCGCTCGGCTTGTCTTGCCTCAGACCAGCGCATGTGCAGTCGCAGCAAAGGATACCTATTTTCACAAGATACCAATCTTACTGCTACACCGGCCGCTGTTGCATTCTGGGAGTTGTAGTCTGCACTCAAGCGCAAAGGAAACTACAACTCCCGGGCACCTGTCTTGGAGGCAGGGCAGTTCCCCCAGGAGATTGTGGCGTGCAAGGACCTGCTGAGCTGAGCTGCCAGGTAAGAGACCCTGACACCTCCACATCCCATCTCCCCCCCATACACCCCATTTGTCCTGCCCCAGTGATCAGGCTGCATTGATGGGCACTGGTGAGGCTGCATTGATGGGCACTGGTGAGGCTGCATTGATGAGCATTGATTAAGCTGCATTTATGTGCACTGATCAGGCTGCATTGATGGGCACTGATCAGGCTGCATTGATGGGCACTGGTGAGGCTGCATTTGATGGGCACTGGTGAAGCTGCATTTGGTGGACACTGTTGAGGCTACATTGATGGATACTGGTGAGGCTACATTGATGGACACTGGTGAGGCTGCATAGATGGGCCCTGGTGAGGCTGCATTGATGGACACTGGTGAGGCTGCATTGATGGACACTGGTGAGGCTGCATTGATGGACATTGGTGAGGCTGCATTGATGGGCACTGGTGAGGCTGCATTGATGGGCACTGGTGAGGCTGCATTGATGGGCACTGGTGAGGCTGCATTTGATGGGCACTGGTGAGGCTGCATTTAAAGGACACTGATCAGGCTGCATTGATGGGCACTGGTGAGGCTGCATTGATGGGCACTGATCAGGCTGCATTTATGGGCACTGGTGAGGATGCATTTGATGATCATTTTGCACACGAACAAAAGCCATCACAAACCGACACAGAACTCATCACAAACACATACAAACACATACCACGACACCCAAACAATAGAAATTATTTTCTCGAGATAGGGGTACTTAGGAATTTTTTTTAGACCTGCAGAGGTACTTCACTGTAATAGTGCGTACACACGGTCGGACTTTGTTCGGACATTCCGACAACAAAATCCTAGGATTTTTTCCGACGGATGTTGGCTCAAACTTGTTTTGCCTACACGCGGTTGCACAAAGTTGTCGCGGTGACGTACACAACGTACGACGAGACTAGAAAAGGCCGGTTCAGAACCAAGCGCGGCACCCGTTGGGCTCCTTTTGCTAATCTCGTGTTAGTAAAAGTTTGGTGAGAGACGATTTGCGCTTTTTCAGACTCGTGGCTTTCAGATCGTTTTCTGCCGTTCAGTTTGTGCTTGTGGGTTTGTATCTGCTCTTCAGTGCGTGCAGTCAGTTCGTATCAGAGTTTTCTGTGTGATCTTGCCTGCTCGTTGCTGTTTTTCAGGTCGCTCTTCACAGGCCTTGCTGTTCTTCAGTGCGTTCTCTTACTTCGTTCTGAGCAGCCGACCGTTTTCTAGCCATGTTTCGTATGCCTACTCCTCGTAGAGTTCGTGCTGTGCGGGGGCTTGGTGTTGGGGTCCTGACCTTGACACAAGTTCAGTCCATGAACAGGGTGGGGAGGAGTTCATGGACCAAGAATTGGTTGCTTCAGCGTGACCAGTTCTCTCATATGCCTTTGCTCCGTGAGATCCGTGAGAATAATCCTGATGATTTCAGGAACTTTCTCAGGATGACGGACCCCGTGTTTCACCGTTTGTTGGCTTCGCTGACCCCCTATATCAGCAGGCAGGATACCTGCATGAGGCAAGCCATCACTCCGGAGCAGAGGTTGGTCGCTACCTTGCGGTATTTGGCCACAGGGAGAAGTCTGCAGGACTTGAAGTTCTCGACAGGCATCTCCCCCCAGGCTCTGGGTATCATCATCCCAGAGACCTGTTCTGCCATCATACAGGTCCTGCAGAAGGAGTATATGAAGGTAAGATTTTTATCCTTTTATATCACATTTTAATGTATTGAATGTTTGCTAATATATTGTATTTCTTTCCTCATTCCCTAATTACCATGATTGTAATATGCTGTGAATGTCCCCTTTGTCCTCATGCATGCTGGATTTTTATGTAATTATTATTTTAGGTCCTTCATACATATTTGCCCTTCAATAACCTCCATAGCAAGGTGTCTCCTGGCCCTATATTCACCTCATGTAGTCACTTAACAATGTATTTTATCAGCTCCATAGTAGTGCTTTACCCCAAACACCCCCTAAAATGTTTGGAAATGTTATTTTTGATTTAAATTCAGGCAGAGTGGCAGAGGCTTTTTTTTGTGGTGTCCCCAAATAATTTTTAGTAACCCTCCCTCCCCCAACTGCTAAGTCAGCTGATCCCAATTCTCTATCATCAATCATCTATCTGCTGACTTTGCCAAACCCATACACACTATACCCATCTATTTTGTGCTCAGATTTATGGATGAATTCCCCAAAGCATGTAGTGCAAGGGCCTGCCTGTATACTTTCCAATGGTACTGTTTAAAGTTTTTGTATCCTATTATTATCTTGATAGGTAATAGCAGAATGTCCAAATGTCCTCAAATGTGTACAGTGTGTATTTATATCTTTGTATTATGACACTTCTTACCTGTCCAGTGGTCTGCCAATAGTGTAACTAAGGAGGGGCTGTTCCAAGTAATACCCTGTATTTAGGCATTCATCTCTCAATGAAGTGAAGAGGGTTACCTGTCCAAGAGTTCCCCCCCCTATAATGTTAGAAATGGCCCATGAGAGGGGGGGAGGGGGAATATGATAGGTGTACCTTATACTTTGGCCTTGTTAAATTCCCCTTAATAAATGCTATCTGGAGGTTGCCCCAGAATGTTTGTGTCTAATCTGCTTGCCATGTTTCTGTGAAAAAATAGTAATGTTTATTGTTTTTTCCTCAACAGTTTCCTTCCACGCCACAGGAATGGCAGATTGTGGCCTCCCACTTTGCCCAGCGGTGGGACTTTCCTAACTGTGGAGGGGCAATTGATGGGAAACACGTCCACATCGTCCCACCACCCAACTCGGGGTCGTACTATTATAATTACAAGGGGTTTAATAGTATAGTGATGTTGGCGGTGGTGTCGGCTAATTACGACTTTCTGTATGTGGACGTGGGGAAGAATGCCGGATGTCCGATGGTGGAGTCATCGCCCAGACGGAGTTCTACAGGCGTCTCCAGAATGGCAGCTTGGACTTGCCAGCTCCAGAGGACAATGTGGAAGGTCTCCCATTTGTGTTTGTTGCTGATGAAGCGTTTGCGCTGGGGGACCACCTGATGCGGCCATTCCCGATGAGGACCCTCACCCCGGAACAGAGGGTTTTTAATTACCGGCTGGCCAGAGCCCAAAGAGTGGTAGAGAACACATTTGGAATCCTGGCCAGCCGGTTCCGACTATTTCTGACACCCATCCATATGGCGGAGTATAAACTGAACCATATAATACTGGCGTGCTGTGTTCTCCATAATTTTTTAAGAAAACATTCTGCCAACTATGCTGGCTCAGTTGGGCCTGAGGCCTGAATCCTACATCCAACAACACTGACGGAGCTTGAAAGCGGCCGTCCTGGCTTGCCCTCCCTGAGTGCCCGTGATGTCCGGTTACGATACCAGGAGTTCTTTGCGGGTAGGGGGGCTATCAATATGCCAGAAAATATGTGAAGCCTTTTTATAATAAAAAAACAAAAGAAATTCTTGGTGGACATTTACTGCTTGTGTTTGTTTTAGCTGACCCTGACAGAAATGTTTTGAGTGCAGAAAATGTCATGATTGTGTAACCTTATACAAAGCACTGTTGGCTGTTATTTACTAAATGCAAAAACACATTTCACTACAAGTGCACTTGCAACTGCACTGAACCTGCACTTGTAGTGCAAAGTGGATTTGCCCTTAGGAAATAACCCCCATTTTTGCATAAAACAGCTATTACATCACCCCAAAAGTGTTGTAGTGTTGAGACAATAATCCACACATTCTTGAGTAAGCCACTTTTTTATACCTGCACAATCACATGTGCATTTACCAAAGGTTTTTAAAACAAACCAACATGTTTGTTGTATAACAATTTTTGCAGTAGCATTATCAAAAATCAAAATATCAATTTCAGATAAAACAGGCCTGTGTAAAACCAACAAGAAAGCCAAAAAACTTGAACTTACAAAGTTCACATTAGGTAAAACCTGAAGGCTATATCAGACATCAGTATTTAGGAACTGGGTTTGATATAGCGTTCAAATGGGGGGAAATCACCCCTGGAAAAGCCAAATTTGGAAGATGCACACCAATTTACGAATGTCAACATGTGCTATCTGCCATCAGGGGGGATCAAGGGACGTGTTTTGGGGGAGCAAGCCCTTCCTCAATGCGACTTTATAATTGAGGAAGGGGTTGCACCCCCAAAACGCGTCCATTGATCTCCCGTGATGGCAGATAGCACATGTTGGCACACTGTGTGCATCCTCCAAATTTGGCTTTTCTAAACATTGCAAAAAATTTTAAAATATTGAACCACAATACAAAAAGTGATTTTGTGGGGTTTAAATTCGCCCCAAAACATCAATGATGTTATTATTTTTTTTAATAACATCATGGATTTTTTGCTGGATGTTTTGCAGTTCGGCATTACACCCCATGATCTCCCCGATCAGGATCTGGGCGCTTTCAGAAGTAAAGCGTTGGGGATCCACAACCTCACGATCACCTAAAAAGAGATAAAAAAAAATAAAATAGGTCTCAAAAATCTGCCACCATCCATCTCGTTTACCTGAGCCTGTGGTCGCAGACACTCACCTGTTGTGGTGCCAGTCTCCACCACATCTTCTTCTTCCTCCTGCTCTTCTTCATTTGGGGGTATTTCACCTTCTTCCATAGGTGGGGGGTCTGTGGTCTCCTCGGATGAGGGGTGTCCTCCGAGCCTTTCCTCCCTATGTAAAACAAAAATGGTATAAATAGCACACAGATATTTGATGGCAGAACTATAAATAGGAAACATTGCTTGGAAGTGGGGTACAATTGTCTATTTTAGCAGAGTTCCAAGATGTATATTTTTTATTGGCCTTTGTCAAGCTGCAATACTTTACCTGTTTAGTACAAGCTTCACAGATGGAGACCCCCTATAGTATACACTGGAGCACCTGTGTGGCCCCCCTAATAAAAATGGTGTTCTTGTGTCCCACACTAGTGCTCCAGTGTCCAGATGTGAAAACAGCTGCTCAGTGTCCTCTCCTTACACAGAATCTAGTTGGCATTTCATTCTAGTAACAATCCCATCTACACAAACAAATATTTGGCATCCAAGTAGGCCCAAAAAAAATGTGTGAAAATGCATATGGCCTAAACAATGGTGTTCTAGAGGCCGAAAGAAAAATGTTGGATACGAACGAATAATGGGCCCATGAACATTAAAGTTGCCCTTTTAAACGTTACAATTAATAAAAGCATATGGAGCAGAATGAACGGAATAAAGACAGAAAGAATAGGAACACAGCACAACTACTTACTTTTTTGCAGCACTCTCCGGATCTTTCGGTACTGCTCGGGCTCTCTTAACTTCAGGTCCGACCACCGCTTCCTGAGCTGATCTTTCGATCTTCGTACCCCGAAATTCCTGTGAAGGCTTTTGATCACTTTAGCAATGATTTTGGCCTTTCGGATGTTGGGGTTGGGGTAAGGCCCATATTTTCCGTCATAGTCGGACTTCCTCATGATGTCGACCATCTCCAACATCTCCCCAAAGGACATATTTGTGGCCTTAAAACGTCTCCTTCTGGATCGGGACGTGCCTGGATCTGGGCTTTCCTCCTCCTCCTCGTTGCTATAATTAGCATGCACCTGCTGTAACTCCGCCATGTGCTCTTCACCCACTGCGCCGAACGAAAAGGGGCGGGGAATAGACTAGAAAGAACGTCAGGGGCGGGCGGAGTTACACGCATGCGCAGTGTGTATAAAGCCTAACACGCGTGCGTATTACGTACGATCTGTGAGCGGAGGAAGGAGCATTGGACGCGCCGATCGTAAGAACCAAGGTAAGAGACAAACTTGTGCCTATACTGGTTCTAGATTGAGGCCTATATTGTAACAAGATTAGGAGAGTTTTGTCTGACATTAGGCTTTGTCTTATGTTGTGTCTTGCAGTGAACATGGATATCTTAGTGAAAGACAATGACTTCATGTCAGTATTCATAGATATCTTAAGGGAGCTGCCCTGTCTGTGGGAGATTAACCACCCACATTACAAGAACCAAGCAAAGAGGAAGGCAGCACTGGTGCAATTGTGTGAAATTGTGAAGCAGGTGATCCACACGGCAGACATCACCTATTTAAAGATATTAATTGGTTGCCTGAGGAGCACATATCTAAGGGAGCGCAAGAAAGTCCTGGATTCACAGAGATTTGGAGCAGCAGATGACATCTATGTCCCCAGGATGTTGTACTAGGACAGGCTGCACTTTCTGGCAGGCCAGACTGAACCCAGGCCATCCCTCTCAAGTCTTCCTTCCACGCTTCCTTCCCCCCCGGCTGAGGCTTCTGACACCCAACCTGGGCCTTCCAGGCAGCAACATGTGGAGGAGCCCAGATTGAGCCAGGTATAGCATTCCTCTAAATATTTCTGCTTGTCCAATCAATAATGTTAACTAGATGTTAGTTGGGAGTACTAATTTAGGATTGGGATTGATGAAGCAACAACTAAAACCATGTCCCTTTTTCATACACAGGGAAGTCTCAGCCAGGAGGTGGCCGGGCCAAGCCGGCTGGCTGATCTGCAGGTCCCTCCACCCCCCCTGAAAAGAGAAAGTGGCAGTAGGAGGAGTGCCCTAGAGGAGGCTGCTATAGGATTCTTTTGGAGGGCTACAGAGGTCCTGGGAGCACCCCACACCATGGAGGAGAACATTGCTGCCTTCATTGCATATAAAATGCAGAGG
This sequence comes from Aquarana catesbeiana, assembly GCF_042186555.1. Classification (NCBI taxonomy): domain Eukaryota; kingdom Metazoa; phylum Chordata; class Amphibia; order Anura; family Ranidae; genus Aquarana; species Aquarana catesbeiana. The sequence continues at coordinate 110,970,655 of NC_133330.1, read as the reverse complement.
ATGGAGAAGGGCCAAAAAGTCATGTGTGAGGCCCTCATATCGGAGGCTCTGGAGAAAGGTATGAGGGGCCAAATTACACCTCAGACACACCTTCGCGATGGTCCTCCTCCTCTTCCTGCAGGTCCTCCTCCTCCTCCTCCCTCTCCTCCAGGTCCTCCCAGTCCTCCTCCTCCTGCAGGTCCTCCTCCTCCTCCTCCTCCAGGTCCTACTCCTCCTCCTGCCACATCTCCAACTGCACAGCCACAGCCCGGAATGAAGCGTGGAAGGAAGACCAGACAGTGATTGCCCTGGGTTCAGTCTGGTCGGCCAAAAGATGCAGCCTCTTGTGGTACCACAGCCTGGGGACACAGATGTCATCTGCTGCTATCCGGATCTCTGCGAATTCTGGACCAGACTGCCCTCCCTTACATATGGACTCCTCAGGCCACCAATTTTGATGTTCAAGAATTAATGTCTGCTGTGGGGGTCCCAGGCTTCGCTAATTTCTCATGTTGATCCAGTGTTGCCTCCCTCTTTGTTTGGTTCTGAGCCCTTAATAAAGGATTTTTGTTTGGAATTATACTCTCCTATGTGTTTTACTTCAAAAAGGACAGTTGGTTTGTGAGGATTCAGGTACATTTCAAATATACAATGTGAAATGAACAAGGGACACCAACAACAAACAATCTCCTTGAGATTAAATAATAAAAGATATCAATGGTGTTGGGGTAACTTGACACACAAAACACACCCAAAAATATTCTGGAGTAAAAATAAAAATAACATTGAACAAAGATCAGCCTTGGAAAAAATCCAAACATTAAATTAAAAAAAAGGCTTAAAATCCAAAAAAACAAAAAAAAAAATTATAAAACTGTCAGATGTGACAACTAATAACAATATATTCAGGGAATCCCACTAAAAAAACACAAATCAAACTTTGTGAGAAGTGTGTGTGAATATGAGCAGCAAAACTACTTAATTCTTGTCACATTATAAAGAAGAAGAGAGTGCGCTGTATTAAACCATTTTTAACATTGCAGCGTGACGAAAGTGTTGTATCCATTGCGAACGCTAAGTTTACCAGAACGAGCTGTCCCGTCTCGGAATTTCTTCTGAGCATGCGTGGCACTTTGTGCGTCGGAACAGGCCACACATGGTCGGAATTGACGCGATCGGATTTTGTTGTCGGAAAATTTTATCTCCTGCTGTCCAACTTTGTGTGTCAGAAAATCCGATGGAAAATGTCCGATGGCGCCCACACACGGTCGGAATTTCCGACAACACGCTCCGATCGGACATTTTCCATCGGAAAATCCGACCGTGTGTACGGGGCATAAAAGGTTGAGAAACGCTGACCTAAGTGACCCCTGTAAATTGTAAGTTGAATATGTTTGTTTAATTCCTGGAGTTCACACAATTTTTGTGTGATTGGATGTGATAAAAGTCAAGCACACACTGATCTTAACCACTTGACAACTGGGCACTTAAACCCCCTTCCTAACCAGACCAATTTTCAGCTTTTGGTGCTCTCACATTTTGAATGACAATTACTCAGTCATGCAACACTGTATCTATATGAAATTTTTGTCCTTTTTTTCACACAAATGGAGCTTTCTTTTGGTGGTATTTAATCACCGCTGGGTTCTTTATTTTTTGCGCCGTAAAAGAAAAAAAAACGAAAAATCTGTAAAAAAATACATTTTTCTTCATTTCTGTTATAATATTTTGCAAATTAGTAATTTTTCTTCATATATTTTGGCCAAAATTTATACATATCTTTGGTAAAATTAACCCAAATCGGTGGATATTATTTGGTCTTTGTGAAAGTTATAGAGTCCAAAAGCTATGGTGCGAATATCTGAAAATTGATCACACCTGAATTACTGACGGCCTATCTAATTTCTTGAGACCCTAACATTCCAGAAAAGTACAAATACCCCCCAAATGACCCCTTTTTGGAAAGAAGACATTCCAAGGTATTTAGAAAGATGCATGGTGAGTTTTTTGAAGTTGTCATTTTTTCCCACAATTCTTTGCAAAATCAAGGTTTTTTTTTACTTTTTTTTTTTCCCACAAAATTGTCATATTAGCAGGTTATTTCTCACACACCGCATATGCATACCACAAATTACACCCCAAAACACATTCTACTATTACTCCCGAGTATGGTGATACCACATGTGTGAGACTTTTACACAGCGTGGCCACATACAGAGACCCAACATGCAGGGGAGCACCTTCAGGCGTTCTGGAGCACCCAGGCCAATTCTGACATTTCTCTCCTACATGTAAAAATCATCATTTATTAGCTAGAAAATTACATAGAACCCCAAAACATTATATATGTTTTTTTAGCAAAGACCCTAGAGAATACAATGGCGGTCGTTGCAACTTTTTATCTCGCACGGTATTTGCGCAGCAATTTTTTTAACGCTTTTTTTGGAAAAAAAACTGTTTTGTGCTTTACAAAAACCAAAACAGTAGAGTTAGCCTAATATTTTTGCATAATGTGAAAGATGAAGTTACGCCGAGTAAATAGATACCCAACATGTCACCTTTCAAAATTGCACGCGCTTGTGGAATGGCGCCAAACTTTGCTACTCAAAAATCCCCATAGGCGACGCTTTAACATTTTTTACTGGTTACATGTTTTGAGTTACAGAGGAGGTCTAGGGCCAAAATTATTGCTCTCGCTCTACCGATCGCAGCGATACCTCACATGTGTGGTTTGAACACCGTTTTCATATGTGGGCGGGACTTATGTATGTGTTCGCTTCTGCATGCGAGCACACAGGGACAGGGGTGCTTTAAAACATTTTTTTTTTTTTTATTGTTCATTTTACTTTATTTATTTTAGTTTGATGCTTTTTTCCAAAAAAAAAAAATTTTTGACCACTTTTATTCCTATTACAAGGAATATAAACATCCTTGTAATAGGAATATGGCATGACAGGTCCTCTTTACAGTGAGATATGGGGTCAATAAGACCCCATATCTCACCTCTAGGCTGGGAAGCCTGAAATTAAAAAAAAAAAAAAAAAAAACGATCATGGCTTCGATCGTAGCGGTGAGTCGGTAGAAGCGCGGGAGGGGGGGACATCCCCTCTCGCCTCCCGTAAGAACGATTAAGCAGTGGAACAGCTGCTATGATCGTTCTCATGGTGTAGGGAATCGCCGGCTGAAAAAGCTGATATCTGAATGATGCCTGTAGCTGCAACTATCATTCAGATATCCCCGCACAAAGTCAAGGACGTTGTATGATGGCCGGCGGGCGGGAAGTGGTTAAAACGCTTTTTTTTTTTAACACAAAGTTGTCCATTTATACAATATTTCTACCACATAACATGTACATTCCAAAAATGACACCCCAAAATAGATTCTCCTACTCCTCCTGAGTTCGGCGATACCACATGTGTGAGACTTCCACAGCCTGGCCACATACAGAGGCCGAGTACAGCTGAGCATGGCTCAGCATGGCAGGGTATGGCGGGGTATTGCGGAGTATGGCGGGGTATGGCGGGGTATGGCGGGGGCATGGCAGATTATGGCGGGGGCATGGCAGAGTATGGCGGGGGGCATTGCAGAGTATGGCGGGGGCATTGCAGAGTATTGTGGGGGCATTGCAGAGTATTGTGGGGGCATTGCAGAGTATTGTGGGGGCATTGCAGAGTATTGCACAGCATTGCAGAGTATTGCACAGCATTGCAGAGTATTGTGGGGGCATTGCAGAGTATTGCACAGCATTGCAGAGTATTGTGGGGACATTGCAGAGTATTGCACAGCATTGCAGAGTATTGTGGGGGCATTGCAGAGTATTGCACAGCATTGCAGAGTATTGTGGGGGTATTGCAGAGTATTGCACAGCATTGCAGAGTATTGTGGGGGTATTGCGGAGTATTGCACAGCATTGCAGAGTATTGCACAGCATTGCAGAGTATTGTGGGGGTATTGCAGAGTATTGCACAGCATTGCATAGTAGTGAGGGATGGCTGAGCATGGATGGATGGATGTCTCTGTGCAGCGCTGTGGGCACTACACATACAGCCCACAGCGCTGCAGACATCCATCCATCCCCCTCCCCACTCACTGTGTACCGATCGGTACACAGGAGGGGAGGAGAGGAACCGGCGTCATCAGATGACGCCGGTCTGTTTACATGTGATCGCGCCGTCATTTGACGGCTCAATCACATGGTAAACGGCCGCGATCAGCGGCCATTTACCGGGATCCGTGATGCGCTGGGTCCTCTGGACCCGGCGGTCACGGATGTGTTCGGGTGCGCGCCCCAGGGGGCGCGCGAGAGGGAAATTCTGGGAGGACGTCATAGTACGTCCTCCCAGAGTTATCCAACCGCCCTGCAGCCGTCATTCGGCTATGGGCCGGTTGGTAACTGGTTAATGTGAACACCTGCACACAGGGTGCTAGGATAATATCAGTGTCCAGGGTGGTGAGGTGCTGTGCCCTTATCTGTAGGACACAAGATACTGTAATCTTAACTCTTGAGTGAATTGATTCACCCTTATCTGCAAAGGGTACAGTGGTGTGAATAAAGTTGGTTTCCCAGAGAGATTTAGGAATGAGACTTGACATACAATCTGGTGAGTGCTTATGATCATATGTCCACATTGTATAGGTCATTTTCAGTGTGATTCAAAGGTAAAAATCACTTATTATTCTTCTTTGTTGTGGAGATTTAAATGAGACCTGATTTCTGATATTCTGTGGTTTCTTACAATTTGGGTGTTTACAACAATACTTCCACAAAATCTGGGTGCTTTCGAGTGAAGGTACAATCCACTGTACAACAAAGGTGAAGACTGCTTTGACACAGATACTTCTGAATACAATATACAAGAAGTTCAAGATATGAGTTTTTTAAGTGCCACACTCTTTGTGGATTGTATATCGTCTAGTGTACGCTGTCTGTTTTTAGAGAGAATTTAGCACACACATTTTTTCTAATTTTACACAATTTTAATTATTGATGGCCTTTTGTCTATGCTCCTCAATTATACACCAACTTTACTTAAAATCAAGGTTAACATGCTGTTAGAAGAAGCATGCTTCCACTTTCCATAAACATTTAACAGTACAAAAATGGATAGATATGGTTTGATGTTTCTTGAATTATTATGAAGCTTCTGACTCTAGCAGGGAGCTACATATTCCTGTATATATATCTGTAACATTGCTACAGTGAAGCTGTTTCCCTCTAGTGGCAGTAAAGACTGTATCATCACATCCTGCTAGCAGGCTGCATACAGGAAGCAAAGCATACAGGGGATTTTAGTTCCAGGACTCAGGTTTCACTGTTATGGGCTACAACTTCCAGACTGCAGAAGGGAGAAGAACAGACTGCTGGGAGAGACTATAAGAGGGATGGATTGAGGCCTAGATCGCTCTCTCTGGGCGCTGCTTGTTTCTGCCAACAGGAGGTCTGTGTGACAGTGAGCTGCTTTTAAGTTGCGGCCTACACAGCGAGGAGCCGGACAGCTATAAACAGAGGGATCTCTGTGGACAGCATCACTTCTTCCTTGCAGTGGACTGGAGGGTGTTTGTTGGAAAAGTTTTCATGTTTATTGTGTGACTATTTTATCTAGAATGGAGACTGATTTTTAAAATGGCTTCTAAGGACGCGTTGCTTTTTGTCTATTGTTTCAACTAACTGCCTAAGGCCAGAAAACCCACAAGCTTTGCTATATAAGGGAATAGATTGTGAAAAGTTCACTGTATTGGCAATAAAGCTTTTATGCGTCATGAGCCACCAGTAAGCTTTTAGCCAATAGGATTCTTTTTGTTGATCTCATAAAAGGAAGTTACATCCTGTATTCTAGGTTACTTCTGCATTTTTCCTCAGCATGTGAAAAGCTTACCCTTTTGTGTCGACACAATTGAAATTGTCTGCTTTTCAATACATCTGGAGTTTGACTGATCACAGGAGAAGAATATTCCTAACAGTGTTCCAGGTCATCCAGAGGCGCCTGCAATTCAGATTCCCGTGGGCTGTAGTGTGGCGCGGTGGATGCCATTATCCAGAGCCAAGACAGAGAGAGAGAGCGTTCCAGCTGGAGACTTCTCATCATCTGCATCGTTGCCAAATTCATCTGAGTTCCAGTGTGGTGAGCGGGCACAGCCCATGTTCTGCTGGTGGTACATGTAGTCCCACAAGAAGTCAAATCCCATGTTATAACGGACACAGCAAGTAGATACCTATGCTCAGTTCTCATTATTGATTCTAGCAGCTACACTGGATAACTTCATTAGGATCATAAAAGAAGGAAGTTACCATACATCCAGGATAACAGTTCAGCTTAGTGGTACTTGCAGTGCCACTGGAAGTCAGTTCTTATACTACAACGAACGCTGAATACATACATCTCTGTTCTTGTTGGTTTGCTAGTCTCAATAGTACCACAAGATGCAGACTCACTTAACCTCATTGACACTATCTATATTCCATACTGCTGGTATTTACAGTTCCTCTGGATATAATACCTTTTCCAGCAAGCAGTCAGAGCACCACCTTGTGTTTAGCTTAGGAAGATCCAGCATTCTCTTCTGGATAAGTTCATATGAACTCAACTGCTTTGCTCTACCATTTAGGATTACAAAAATTGAGATAACACTCCTAAGGCCATATCCGTATGAACTTGAATTTGAGAGAAGGAAGGGTAAAGAGCCAAAAGGCCCTAATTCGGACTTTACACTTAAGATGGACGAGAGTATAATAAAACTGGTACTTTATTACCAATGAGTCATAACGGTCAAGTAGAAAAAGAATTAAAAACATACCTTAAACATATGATGGTCGTAAATATCTAGTGTAAAGGTTGACACCAAATGGACGGCAGTGAGCCCCTGTGGGTCAACGCGTTTCGCTATTTTGCTTTGTCAGGACACACTTGGGGGTAATTGAAAGGAACAGGTCTTACTATCAAAGATAAAACAGATTAATCAAACATCCTTTAACAATAGCATATAATAAAAACGTTCAGCCATTGTCATATCCAGAGGGCATACATATAACAAACACACATAACTACTTTGTCGACATAAGATTATCAGATTATCTCCACATGGAGATCTCCCAGATGATCACCAGAGAATCGCCATATAAAGCAGGAAGCAAATTCTTATTAATGCCAGCAACCATGTATCGGGCTGTAATAGTTAACATATTAATCCAAATTAACATTCAAAAAGCAGCCATGTTCAAAATTAAAACCAATAACGGTATATATGAGAAATTAATTTGGATTGATATGTTGACTATTACAGCACGATACACGGTTGCTGGCATTAATAAGAATTTGCCTCGGTGATCATCTGGGAGATCTCTATGTGGAGATAATCTGATAATCTTATGTCGACAAGGTAGTTATGTGTGTTTGTTATACGTATTTCCTCTGTATATGACAACGGCTGAAAGTTTTTAATATATGTTATTGTTATACGATGTTTGATTGATCTGTTTTATCCTTGATAGTGAGACCTGTTCCTTTCAACTACCCCCAAGTGTGTCCTGACAAAGCAAAATAGCGAAACGCGTTGACGCACAGGGGCTCACTGCTGTCCATTTGGTGTCAACCTTCTGTTTACACTAGACATTTATGACCATCATATGTTTACTGTATGTTTTTAATTCTTTTTCTACTTGACTTGTCTGTTATGACTCATTGTTAATAAAGTACCAATTTTATTATACTCTCGTCCATCTTGCCTGTAAAGTCCAAATTAGGGCCTTTTGGCTCTTTACCCTTCCTTCTCTCACATTTAGGATTACAGTTTTCTTAAAGGGCTAGCTGAAGACCACAAGATTCATCTTTACTACGGAGTTATTGTTAACCCCCTTTGCTTTTCTTTATCCTTGCACAGCAGACTATTGTTGCCTAATAAAGGTGATCCTTCAGGTAGTTGGACTCTGTTTAGAAGGAGCCAATAAAGCCATGGTTATAATTGCTCTTACTAAATGTTTGTTGTTTGCCTTGTTGTGGGCCTGTGGATTGAGGTACAGGGAGGAGAGATTTGACACAGCTAAAAAGCGTCAGTCCTCTACCTCCCTATTACCTGTTCACCTAGGTATCAATAGTGTGAGCTGAGGTTCTGTTGTGTTAACTGCACTGTGTTTCTCTAATTAATTTTTTTTAATCAAAAGGTTTTTATTGCTCAAAAAACAAACAATACAATCAAACATGAACCACAGTACACTTCATCCATATAGTGGACTATCCAATTTACGATCCAGTGTTACAATTGTCAATTCTTAAATTCAGCATCTGATCATTTATCCCTTCTACTTAGACTATTAATTTATTCTCATTTTACGTCACACCTCCACCCTCTGCCGTTAGCTCCCCGCCACCTATGTCCTTGTATTGTTCCCGTCCTGTATTCTAACAACCGTCCGGCTGTCTCCCTCGTCATTCTTTACACCTAAACGCCTCTCAACAGCCTCATGTGAACTAGCTCCATGGGGCTTATTCCTGGCGTGTTAAGCCATGTGTCCCATAGTTGGTCAAATTTTCCAGGGCTTCCCCTGTGCTGATATATGTATTTTTCCATTATGAGTGTTTTCCCCATGTGTTGTATCCATGTTGTGCTCCTTGGCAGTTTAGCAGATTTCCAGCACATAAGTATTGTTTTCCTGGCCTGAAACAGTGCTCTTGCAAAGGCGACTCTCGTCACCTCCTCCGCAATTGCCCTCTCCAGAACTCCCAGTAAGCAACTCAGTGGGTCAAGGGGGACATTAGTCTGGAACACCCGATTCAGTGTAGCCAAGACCTCCATCCAATATCTATGGAGTTTGGGACAACGCCAGAGGAGGCATCGTTCTACATCTGCCGCATGATGGATCGGGTGCTCTGCCCATTTTGTAAAGCTTCACAGGGGTATAGTGTACGCTCAATAATATATATAGTTGGGAGACCCTTTTAAGCAAACATTTAACAAACATGTATTAACTGCTTGCAGGGCCTCTTCCCACACCTCCCCTGTAATGGGGCCCAAGTCTGTCTCCCACTGTGTCACTGCCTTCGTAGGGTGCCCTTCTAGGAATGACGATAATAGCATATTATAGCATTGTGAAATTATACCTTTAGTATCTGATGTGTCCTGTAACATATGCAAGACAGGGGTGGGGGACTGAGTCCAGTCCATTGCATTCCCTTGGGCTCTAACAGCATGTTGTAATTGTAAATAATAAAATAGCATATTGGAAGGCAGAGCATATTTGGATTGTAGGTCCTTAAAAGAGAGCAAGGTCCCATTATGAAAAATGTATCTCAAGTGAGTAATACCCATGGGGCACCACCTGGGTCCCTGTCGGATCTTAGCCAGTTCTGCGTATGTTTTATTTCCCCATAGTGGGCTATATGCTGTGAACCCTATCACATTTTGTAATTGTTTAGTCTTGTTTCATACCTTCTGAAGGAGTGTATACATGGGCATTTGTTTGTTGGGCCTTTGGAAATGTTGGGCTTCTAGTCCCTCGGGAATAGATTCCGCCCCTGAGCCAATCAGCATGAGCTTAGCCGATGAGCCTGTCGGCAAGGGGGCCATGGCACCTATAAGGTGTTGTAGCTGTGCTGCCAGGTAATATATCCAAGGGTTGGGGAGGACGAGGCCCCCCCCTCCTTCAGGTACCGCAGTTGCTCTAGTTTAATTCTGGGGGGGTTGGTGTGCCATAGTAACAACCTAAATAAAGAGTTAACCACTCTGAATATCTTCAGCGTGATAACTACTGGTGTGTTATGGAGCATGTATAAAAACTGCGGCATCAGAATCCTCTTAATGAGATTTATTTTCCCTGCCAGGGACATTTGAAGTTTGTTCCATATGTTTATTTTATCTCTGAAACGAGATAACATGGGGTGTATATTCAGACTGCAAAATTCAGTGAGTTTAGGGGAAATGTATATACCTAAATACTTGAAAGTGGATTCTATGGGTATCTGGCGTGAGGGCCCCTCACCGGGTACGGGGGACTTGTCTATAAACATTAAGGCTGATTTCGTCCAGTTAATAGTGAGGCCTGAAAAGTGGCCAAACTCCGTTATAAGGGTCATTACCTGATTCAAGGACTCCTCCGCATCTTCCAGAAATAGAAGCATGTCGTCGGCATAAAGCATGATTTTTTCATGCAGTTCACGATAACGAAATCCCTAATCTGTGGGCAGTCCCTCACCTGCGCTGCGAGGGGCTCGATGGCCAGCGCAAAGAGCAGGGGAGACAGGGGGCACGCGTGTCTAATTCCCCTGCCCAGTGCAAAGGCATGTGACAGCCTATGCGACATGCGTATGGCTGCCTGTGGTGTGTCATACAACAGCCTCATCCACCCGATGAACCTGGGTCCGAGCCCAAACTTGGCCAGCACAGCCCACAGATATCGCCAGCTAACACTATCGAATGCCTTATTGGCGTCAAGAGACAACAGTGCTCTGCGGCCGGCCGAATCCGAGGGAGTCTGCATGTTCAGGTATAGTCGTCTGAGATTGGTCGCTGTAGACGTTCGTGGCATGAAACCTGCCTGGTCCGAGTGAACAATGGATCGGATTATCCTATTGACCGGCATGGCCAGCACCTTGGCTAGTATTTTAACATCGCTCTGTAACAGCGAGATAGGCCTATATGAGCTGGGGTCTAGAGGATCTTTACCCAATTTGAGCAGTAGTATAATGATGGCCCTAGTCATGGTAGTGGGTAGCTTTCACGACTTAAATGAGGCGTTAAATACTTCTAACAATTTGGGTAATATTACGTCGCCATATTGGGTATAAACCTCCATAGGGATCCCATCATCCCCCGGAGCCTTGCAAGTAGGAAAGGAGGCAGCCGCCTCCCTTAGCTCGTCCAGTGTGAGTGGTGCTTCCATCTCTGCGCGTGCTTGGTGGGTCAGAGTCGGAAGTGTTATTGTAGCCATGTCTGCAGTTCCTCATCCGTGTAGTTGTCACAGGGTTTGCATAGCTCAACATAAAAAGATGCCAGTTCGGCTATTATTTTCTCAGGATCATTCACCAGTCGTCCCGAAGAGCTACGTATCGCTCCTATAGCAGGGGACAACTGCTGAGATCTGGCGCTTCTGGCCAACAGTCTGCTGGTCTTTTCACCTTCTTCATAGAATGCTTGTTTGGTTAAGAACCTTTTTGCGTTCCGCGGCGGAGGATCTCAACCGGTCCAGGGAATCTAGGCCCAAGATCCTTGCCTCCCTCGCGGAATCTGATGGGTCTAAAACATATGCAAGCTCCAGTTGCTTCACCTGGTCTTCCAACTGTACCATTAGGGCTGAGGAATTGTGTTTAATGACGGCAATTTCAGCTATGAATGTACCCCGTAGACAGGCCTTAAAGGCCTCCGAGCTCATTATTAAATCAGTTTGCTGCTGGTTGTCAGAAAAGTATTGTTCTATCTGTTTCATCACTCGATCATGCGAGGTGAAAAGTTTTAGCCAAAAGGCATCCAACTTCCATGGTGCCCTGGGCAGGGAGGATGCTGGACTGGTAATAAGGTATGCAGCCAGTGGGGAGTGATCAGATACCCCCCTGGAGAAATATTCCACCCTATTGACCATATTTAAAAGTTGTGGGGACCCTACGCATAGGTCAATATGAGAGAGCGACCCATGCGTTTTGGAGAAGCATGAAAATTGTTTACTTGTGGTGTGTTTTGCTGTCCACACATCCGTCCAGCCCACCTCCAGCAGCACCTCTATGTGTAACACAGCATGTCTCTGGGCTGCTCCTTCCCCTGCTTTTTAAGTGTCTTTAAGGGCTTACCGTTCAGTTCCTGTGCCCTATCAGCGCCGCGTGCCACACGCTGGGGCTGAGGGGAGCCGGCGCCATCTTGGCCCTCCATGGCTGCTGCCACCCCAGCTTCTTTCTCCCCTTTTTGGGTCATCATGGGCGCCAACGAGTGCCGGACGACTCTCTGTGACTGCCTGTAGGATCGAGCTGTGTCAGTGGGTCGTTGTCTAGCACGGATCCGTAGCGGGATTAGGATCTATAAAGGATCAGTAGCGGGAGCTCCGTGTAGTGCAACCCTTCACGTGCCCGTCCAGGCCACGCCCCCCCCCATTTCCCTAATTAATTAATAGTAATCTGTCACTTAAACATTTTCATCTGATGTACATGTTTTATGCTGAATATACAGTTGTGCTCATATGTTTACATACCCTGGCAGAATTTATGATTTCTTGGCCATTTTTCAGAGACTATTAATGATAACACAAAAACTTTTCTTTCACTCATTGTTAGTGTTTGGCTGAAGCCATTTATTATCAGTCAACTGTGTTTTCTCTTTTTAAATCATAATGACAGCAGAAATTACCCAAATGACCCTGATCAAAAGTTTACATATCCTGGTGATTTTGGCCTGATAACATGCACACAAGTTGACACAAAGGGGTTTGAATGGCTATTGAAAATAACCATCCTCACCTGTGATCTGTTTGCTTGTAATTAGTGTGTGTGTATAAAACGTAAATGAGTTTCTGGACTCCTGACAGA